>NC_086115.1:56199706-56529818 GCF_963921235.1 Mobula hypostoma
AGTGCATGCAAGCCAACCACTATGGTGGATGCATTACAAACACGAGGAAGTCTGCAGAGCTGGAAATCCAAGCAACAAACACAAAATGCTGGAGGAACTCTCACATCTCAAGCATGTGTGGGTATACGATTACTATAAATTACCCCTTGCAAAAGTCATGTAGGAGAGAATAATTTGCAAGAGTATAAGGAAATGGTAGGTGGGTCAGGGGATTAGAACAGATGGGATCACTTGGCTGAGAGCTGGACGTGAGCCTGATAGCCTGAATGGAATCCTTCAGCATCAACTTAAACAATCAAAGCATCAAGTGCATGCTGTTCACCTCAGTGTTGTACTGAGCCCACCAGTGATGAGGTGGAACATTGGAGTCTAGGAATTAGCATGTGAAACTTGGAAAGAAATTTCCGCATGTCAACATTGACCACTTGATCCTATCAAATGACTGTTACAAAGGAAATTGCTAGGTCAAAGATGTTTTGAAGTGAGTTCAACAACTGCGCAAGAGGCGTCAATACGTAACGTCAATGAAGAGAGGCAAGGTAGGATTCCATTGCCAAATATAGAATGTAGAGGACCCAGCAAATGAATCAATAGGAGCCATATGCAGGCACCTTGCAAAAGAGCAAGATACAGAGTAACACTATTCTATCCACATGTACAATAGCTTCAATTTTTCATTTCATTTCTGATTTGGTTTATGAGTGCCCTATGGTTATTCTTTAGTGAAATCAGGCATTTTGAGTTATTGATTAACAAAGACATTGGACTAACTCATCAACTTATTGAAGTTGTCTGTAATAATAGGGGCATATTCAGAGTTACCAATTACAAGATTCCCGTGCAATCTGCCAAGAAATGTGTTTAGGAACAAAAATTATCCTCGTCACACAATGTTTCGCCGGTACTCTGTTACCAAGGCAGTTAACTATATGGTTCCATCCAGAAGCAATTGACAAAATTGCTGTGCTTTTATTAACCTGAGCTTTATTCCATTAGTCAGTCACATTGGACCATAAAACTATAAGACAGAGGAGCACTAATAGGCTATTTGGCCCATCAAGTTTACTCCATCATGGCAGATTTAATATTCCTCTCAGCACCATTCTCCTGCCTGCTCACCATGACCTTTGATGCCTTACTAATCAAGAATTATCAACCTCTGCCCTAAATGTACCCAATGGCTTAACCTCCACAGCCAATGAATTCCACAGATTCATCATCCTCTGGCTAAAGGGATTCCTCCTCACCTCTGCTCTAAGGAGTAGTCCTTCTATTCTGAGGCTGTGCCCTCTTGTCCTAGACTCCTCCCCTACAGGAAACATCCTCTCCATGTCAACTCTAACCAGGCTTTTCAACATTCAATGGTGATCAATGAGATCTCTCCACCAAACCCCCATACTTAATGTACTATTTTATTACCAGAGCTTAGAACATTTTGTTTTAACTGATAGAAAACATGGAAGTACTACCAATAGCCTCCGGAAAAGGTAATTTTTCAAAGTACATTAATTATCAAAGTATATATATGTTATACAACCTTGAGATTTTTCTCCTTACAGGCAACCACAAAACAAGAAACCTGAAAGAACCCATTAAAAAAAAGATTAGCAAACACGCAATGCACAGGGAGAGGAAAAAAAACATAAATCGTGCAAACAATAAAAGCAAGCAACAGCATTCAGAATGAAATTGAGTCCATAGGTACCTCACTCGCTCCAATAAATTTTGTCAACGATAAATATTTAGAATGCAGAATTTAAATGTTGCCTGCAGGATGGTGCACATAGCTTTTAAGATGCACATGAGGACAGATGATCAATATACTTTGTTAGTGGATGCACTGTTCAAAACTGGAAGAGTAAAAACGTGGAAATGGAGCAAGAAACGGCGGTGTGTGTGATTACTTAAAGATGTTCAATTTGAAGAATTTCACTCAAGGGGCTGGATACCTAGTTGCAATCATGTGAACAATCCCCTGTATTTAACCAAGCATCTAATAGCCTTGGTAATTGAAGAACAACCAGGCATTATGTTTTGAGAGATCTCTTCTGGTCCTGAATCCTCATTTCATGGCAGAATACAAGATTCACTTCAACTCAGAACTGGGAATCAGAATCAGGCTTAATATTACTGGCATATGTCATGAAATTTGTGGTTTTGCAGCAGTAGTACATTACAATACATAATAATAAAAAAACCATAAATTACATTACTTATAAAGAAATAAATTAAGTAGTGCAAAGAGGAAAAAATTGTGAAGTTGTGTTTATGGGTTTATTGTCCATTCAGAAATCTGATGGCGGAGGAGGAAGAAGCTGTTCCTGAAAAAGTCATTGTGTGTCTTCAGGCTCCTGTACCTCCTCCTTGATGGTAGCAATGAGAAGAGGGCATGTCCTGAGTGATGGGGGTCCTTAATGGTTGATGTTGCCTTTTGAGGCATTGTCTTTTGAAGGTGTCCTCAATGCTGGGGAGGCTAGTGCCCATAATGGAGTTGACTGCATTTACAACTTCCTACGGCTTTTTCCCCATCCATCCATCATCAACCAGGATCCATCATCAAAGATTCCCACCATCCAGGTCATTCTCTCTTCTCACTGCTGCCATCAGGTAGAAGGTACAAGTGTCTCAGGACTCGCATCAAAAGGTTCTGGAACAATCACTACCCCTCAGCGATCAGGCTCTTGAACAAAAGAGGATAACTACACTCATTCTATTTCTGGAGATCCCACAACTGATGTTCTCGCTTTAAAGACTCTTCATCTTGTTCTTTCATACTCGCTATTTATTACTATTTAATTATACTTGCACAGTTTGTAGTTCGTCGATCCTGTTTACATTTACTGTTCTATAGATTTGCTAAGAATGCCCGCAAGAAAGAGAATCTCAGGGTTGTATGTGGTGACATGTACGTACTCTAATAATACGTTTTACTTTGAACTTCTCCTGTGCAGTGACCCCTCCATACCAGACGGTGATGCAGCCAGGTATATGGTTGCAGAGTGCTCTCCACAGTACATCTGTAAAGGTTTCTGAGTGTCTACGCTGACACACCGAATCTCCTCAGACTCGTGATGAAATATAGCTGCTGTCATGCCTTCTTTGTAATCGCATCAACATGTTGGGCACGGGATAAATCTTCAGAGATGTTGACACCCAGGAAACTGGAGATGGCTCACCCCACTGACCCCTCATTGAGGATTGCTGTGTGTTCCCCCAACTTCCACCTCCTGAAGTCAACAACCAATTCCTTGACCTTACTGATGTTTAGTGCGAGGTTGTTGTTGTGACACCATGCAACCAGCTGACATATCTCACTCCTCTATGCCTCTTCATCGCCATCTGGAATTCTGGCAACAATAGTAGTGTTGGAAAGTTTATAGATGATATTTGAGATGTGCCTAGCCAGACCGTCATAGGTGTAGGGAAGGAAGAGCAGTGGGTGAAGCATCCATCCTTGACGTGTGCCAGTGTTGATTGTCACCAAGCAGAAGATGTTATTTCAAGATGTTAAATCAAGCCTCATCATATGTCTACAGACAAACGCATTTAGTCAGCAATGCGTGCTCAATATTTGAATTTTCAAAGTTTAATTCTTAAAACAAAATACAAAGGTGATATATAAAATAAATTGAAAGCATAAGATCTTCATCTGTGCAAAAGAGTTTTAAAAAGTAAACTTATTAAACCAGACTTTGGGACTTCTTTCACGTTGATTTTTAAAGATTCAAGCCTTATTTGCACATTGAAAATTGAGAACTACAAAGTAAATAAATGTAGTGAATGGCAATTATCTTAGAAAGGGTACAGTTCCTGAAGAATGAATCTTGGAGAGGGTTCACTGTCTTATCTTAGAGAGGATTCTCTTCCTGAAAAATGAATTCCATTACCACCAATTTGACTTTTAGATGGGAATATCTTAAAACCACATAAAGCAAATCACTGTATATTGTGAATCCACTTCCTTGATTAGAAATATGGTAAATATAGAAGCAAAAACCCAAGAATGTATCTTTATAAGATAGTTATCATGTTTGTCAAAGCATCAATTACTTTGAAGTGCAGTCCCTGCTATAATTTAACGATACAGCAGTACATTTACCACATGGTCTGCACCAAGGGGGCAGTAGGTTAATTGATTTAAACTCATCTATGAAAGGCAAAGCCACAGCAGGTAACATTTATAAACAGAAGATTAAAAAAGAAAGATCATGCAATAATTAGGCCTAATACATGTAATAAATTGCAATCATACTTCATCCAGTTTATTTTAAATAATACAAACCCTCTCTTAAAAAGTGTATTTTTAAGAATACCATGATATTACAGAATCTATTAATAGATCCAGATGTCAAATAAATTTATAATACCAATCACCTAGAAAATCAATTATACTAATTATCAAAAGCAGAGCATAAAACTTTTATATGAAAGTTAAATCAACTCATTGGTTGAGTTAGATGTTTTATTTATTGTTTAAATACTTCCTTTGGATTAAAAAGAGATAAAGAAAAACGCTTAGCAGAGCAAACAGAAGACTGTTGCCAATTGGGCCTTGAAGATAATGCACTCATATCTAAAGGCTGTGGTGCTGCGGGATAGCTAATTCCTGCCCAACCCTGATTACCTTCTTTAAATACTATTGACCGTGTACTGGAGGTGCTCCCACGGACACAGCCTCAGTTAATTTCGAATGTACTCCAACAACAGAGTGATAGATGGCAAAGACATTTTATTCAAAAAGATTCATACAAGTAACTGACACACATCAACATCAAGGAAACTGTGCACCAATATTGAGCAGACAATTTGAGGGAGAATGTAAGTTAAAACTATATAGGACCCTGGTCAGACCCCACTTGGAGTACTGTGCTCAGTTCTGGTCACCTCACTACAGGAAGGATGTGGAAACTATAGAAAGGGTGCAGACAAGTTTTACAAGGATGTTGCTTGTATTGGGAAGCATGCCTTATGAAAATAGGTTGAGTGAACTCAGCCTTTTCTCCTTGGAGCGACGGAGGATGAGAGGTGACCTGATAGAGGAGTATAAGATGATGAGAGGCATTGATTGTGTGGATAGTCAGAGGCTTTTTCCCAGGGCTGAAATGACTAACATGAGAGGGCACAGTTTTAAGGTGCTTGGAAGTAGGTACAGAGGAGATGTCAGGGATAAGTTTTTTACAAAGAGATTGATGAGCGTGTGGAATGGGCTGCCGGCGACGGTGGTGGAGGCGGATACAATAGGGTCTTTTAAGAGACTTTTGGATAGGTACATGGAGCTTAGAAAAATAGAGAGCTATGGGTAACCCTAGATAATTTCTAAAGTAAGGACACAGCATTGTGGGCCGAAGGGCCTGTATTGTAAGTTTTCTGTGTTTCTATGTTTCTATAAAGGATGAAGAAGATGAGGGGAGAATGAGGAGAGAGGAGGAAGGGGAGAGGAGGGAAGGGAGAGAGAAGAGGAAAGGAGGGGAGGGAAGAGAAGGGAAGAGGAGGGGAGGAGAGAGAAGAGGAGGGGAGAGGATGAGAGGGGAGGGGGTGAAAGGAGGGCAGGGGAGGGGTGAGGAGGGAAGAGGAGGGGAGAGAAGTGGAGGGGAGGGGAGGAAAGGAGGAGAGAGGAGGGAAGGGGAGTGGAGGGAAGGAAGGGAGAGGAGGGAAAGGGATGGAAGAGAAGGCAAGAGGAGAGGAGGAGAGAGAAGAGGGGGGAGAGAAGTGGAGGGGAGGGGAGGAAAGGATGAGAGAGAGGGGAAGGGGAGGTTGGAGGGAAGGGAAGAGGAGGGGAGAGGAGGGAAATGAAGGGGAGTGGAGAAAAGGAAGGGAGAGGAGGGAACAGGAGGGAAGAGAAGGGGACGGGAGAGAGTATGTGCAGATAAGATGGACAGAATTTAAAAAATGAGAAAGAAGAGTTTTTCTGTAAACTTTCATATCAATGTGAATATAAAATAGTACAGGAGAAAATAAGTGTAAAGCATTCTGCATATACTGGAGGGAGTCTCACAACACCTTATGTTGTCAAGAAGCAGGAGAGAGAAGGCGAATTGGTTAGATGGTGGACCAATTGAACAGAAAAGGTTTGGACTGAAATATAATGCTGCTGTCAAATTTGAAGTAGAATTCATCGCTAGTACAATACACATTACATTTGAAGTAATGATTTATAATACCTCCTAGAACTCCTCTAATAAGCACAAAACCAGGTTCTGTTTAGAATTTCTATTGTTGCAGTTTGTTATTTTCTTTCAGATCACATGTAGGTATCTTTTCCTGGTTCCTTAAATACATGTGCAGAAGGGATGATCTGCATTACACACAAATCCAGAGACTTGCTGAAAGTAATGTTTTTTCAGAAGCTGTTTTTAGGACTACTTATTTTTTTCTCTTTTAATGTGAAAGTACTTCTGTTGAGAATATGCAAGTTTGTTCCAGATTCTCTGGGTACAGACACCAAAGAGCCAAGGAATTTGTCTGAGCTGTCTTCCAATATTTAAATGGCATTTAGCAAACTTCCTTGTGCCCTTTTAAAAAAGGCTGAAAGAAATATATTGCAAGTTTTCTTGGTGCCATTTCCAATGCAGCAGTAACAGACCCCTTCGTGTAATGCAGCACCATTTCTGAAATAGTGGGCACGAGGCCTCCAACTTTCCCTCCCTCCCCCCCCCCCACCCCCGGCTCATTGGGAGCACTCTTCCTCGTGCCTGTGACTTCAGGGTAAACCATCCGATATAATATAATCAGCTCCCTTTCAGCTACTGGGTCGAGTCACCAAGGAATGAGTAAAGCAGGGTGCTAGCTGAGCCCTCCTGGGATGGGAAATGGGAAGTGTTGTGGAATCTGCCCAGGCTTCTGAAGAGTATTGCACACAGGACTTTGGCAAAGGGGTGGGTATATGTAAGGACAATAGCACTCCCCTCCCTGGTCCTCTCTCCTCCCTTTTTGCCCAGAACTTTCATATAATTTAATTAATTAAAATTAAATTTAACAGAGGCTCAAATAGCCTCTGACAACCAAGCCCAGCTCCTTGCTTTTATGTGTGGCTTAGCTACTACGCCCGGTGGAACTGTTTCTACTGACAGGAGAAGCAGCAAAGGTGGGTTACTGGTGCCGTAAAACCAGTCGCTTCAAGTAGTTGGGGCTTAGCAGTTCATCCAGGAGAAGGAAAATTCTGACCTCAAACCTCCACTGCCTTGCGACTGTACCCACTCATAGGGAAGGCTTCGGGAGTAGACCCTGAGAGAAAAATCCAGAGCTGGAGTCCCTAAGGCAGTCCTACACTGAGCTCAAAGCAGACTGGCAACTCCTGAGATGCTGCTGGTGCCAAACTGTATGAGTCTCTGCCGTTCCTTTGGATTCATCAGAAGCATGGAGAGGGGGAGTTTGCTACATGGGCAACAGCTTGCTCTCCGTAGGTACTGCCGAGGTGTGTACCTAGGCAGTGAGGATGCAGTATCCACGGTTGACCCTGATGAATGGTGCCTCAAAGTCCCCTCTATGATTCTGGGAAACTTTTTACTCCAACTAAATTCATCTTCCTCGAGTGAGTGCAAATGATTTATTATATCTACAGTTGGCCAGAGAAACAGTAAGCAGCAATGTTGTATGTGGCACATGTCATGGGAAGAAATCGAGAAGCTCCTGAAGACTCTGAGAGTGAGGGTGACCCCAACTTTGTGATTGCCTGTGTTTATTCTCTGCTTACAATGATGTACCCCAGTCTCAGATTATTGGGATAAGAAAGGTCTTGGATTTGGACACACTATTTTCTAAGAGCTCATCTTTGCCTTATCCAAGTGTTTTAAAGTTCTATCATAGAATTAGCAACGAGATCTAAGGTCTTACCTCTGGGGTGAGGTATTTACTAATCATTTCTTGCCCTTTCTCTTCACGTTTTTCATCTGGCATGACTTCGTACTCCGCCTGTGAACAAACAAGAATGGGCATTAAATCAAGGGAAGGAATAACTAGCAGAATCTCACCATTTCACAACGCACGCAAACGGTCCCATTGCCAAAAGTTACATTTTAGAATGTAGTCCATTGATTATTCTCTGGCCCTTCTCTTTTGTAACTTTTTAAAAGTGCTACAGTATTACATATGAGCTGACATTTCATTAGATCAGAAACTACTGTGATCTTCCTAAAGGAGATGCAGTTCTGAATAGAGCATGGAGTGATACAATTAAAGTTAATATTCTCTGTTCCGAAGAGCATCAAAGATGAGTTCAGCACTTTGACTATTTGTAACAAGATAAGGGTCACACAACTGAACTTCTGTTTATTTAGAGGAAGAGTGACAGGATCCAATATATTGAGATGTGAATAACGGATCAGGCGGGAGGTTATTCACCCCAAGCTGCGAGCTTAGAACTGAATAAAGGACTAACTGGATATAAAAATGTTTCCTGTAAAAAGGAAAGAAAACATCACAAGCTTCAACATGACAACACTTTTGCTACCCATAAATCATTACTATCAGCACTAAATCTGACCTCCAGTCCCTCTGAGTACAGTTGTGGTGCATTTCCACTTCATTAAAACTCATACGTCTACCCATGCACTCTACTGATGTCTAATTGACAGCATGGTTTCTACACACCGTTCATTCCATAGGCTGATTGCCTACAGTGGGGGTTCCCAACCTGAGATTCACGGACCCCTTGCTTAATGGTACTGGTCCATGGCTTAAAAATGGTTCGGAACCCCTGGCCTAAAGGATGAAGCAGACAGTCATACAATTTGGTTACTACCATCAAAAACTAATGGACAGCACATGCCATATCTTCTAATTTTACCAAGATGTATTAATCTTTGAGGAATTACCATAATAATCCTTAATAGTCCTGCATTCTACATCATTGAGCTTGCAAAGGACTTACTAAACTTAAAGGCTGTTCTTCATAAATGAAAATCTCAGCAGTGCATTGTAGGTGATTATAGATCAGTTCCAACTCAACACACATCAATATTAGCATCCATCGGAATTTTCTGTTTCCACAATTTTAGATTTAATTTTATTCTCTCCATAAATGGTGAAGTAATTCTTTTCTGTAAAGACTTATATGCTGATCCACAGAGGACATGAGAAGTCATCTATTGTTTTTCCTCAAACTCAATTTCTCTACTTCTAACTTTGATCAGTATCAACAACTACGTCATATAGTTCACTCATTCATTATGTCCCATGGGCGATCATGGTCTATCCATGTCCGTGATTGTTCTTGGCAAATTTTCTACAGGTGTGGTTTGCCATTGTCTTCTTCTGGGCAGTGTCTTTACAAGATGGGTGACCCCAGACATTATCAGTACGAGTCAGAGATTGTCTGCCTGGAGTCAGTGGTCTTCATAACCAGGACTTGTGATACGACCATCCACCATCTGCTCCTGTTGGCTACACGTGACCCTGATTCGGGGGCTAAGCAGGTGCTACACCTTGCCCAAGGGTGACCTGCAGATTAGCAAAGGGAAGGAGCAACTTACACCTCCTTTAGTAGAGGTGTATCTTCACCTTGCCACCCTGGTCATAGAGCATAGAAACAGTGCCTTTGGCGCACTGGTCCATCTGTGTTGTCCAGAGAGCTGATCTCATCTGTCTGGATTTGTCCCTGAGCCCTCTAAACTTCTCCTATTGATGCACAGTACACTTCCAGATAGTTTATAACTGTTGTTCATGTGCCCACCTCAACTACTATTTCTGGCAGCTCATTCCAAATAAGCACCTCACTTTGTGTGAAGAAGCCACGTCTATGTCTCTGTTAAATCTCTCACATCTGATTTTAAACTTATGCCCTCTAGCACCTCCTCCCTGGGGGAAAAAAGACTATGTACGACACGATTCATGACCTTGTTTACCTCTAACAGGTCTCCTCCTCAGACTCCTACGATCCAGGGAATAAAGTCTGAGCCTTTGCGACCTCTTCCCGGGTAAATCAGGTCCCCAAGTCCAGGCAACATCCTGACATTAGGTTAGTAATAGCTTTCCTTTCACAGGGCAGCAAAAACTGTGCAATATTCCAAGTCTGGCCTCACCAATGTTTTATAAAACTGCAACATAACTTCACAACTCCTATATTCACTTCCTGGACTGACAAGGGCCAATGTGCTAAACTACTCTTCTTTAGCACCCAGTCTACTTATGACACTTTCAGTGAAGTACGTACTTGTGATCCTATGTCCCTCTGCTCCATAACACTCCCCAGAGACCCTACCTTTCACCATGGTTCAAACTCCCAAAATGCAATAACCTCGCATTTATCTGAACTGAATTGGAACCTACTTGTAAATCTTCAGCCCACATACCAAACTGATTAAGATACCCTTGCAGTTTTTCATAATCTTCCACACTATGTACGCCACAACCTATTTTAGATTCATACACAAACTCACTACCCACGTGCTTGTACTGTACTGTGCAAAAGCCGAGGCACCCGAGATTTTTTATGTGATTTCAGATGTTATGTCTTCCACAGAGCCCTGACCTGAACATCATCGAGGCTGTCTGGGATTACCTGGACAGGCAGAAGCAAGCGAGACAGCCAAAGTCTGCAGAAGAACCATGGCAAAGTCTCCAAGTGTTAGCAAACAACTTACCAGTCAATTTTCTGATAAAACTGCCTGACAGTGCACCTAAAAGGATTACTGCCATTTAAAAGGCAAAGGCTGGTCAAAGCAAATATTGATTTGCTTTAGTTTTTTACTGTTTACTGCTCCTTATAGTCAATTTTTTGATATTTAAAAACTTTTAATTTCATTATTTTTGAAAACATCATTTTACAGAATTTTTTTTACATGTGTAATAGACTTTTGCACAGTACTGTACATTAACATCCAAATTATTTATATAAATTTCAAAAACAAAGGTCCCAGCACCTACTTGTATGGCACACCACTAGACATAGGCCTCAGGTCTGAGAAACAACCATTGACATTCACCCTCTCCTTCCTGTCACTGAATCAGTTATGAATCTAGTCAGCTAGTCTCTGAATCCCGTGTGATCTCACCTTCCAGATTAACCTGCTATGATGGACCTTGTCAAAGGTCTTGTTGAGGTCCATGTTGATAACATCCACTTCCCTACCCTCTTGGTTATCTCTTTGAAGAGCTCAAAGGGACTTGTCACACAGAAATCCAAAAAGCACAAAGCCATGCTGGCTGTTCCAAATCAGGCCCTGTCTCTCCAAATGTTGGTAAATCTTGTCTGTCAGATTCTCCTCCAGTAACTTATCCACCACCTGTGTTAGACTCAATAGCCTGTAATTTCCTGGCTTGTTTTTGCTATCCTTTTTGGAAGCTCACCCAGCAGAAGGCAATGGCAAACCACTGCTGTAACTTGCCTCGTACGCGGTTCCCCACTACGTCAGAGAGGCGTGGAGGGAAATCATCCGCTAACCGGAGAAACTCCGGATGCGACGTACCTTTCCTTTCCTTATAACCAATTATACCATATTAACCACTTACCAGTCCTTCAGAACTTCACCGGTGGCCAGAGATGAAGCAAAAAATTTCGGCAAAGGCCTCTGTAATATTTTCTGTAACTTCCCACAAGGTCAAAGAATGCGCCAGGTCAGGCCCTGGGAACTTATCTACCTTAATGCACCTTAGTGCCTCCTCTCTGCTCATCTATATGTGGCCCAAGCCAACTCTACTTATTTCCCCCATTTCCTCAGTATCCGTTGCATTCTCCGCAGAAAAACTGAAGAGAAATATTCATTAAAAATCTTACCCATTTTCTTTGGTTCCACACACTGAAGGCAATGTTGATCTTTATGGGGACCTATTATCTCCTTAGCCACCATTTTACTTTCAAATATAATACTGTGCAAAAGTCTTAGGCCTGTATATATAGCAAGGATGCCCAAGACTTTTGCACAGTACTGTTGTAATTTTATGTATGGCTGTGGTAAAGAAAATGCAAATTTCATGACATGTGTGAGTGATGATAAACCTTATTCTGATATGGGTCTCTAGAGTGGGAAGGGGGCAGGGAGGGGGGAATCATGGCTGGGGAAAGGGGAATGGAGAGGGGAGGGAGCAGGAAGCACCAGAGAGACATTCTGTAATGATCAATAAACCAATTGTTTGGGATCAAATGGCCTTACCTGGTGTCTCAGGTCTGGGTGCGTCTCTACCCGAGCCACCCCACTCCCAACGCCCCCGGCACTCCTTCTCTGCCACCTGTCCCACACCCCTCCCACAACGCTCCTCCATCACCATTCCCAACATCCTTTGCTTCCGCCAGATTTACAAACTCACTCTCTGCCCCACGTTGACAAATACAGTACTGTTACAGTACTGTGCAAAAGTCTTAGCCACCCTAGCTGTGTGTGTGTGTGTGTGTGTGTGTGTGTATATATGTGTGTGTGTGTGTGTGTGTATATGTGTGTATGTGTGTGTGTGTGTGTGTGTGTGTGTGTATATATGTGTATGTGTGTGTGTGTATATATGTGTGTGTGTGTGTGTGTGTGTGTGTGCTTAAGACTTTCGCACCATACTATCTACTATTAAATCTCTTGGGATTTTGTCTGCCTGATCGTCCTCATGTCCTCTTTTTCTGTTCCTAAGTTCTCTCTTAAGTGCACTCCTACGCTTCTGGTAGTCATCAAGAGATTTACTAGTTCCAAATTGCTTTTGTGCAGTGCATGTCTCCCTCTCAATATATCTTGTCATCTAGGGTTTTGGCAACCTGCCAGCCTTGTCCTTCACCCTAGCTGGGACACGCAGGCCCTGGACTCTTGACATCACACTTTTAAAAAGGGCTCCCACTTGGCAGACATTCCTCTCGCTACAAACAATCTCAACCAACCATTACAAGATCACTGGCTCTGCCCCAGTTCGGGACCTTGATCTGTGAACCAGTCATATCTACTCCACAATTATTTTAAAACTCATAGAATTATTGTCACTGGACTCAAAGTACTCTCTGACACACGCTTCGACCACTTGCCCTATCTCATTTCTGAAGTGGAGGACTACTGTTGCCCACTCCCTAGTCATTCCCTTTATATTGACAACAGAACCTTTCTCAGACACATTTCCGAAAATCCACTCTGTCTAAGCCTTTTGCACTCTGGTTGCCCTTGCCACAATTAGGGAAGTTAAAATCTCCCACTAATAGCTGCAATCCCTCTGCATATCTGCTCCAGTTCCCACTGACTCTTGGGGGACTTCTATCAGACAGACCATCTCGTTTTTGTTTCTAATTTCTACTAATATGATCCCCCAAGAGTATCCTCCCTAAGAGCTGTTGTAATGTCCTCTTTCACCAGGAAGGCAACATTGCCCCGACAACCAGCTCTTCTGTAATGTCAGTGACATCTTATATTCGTGTAAGTTTATTATTGTTACATGCACCAAGATACAGTGAAAAGCTTGTCTTGAATACTGTTCAAACAGTAACTCTATAGTGCATGGGTGGCGGGGTGGAAATATGTCTCTACCAAAGGAGGTGCAAGGCACTCCTTCCCTCTGCCAGCCTGTAGGTTGCCCTTGGGCAAGGTGTAGCACCTGCTTAGTCCCTGATCAGGGTTACGTGAAGCCATGAGAGTTGGTGGTGGATGGTCGTTTGAGCAGCTGGTGCATATCACAAGTCCTGGTTATGTGACCACTGATGTCAGGCAGACAATCTCTGAAGAGTATTGATAGTGTATTGATAGAGTATTGATAGAATCAAATGCTCAATACTCTATTGATAGAGTATTGATATTGGCTGGGGTCACCCGTCTTGTAAAGACACTGCCCAGAAGAAGGCAATGGTAAAGCACTTCTGTGGAAAAATTTGCCAAGAACAATCACGGTCACCATATCATACGACACGGCACATAACATAACAATGGTGATTGTGGTGCATGGAGGGAGAACAAGGTAAAACAATAACAATGCAGAATAAAGTGCAAGTAAACAATAAAGTGCTAATCATAGTGAGGTCAGGAGTCCATTTTATTGTACAAGAGGCCCATCCAAGAGCTTGATAACAGAGGGATAGAAGCTGTCCTTGAGTCTGGTGGGACATGCTTTCAGGATTTTGTACTTTCTTCCTGTTGGGAGAGGGGAAAATCAGGAATATCTGGTGTGGGTGTGGTCTCTGGTTATGCTGTCTGCTTTACTGAGGCAGCAAGAAGCATTGTATATGTAAACTGGAACAGTGAGCTGCCAGTGCTGCCCTCTCCTCAGCCATGTTTTGGTTTTGTTATGGTTATAACATTCCAGTCCCTAGAGCGAATCCACGCTCTGAATTCATCTAATTGTCTAGAGGCTGGAGTAGGTAGTCGACAGCTAACCCACCACTGCCAGTTCATAGAGGACAATGGACTGTGTACACACCGGATGCCTCATCAATGTCACCCACTTTATACATGGAACATAGAGCAGAGCAGCACAGCAATGGGCCCCTCAACCCCTGACGTCTGTGTCAAACGTGATGTTAAATTACATAAATTCTCTTCTGTCTGCTCATGCCAGCACACTCAAGCATCTATCTAAAAGCCTCTTGAAGACTAATATTATATCTGCTTCCCCGTCAGCCCATTTCATATACCTACCATTTTCGCTGTAAATATTTTGCCTGACACATCTGCCTTAGACTTTCATCTTTATATCTCCACCAGGAGCCCCATATTTAACTTTGCACCTGGGGCCCCATCTGAACTTTGACCTTTATTGCAGCTGTGTTGGCTAAAGGTAGCAGCCACTCACCAAACTTTGCATTCATTCAAGAACATGGAAAACTCTATACTGGTCTAAGATTAATATATAGGGCAAACTTTACATTTACTTGGTGCACCCACTACAAATTTTTCACAAAATAAAGAAGACTGTCATGATTTTCCATGCCATCTGGGCTTTGGAATATACTGCCATCGTTGTTAGTGCAAAACCCCAGAGAACCCTACTTAGTAGAGAGACCATTATCACAAAGACTGCAAGGATTCAATTAGATAGTTCACAACCACATTCCCAGGGAGAATTAGGGATGGGCATATAATTCTGGACTTGTCATTGTGCCCACTTCCCCTGTGAATAAAAATTCTTTACGTTCAGATGTTTATATTTCAATTTACTGTATCACCATCTTTCAGAAGGAATCTTATTTACAATGTGAGAGCTGTCACTCAATAATATTGTGAAGACTGCCAAGACTGAAAAGATAACAAAGATCTTGTTGATAGAGTAGCTGAAAAAAGGAAATCTTATTTTTATTTTTGTACATTTCTAATCTTTAAAACAATTTATTAGGTTATTTATTAAGTTAATGACATTGACAAGATATGAATGAGATAAGCAGGAAGGCAAACTCTAAAAATTTCCAATGATTTGTAACATTGTCCTTGGCATTTTCACTATGTGGTGACAGATATCCCTACCCTGCAAGTAAAAGCAATCATTTATGAAAAAACCCTCAAAAGGAGACTTTAAGTGTATTATTGATGAGCAAGTCGGGATTCAAAACCGATTTACAAGGAAGTAGGTGATAAAAAAAAGTGCTGCAATACATTACATACAACCTTTCGATACAGGAGCAGAATTAGGCCATTTGGCCAATCGATTCTGCTCCACCATTTCAGTTTGGCTGATCCAATTTCCCTCTCAGCTCCAATCTCTTGCCTTCTCCCAGTATCCCTTCATGCCATGACCAATCAAGTATCTACCAAACTCTGCCTTAAATATATATAAGGAATTGGCCTCCACAACTGCCTGTGGCAAAGAATTCTACAGATTTGCCACTCTGGCTAAAAAAATTCCTCCTCATCTCCGTTCTAAAAGGACACCCCTTTATCTTCAGGTCTTTGACACACGTGTGGGACGTTAATCCCACATTATCCAGAGATGTTGCATTCAATCAACATTATGGCATCCACTATCATTTTGTTGTCAGCTTACTTTCTGCATTTACAGTCAATTTCATCATCCTTAACTTTGCATGCTGCGTTTTCATAGCTAGAAATTAATCCACAGTCTCGTAAGGACAGCGATGACACTGACATGTACATTATTTTTTCCACTCTTATCTGGTTAGTATTTGAACAGGGTGTAGTGGCTAGCATGGCACTATTACAGCTCGAGGCATTGGAGTTTGATGTCCTGTACATCCTTCCCGTGGAATGCATGGGTCGTCTCCGGGTGTTCTTGTTCCCTCACACAGCCCAAAGACATACCGGTTCGTAGGTTAATTAGTCATTGTAAATTGTCCCGTGATTAGGTTAGAGTTAAAGTGGGGTTGTACGTCTTGAAGGGCCAGAAAGGCCTATTCTGTGATGTATCTCAATAAATAAATAAAAGGTTAATCACTCAGTGTAGTCAAAGTACTTTGAGATGTTCTGGGAGCTGAAATTAGGAGTTATACAACTATAAATCTTCTACAGCATGCACAATGTCACTCTGCCTCGTACACTAATGAAATTTTTTCCATGTCACTGCACATGGCAAAATGATTCAACACTCTGGACAGGTCCTCCCATGAGTTACAAATACCCCACTCATGGATATCCCGTTCGAGCGAATGGACCCTTGGATGAGCAGCAGGAATGATCCTGCGGGGCTGCACGGATTTTCTGCTGGGTGGGGACAAGGCACTTTCTTATGCTTTCTCTCCCATTGTGCCTTCACCAGCCCAAGGCGTAACACTTGGAGGCTGGGTCAAGCTGAACTGAGATACAGTCATTCACTCACTGAGTCAGTGAGGCTGGCTCTCAGCTACTTTTCCCACCTCTGCCTGATGAACTGCTCGGGAATTGAACCCAGTCATTGCCTGGGATCTCCCTACACAGAGGTTCAGCTCTCACACTATTGTGGCTTCAGTGGTATTTCCATTTTCAAATTCCACTTCAACCTTCCTGCTCCGGTTAACTACGCTGGGAAATTACAGATTAAGTAACAGCCTTTTTTGGTTTGAAGAATTCATCTGCAATAGGATCCTTAACTGTTCAAGACAACTGTTTATTATCATTGTTCTTCAAGTTGTGCCAGAAGAAAGCAGGAAAACACAGGAATAGAAGTGGGCCATTCAGCCTCTCAAGCTTGCTATATTTCGCGGTTATTGTCCACTCAAGGCCAGCAGCTCCATTGCATCATGGTAACAAAGCGGTTAACGCGATACTATTACAGCTCGGGGCGTCGGAGTTGAGAGTTCAATCCCAGTGTCCTCTGTAAGGAGTTTGCACATCCTCCCCATGGAATGTGTTTAAAGCTCAAAAGTTCAAAGTAAGTTTATGATGTGTACATATGTGTCTCCATATACAACTCGCAGATTCATTGTCTTGCAGGCATACACAGCAAATTCAAGAAACACATCAGAATCAATGAAAGATTGTATTCAACAGGAAGGACAAACAACAAAGGTGCAAAAGACAACAAAACTGTGCAAATACAAAAGAAAATAATAATAATAATAATAATAAATAAATGACAAATATTGAGAACATGAGATGAAGAGTCCTTGAAAATGAGTCCATAGATTGTGAGAACAATTCAGTGGTGGGGCGAATGAAGCTATTTCGGCTGGTTCAACAGCCTGATGGCTGAGGGGTATTAACCGTTCCTGAACATGGTGATGTGGATCCTGAGACTCCTGTACCTCCTTCCTGAGTCACCAGTGAGAAGAGAGCATGTCCTGTGTGGTGGGGATCTCTGATGGTGGATGCTGCTTTCCTGCAACAGTGTCTCATATCGATGTGCTCCGTGGTGGTGAGGAGCTCTAGAACCTGTGATGGACTGGGCCGTATCTACTACTTTTTGTAGAATTTTCCCTCCAAGGGCATTGGTGTTTCCATAGCAGGATGTGATGCAACCAGTCAATAGGCACTTCACCACACATCTATAGAATTTTCCTCTGGGTGCTCTGGACTCTTCCGGGTGCTCTGGTTTCCTCCCACAGTCCAAAGATGTACCAGTTGGTAGGTTAATTAGCCATTGTAAACTGTCCTGTGATTGGACTAGGGTTAAATCAGGGATTGCTGGTGACGCAGCTCGAAGGGTCAGAACAGCCTATTCCACGCTGTATATAAGTAAACAAGATCATGGAAACAGCCAGAAGCAGTTGTTATAGGATTACAGAATGGGAACTAACAATTTAGATATATTTATATATAAGACTTCCTCCAAGATAAACAAAGAAACTTCAGACATTATTTTCCACATTATGTATTTTTTAATTTACATTAAACACTTGCATTTTTTGAAGACGACGCTGTTTTATTTCATAAACAGGAGCCCTAGGACCCAGAGGAAGAAGTAAACACATTAAATATGTCTCCAGCAAACATACTTCTGTTCATTAGGCAACAGGAAATGTGTGCTCAAGAGACACTGACCTTCAGGTCCAAGCAGTTTCTTTTCACTAAACAGATCAAGATCAATTAGCCTCTGAAGGCAGAAATGAAGTTAGAAATATGGAGCACAAAATATCACTTGTAATATTTGAATAAGGATTTTCAACATTGATAATATTTTCAGACTGACTCATTTGTCCATATTAGTTGAGGCCACATCGTAATTAAACGATGCTGGTAGCTGTATTGCATTATTTTATCCATGTTTCGTCTTAGTTAAAATGCATCAATCTAGGTGGTGGGGTTAGGGCAAAACACTTTTCAGAGCACATACCTTGCATTCCAACAGAAACGTGCTCACTGGTGATGGAGGGAGAGAGTTCCTAGAATTTATGATATGCAAGTAGCCATTAGACATACCCTCCTCCACCTATTGTGTAGCCATCGCTCATCCTTTGTATTTCATACAGGATTAATGACTTTCTCATAACCATAATCTGGAGTTTTTGTCTCTCCCCAACCCTGATCCACCACCCATCCTCAACAGGAAATGCTTTTTGTACATCTACTTTATCAAATGTCGTCATAACTGTAATGGTATCTACTGGGTCACTGCCAACTCTCTTTCCTACAGAAAGCAGTCACAGCTTGAGCCTTTCCTGGCAAGTATAAGCTTTCAGTTTTGGCGTCTTCTACTCACAGCTCATTAAACAGTGTAATAGTTCATGCCCACAAGCAGAACATTCAGACTGGGGATGCAGAACAACAAGAATCATTCAGTCAGCAAAGCTGCCATACAGTGGACATCTGCAACAAGAGGAAGTCTAACTCTCTGTCTAATACAGTCAACAGTCTTATGACTAACTAGGGAAACCATATTAAAACAGTGGCCACGAGAGGGGTCTGGGGCTGGACATCCTGTAATGTTTTCCTTCCCCACATTCCTGGATGAATGCAGCTTCAACAAACCTCAGGAAAATTAATGTAATAAATGAAGAGGAGAAGATGGTGGTGTGACGCAGCTTGCAGTGGCCACTCCGGTGATGATGATATCTGTTATCCATCAAGTAGGATGCCGTGCACAATCCTGATTTGATGGAGACAGACGTTAGAGTACAGAGGAACATCTGGTGAAACTTCTGAAATGCCTGTTTCGCCGCCGCTGCTACTGTGTGATCCAGAATCTCCGGAGGGGAAGGCCCCGAGTCCTCGGCTTTGCTTGTTGCTCGGCGGCCGGGGCGGGGTCGAAGTGCTCGGCAGAGATGGTGTTCAGTGATCGGTGTCGGAGGGCTGGTTGGAGGCTGGAAGTTTTCAGACGGACTCAGAGTCGGCTGCGGTCGGGTGCTTCCAATGCATCGGCAAGTTTGCGGCACTTCCGTCTGCGTGAGATGATGGGGCTATTGGGATGAGACTTTTTTTTTACCGTGCTCATGGTCTGCTCTTTATCAAATTACGGTATTGCTTTGCACTGTTGTAACTATATGTTATAATTATGTGGTTTTTTGTCAGTTAGTCTTGGTTTGTCCTGTGTTTCTGTGATATCATACTGGAGGAACATTGTATCATTTTTTAATGCATGCATTTCTAAATGACAATAAACGAGGACTGAGTGTCCTCACAATCTAAAAAAATCTAATCTAATCCAGCAAAAGCACCCATTTCATAGCAGTTCCAACTCTCACTCTAAACCTTTACAACCTCCACTGTAGGTTCACTGTACCTGTGCAAGAGCTACTGCAACGACTTGACACGATATCTTCAGCCTCACCTGCCATATCCCTGATCTCTGGGATCTAGGAAGCATGGGTGGAAATGCCACCATTCGTAAGCAACCCCCTCCCCTTCAAATCACAAACCATTCCATCTTGGCAATACATTCCTCCCTCAGGTTAAATCCTAAGCTTCATATCTAATATGCTTGAGCTCTTCTTGGGCTTCCAGCTGGGTCCAAGTGTTGATTTTAACCAACGTTTCAATAACAAACTCCACCATCTCCATCAAGATTGATGCCTAGGCATGTCTAGTCCGGAGGTATATAGACTCCCATTGTCTGTCCCTCCTGACTAGTTAGTCCTCATCCAATCAAGTTTCCGCTGTCCCACCTTGTTTAAAATTGTATTCTTGTTCCTACTTAGTGTGAGTACTTTGTCTTTGTTTTAATTCTTATCCTCTAGTTTTATTTCAATGTTCTCCTTCACCAGGTGGTCCCAAAAGCCACTGGCATGACACAGTAGTTCTGTGCCATCAAAGTCAATCCTGTGGTTATCATGTGTGCAATGTCCTGCTTCCACTGATTTCGCTTGGTAACCCAAAGAGATACACCTCCTGTGGGTCTCCATTGTGTGCCCCATCTGGCCGATATATGCTGCTCTGCATTCACAGGGAATCCTGTAAACGCCAGTCATCCAGAGACCCGAGTCAGTTTTGACCTGCATAAACTGGGATTTGAGCTAGACACTAGTGAATAAGTATTTCAACAAAGATAAAGGTATCGCTCTAAGTAAGAACTGGAATATAACTTGAAACAAAGCGAAACAGTGGAAGCCTGGTTGGTTGAGGACTAACCATTCAGGAGAAATAGACGACTGGAGTTGAGTATACAGTATATACCACCGGACTAGACATGCCTAGGCATTGTCCCTGATGAAGATGGTGGAGTTGGTCATTGAAACGTCAGTTAAAATCGACATCTGAACCCAGCTGGCTGCCCGAGAAGAGTTTATGCGTCATACACACCAGGAAAGCACTAGATCTTCTTTCTCCATATCTCATAGCTTCCAAGACAGTGGTTTATCACCTGTTGGTGGCCAGTGAGCACAAGTAGGTATGGGAAATATGCTTTAACTTTTCCAAGTATTCCCTCATCTCTCAAAAAAAATTATTGAACTTCTGAGTAGTTCTTTTTAAATGAAGTTTAAAGAAAAATATCTGTCCAACAAGAGTACTGTTCGACAGCCCAGTGCTTATTACCTATCTGTACTTGCCCAGGAGGATGAGACACTGATGCAGTCCTCTTGCCAAGGACAAAAAGCCTCAAAGGACCACCTCTTCACATTTGCAGATGGATATTCCATTCCAAGTACAGACTTTGGATGAAAAATCACCACAAGAAGAACAATTTCTCTCAAACATTATCTTCTTGTTTTAAAAAAAAGTTCAGCACCAGAGACGAGGGTTCAATGCCAACCTCGACATTCTCTGTGTGGGTTTTGCAGGTTTTCCTTGTGAAGGTGCAGATTTCCTTTGGGTACCTTGGTTTCTTCTCACGTCCCAAATATGTGCAGGTGAGTAGCTTAATTGGCCACCACCTCGTGTCTCGCTGAGCGGCAGAATCTGGTGGGGAGTTGATGAGCGTTTGAAGATAACAAAAAGTGGGACTCACGTGGGATGAGTGTAAAATAGATGGTTGACGATTGGTGAGATTTGATGGGCCAAAGGACCTGGTTTTGTTCTATATCTTTGCATGACTCTAAAGTATTTTCTTTGATAATCAGAAGTCATTTTGACATTACTCAGATCTCCAAACTAAAGAAGCAAGTAGACGATTACTATAGGATGGTCAGATTGCTGAGAGCTCACCAGGGCTTGACCCACAATGTAGAATGCAAAATTATTGCCGCTGTCTGCATAAAGTTATAGATTAACCCAGAATTCCACAGATAGTGCTTAAATGACAGAAAATAGTGATCTGAAACTGGATTTTTAATTCCAATGTGCCCAAAAATGGTTGGGGATGTCATATCCTTAGAATTACTAAAAGTGGCTAATTAAACTAGACTTTATTTTATCAGAATTCATGAACTGCAAATATTATTGATAGTTATTATCGCAAATATCATGCTCACCGGCATCCAGGACATCTTCAAGGAGTGATGCCTCAAAAAGGCGGCGTGCATCTTTAAGGACCCCCATCACCCAGGTCATGCCCCCTTCTCATTACTCCCATCAGGGAGGAGATACGGAAGCCTGAAGGCACACACTCAACTATTCAGCAATAGGGGAACAGCTTCTGCCCCTCTGCCATCAGATTTCTGAATGGACATTGAATCCATGAACACTATCTCACAACCTTTTTTCCCTTCTTTTTGCACTACTAGGAGGAAGTAGGTACTCTCTTGTAAGATTAGGGAGTTGGAGGTTATGGAGGAAGGACTTAGGAGTGATGAGTTATGGGGAAATCATATTGAACAGTGGAACAGGCTTGAGGGGCGAGGGGCCGAGTGGCCTTCTCTGCAACTATTTCCTTATGTTCTCCTGTTTTTCTGTCCTAATATGTAAGACCTGAAACTGCAGCACATGCAGACCATTCAATAAACTTTGGTCCGCTCATCCTGCAAGAATTGGCCATGCACAGTTCAGCAAATGGTGAGGTCAGCTTGCAAATTTTGCAAAGCTTCCATTTGTGAATAGACTTCTGATTTCGCTGGATGAATGCTTGAAGGGGAAGGAATCCATGCTGGTCCAACACTTAGAAGGACATTAACAGAAGCCCATGTAAGATGTGCACACAGACAATTCACACAGACATTTAGCTAAACTTAAGGACACTGTCACACTTAAATACTTTATACCTTATACCTTATTGTTGTCAAACAATTGATACTAGAACGTACAATCATCATAGTGATATTTGATTCTGCGCTTCCCGCTTCCTGGATTACAAATCAATAGTAAACATTAAAAATTTAAATTATAAATCATAAATGGAAAATATAAAAACGGGAAGTAAAGTAGTGGGGTACCGCAAGACTCAGTGCTGGGACCCCAGTTGTTTACAATATATATTAATGACTTGGATGAGGGAATTAAATGCAGCATCTCCAAGTTTGCGGATGACACGAAGCTGGGTGGCAGTGTTAGCAGTGAGGAGGATGCTAAGAGGATGCAGGGTGACTTGGATAGGTTGGGTGAGTGGGTAAATTCATGGCAGATGCAATTTAATGTGGATAAATGTGAAGTTATCCACTTTGGTGGCAAAAATAGGAAAACAGATTATTATCTGAATGGTGGCCGATTAGGAAAAGGGGAGGTGCAACGAGACCTGGGTGTCATTATACACCAGTCATTGAAAGTGGGCATGCAGGTACAGCAGGCGGTGAAAAAGGCGAATGGTATGCTGGCATTTATAGCGAGAGGATTCGAGTACAGGAGCAGGGAGGTACTACTGCAGTTGTACAAGGCCTTGCTGAGACCACACCTGGAGTATTGTGTGCAGTTTTGGTCCCCTAATCTGAGGAAAGACATCCTTGCCATAGAGGGAGTACAAAGAAGGTTCACCAGATTGATTCCTGGGATGGCAGGACTTTCATAAGAAGAAAGACTGGATGAACTGGGCTTGTACTCGTTGGAATTTAGAAGATTGAGGGGGGATCTGATTGAAACGTATAAGATCCTAAAGGGATTGGACAGGCTAGATGCAGGAAGATTGTTCCCGATGTTGGGGAAGTCCAGAACGAGGGGCCACAGTCTGAGGATAGAGGGGAAGCCTTTTAGAACCGAGATTAGGAAAAACTTCTTCACACAGAGGGTGGTGAATCTGTGGAATTCTCTGCCACAGGAAACAGTTGAGGCCAGTTCATTGGCTATATTTAAGAGGGAGTTAGATATGGCCCTTGTGGGTACGGGGGTCAGGGGTATGGAGGGAAGGCTGGGGCAGGGTTCTGAGTTGGATGATCAGCCATGATCATAATAAATGGCGGTGCAGGCTCGAAGGGCCGAATGGCCTATTCCTGCACCTATTTTCTATGTTTCTATGTTTCTAAAGTAGTGCAAAAAAACTGAGATGCAGGTCAAATATGGTCAAATATAATCTTGGACTTTTCAAAACTTTTAGAAACTGAATGGGTGTTGTGTGTATTTATTCTCTTGGGTATATGTCACTAAACACTCATAAATATTCTTAACATCCATCGTGACATTTCAGGACAAACATACAAACATTTCCCTTGATACTATGAATGAATGATCATTCAGCGGATAGTGAAAATTTGTGTGTGTGTGTGAGGGAGAGAGTGAGAGATAGCAAGGCTGAGAATGAGAGTGAGAGAGAGAGAGAGTGAGAGAGAGAGAGAGAGAGAGAGAGAGAACGTGTGTGAGGAAGGATCACATATACATTCGTTTACTAACAAAGGCGCAGAGACAGGGGAAGGAGAGGCGCCTTGCCTCAATTTCAGATTGAAATATGCATCGGAAACCAGTTGCTAATGTCAGTTTTCACATTAAGGGCTGTTACACACTCATACATTTGTCTAATTCATGATTTGTAGGTCTAATGCTAAACTCTACCGATGGCATACTCCCAAGAGTTTTAAACAAATTATTTCATCAAAATTAAGGTTCCATATGTGACTCATTCAAACTTGGCACGCCATCATATTTTGAGTTAGTTCATTCAAAGATCATTAACCCTTACATGCCCCTTGGTTTGCAGGAGATTCATGGAGCCGAAAAAACTGTGTGATGCAGTCGGAGGTCATTTGGTCAATGGCTGATTGAAAAAGATGTACGCAGTTTAACACATCTGCCAATGCAAAGTCAGTGGCCTCTGTAGATTACCATCCGTCATGTAAGACCATAAGACAAAGGAGCAGAAGTCGGCCATTTGGCCCATCAAGTCTGCTCTGCCATTTTATCATGAGCTGATCCATTCTCCCATTTAGTCCCACTCCCCCGCCTTCCCACCACAACTTTTGATACCCTGGCTACTCAGATACCTATCAATCTCTGCCTTAAATACACCCAATGACTTGGCCTCCACTGCCGCCCATGGCAACAAATTCCATAGATTCACCACCCTCTGGCTAAAAAAATTTCTTCGCATCTCTGATCGGAATGGGCGCCCTTCAGTCCTTAAGTCATGCCCTTTCGTACTAGACTCCCCCATCATGGGAAACAACTTTGCCACATCCACTCTGCCCATGCACTCTCTTTTAAAAATATGATGAGGGTTTCTGGCCTCTGGATGGAATATTTTTTCCTCTTTTCTACATTAAATCCTTCTACCAATTACTTTAGACCTTCAACCTCTTTTTGTTTACTCCTCTAGCTCCTTCCACTTTGCAGTATCTAGCTCCCAAATAATGTGCTACATCTTATCCTTATCTCTCCCCAGCCTGCTCTGTTCCAGAGAAATCAACCCCATCTGAAGTGTTTCCAGCCCCGCAACATCATAGTACCCTCTCCAATATAGTTATATCCGTCTCTTAATGCGAGGACCAGAAAGGGGGGGGGGTAGATATTTTTGTTTTTATTTAGAGATACAGAGCAGAATAAGCCCTTCAACCTCCATTGCCCAGCAAACCCAACAGCCCCAAGTCAACACCAGGAAGTCTGCAGATGCTGCAAGTCCAGAGCAACAGGCACAAAATGCTGGAGGCACTCAGCAGGCTGAGTGGCATCTGTGGAAATGAATAAACAGTCAACGTTTCAGAACATCAACTATCTATTCATTTCCATAGATGCCTCCTGACCTGCTGAGTTCCTCCAGCATTGTGTGTGTGTGGTGCTCACAAATTACAAATGACCAATTAACATCCACAAACTCCATCAGCAC
This sequence comes from Mobula hypostoma, assembly GCF_963921235.1. Lineage (NCBI taxonomy): Eukaryota > Metazoa > Chordata > Chondrichthyes > Myliobatiformes > Myliobatidae > Mobula > Mobula hypostoma. Next base: position 56,225,513 of record NC_086115.1, read on the forward strand.
AGGAGTGCCACAGGGGTGTGTACTTAGTTCCCTGCTCTACTCACTTCACACATATGGTAGTGTGGCTCAGTACAGCTCCAACAACAGGTACAAGTTTGTCGATGACGCTGTTGTGGGCTGTATCAAAGGGGGTGATAAGACAGCATGCAGGAGGGAGATTGGCTGAGTGGTGTAATAACAACAACCTCTTACTCAATGTCAATAAGACCAAGAAACTGATTGTAGACTTCAGGAGAGGGAAACCGGAGGTCCATGAGCCAGTAATCATCAGAGGATCAGAGGTGGAGAGAGTCAGTAACTTTAAACTCCTGGGTCCACTATCTCAGAGGATCTCGGAGGACCTGTCCTGGAGTCAATATATAAATAAAATTGCAAAGAAAGCATGACCGTGCCTCTACTTCATCAGGAGTCTGCAGAGATTCAACATGTCATCAAAAACTTAGCAAACTTCTATAGATGTGTGGTGGAAAGTGTGCTGACTGGTTGCATTACAGCCTGGTAAGGGAACAGCAATGTCTTTGAGCGGAAAATCCTACAAAAGGTAGTTGATTTGGCCCAGTAAATCACGGGTAAGCACCTACATCTGCACGAAATGTTGCCGAAGAAAAGCAGCATCCTTCATCAGAGATCCTCACCACCCAGGTCATGCTCTTTTCTCACTGCTGCCATCAGGTAGGATACAGGAGCCTCAGGACTCGCACCACCAGGTTCAAGAGCAGTTACTACCTCTCAACCACCAGCCTCTTGAACAAAGGGCCTGTACTGTGCTGTACTATTCTATGTTCTATGTTCTAAAAGGAGATAATTACACTCACTCTATCTCTGGTAGTCCCACAACTGATGGTCTCTGTTTAAGGACCCTTTATCTTGTTTTGTCATGCTCTCATTATTTATTGCTATTTATCCATATTTGCATTTGCACAGTTTATTGTTCACTGATCCCATTCTATAGATTTGCTAAGTATGCCCACAGGAAAAAGAATCTCAGGGTTCTTTGTGGTGACATGTATGTACTCTGATAATACATTTTACTTTGAACTTTTAACCTACCCTGTACATCTTTGAACTGTAGGAGGAAAGCGGAGGTCCTGGAGAAAACCCAATATTTTCCAGCATTACATTCCTGCTCTTCTACTCTATGCCTTAACCAATAAGGGAAGGCATTCCATATATATTTTTATCTACCTTATTGATCAGTCCTAGCACCTTTATGGATATACAAGGCTTCTCTTCATCCATACTACTCAATATCATCCCATCCCCCTGCTTCGTTGCACCTCCCCAAACACTCTATCTCACACTTCCATTTGCAGCTTTGCAGCCAACTAGCCAGATTGTCATATAAGTCTTGTCAACACTTTGGCAACCAATGTATTCATTTTTGTGCTGTGTGCAAACTTCTTCAAACTTCCTATCGTTGGCCATTAACCAACAATATTAATCTTGATATTAATCTTGCAAGATTTAATAATCTTGCAAGAAGCAAGAGATAAAGCCTATGGAACACCAGTGATGACAGCTTTCACACAAAAACACTTATCAACTATTACCCTCTTCTTCTTGCCACCAAGCCAATCTTGGATCCAATTTGACACACTTACTTTCACTTTTATACTTTGTCAGTGTTTGCAACTTTAAGCCATGTCAAAAGCCTTGCTAAGATCCACAAAGGTGCATTGCCCCCACAAAGCCTCCCTGTTAGCTCCCCAAAACAGCCCAATTAAGTTAACTGCACCTAAACTTCCTCTAAGAAATCTATGCTGATGATGAGGGTATCTTGATGGCGGTAAAACAGTTGACATCACTTTCTAAATAAATTTACAATCGGGGCCACTTCAGTAGGTACACCTGTACCCTTGCTCATAAATGCAAATATTTAATTAGCCAATCCTGTGGCAGCAACTCAATGCATAAAAGCTCACAGACATGGTCAAGAGTTTCACTTGTTGTCCAGACCAAACATCAGAATGGGGAAGAAATATAATCTGAGTGACTTTGACTGTGGAATGATTGCTGGTGCCAGATCGGGTGGTTTGAGCATCTCTGAAAAGTCTTGTCTCCTGGGATTTTCACGTACAACAGTCTCGAGAGTTTAGAGAGAATGGTGCGAGAAGCAAGAAAACACTCAGTGAGCAGCAGATCAGTGAGTGGGTGAAAATGTGTTGATCAGTGAAATCAGAGGAGAATAGCCAGACTGATTCAAGCTGACAGGAAGGTGACAGTAACTCAAATAACCACACATTACAACAGTGGTGCGCAGAAAAGCATCTTTAAATGCACAACATGTCGAACCTTGAAGGGGATGGGCTACAACAGCAGAACACCACACTGAGTTCCACTCCCGTACCAAATAAAAGTGGCCACTGATTTTATACATTGGATAATGGATTCCAAAAAATGCGCCCATCACTTGTCTGTAATTACTCATTTTATTCCTTACTTCCTTTATAAGCAGTGATACAAAATCTGCAGATTTCCAGACCAAGGGCTTCAGTCCTGCAGCTCTGGGCCTGTACTCACTGGCGTGCAGGATTGGGAGTGATCTAATTGAAACCTACTGACTATTGAAAAGCCTGGATAGAGTGGACCTGGAGAGGATGCTTCTGTTAATAGGAGAGTTTAGAATCAGAAGGAGAGAATGTCCCTTTAGAACTGAGATGAAGAGGCATTTCTTTAGTCAAAGGGTGGTGAATCTGTGAGGGCTGTGGAGGCCAAGTTAAGGCAGAGATTGATGAGTTATTGATTGGTAAAGGGGTTAAGTGTTATAGGAAGAAAGCTGGGGAATGGTGTTGAAAGGTTCTTGACGAGGGTAAAGCAGTTGACATTTATCCACATGGACTTTAGTGAGGCATTTGACCTGGTCCCTTGGGTAGGTTGATTCAGAAGGGAAAGGTGCATGGGATCTGGGATAAATTGCAAGTTTGGATTCAGAACTGGTTTGCCCGTAGAAGACAGATAGTAAAGGTGTAAGGCTGATACTCCGGCTGGTGTCCATGACTTGTAATGTCCCGCAAGGTTCAGTGCAGGAACCTTTGCTGCTTGTGATGCATATCAATGATTATATGTAAACATAAATGCAAATGTGTAGATCAGCAAATTTGTGTATTACATCAGGATTGGTGGAGTTGTAGGCAAGTGTGAGGTATACTTTGGGAGATCAAATGAAAGGTGAAAATATAAAATGTGGACCCCTAATAGCATTAAGGTACAGAGGGATCTTAGGGTCAGATAGATAGTTCACTGCAAGTGGGTAAGATGTATGGTATGCTTGCCTCCATTAATAGGGATATTGAGTACAAGAACAAGAGAGTCAGGCTGCAGCTAGTAAACTTTAGTCAGACCAGAGTATCATTTGCATCTCTGATCACCTCTGTCATAAGTAGGGTTTTCTTAAAGTTTATTTTTCCAGCTTAGTATGGAGATTGTATTTTATCAAGTATGCAGTTTTCCTTGGATTGCTTCCCTTTTATGTCTAATTGTTCGTCTTTGGGCTAGCTCAGGTTTTTCACTTTGCATTACAGATGTCTCATTCGGCATCATGGAGATTGTTGAGCTCCCTTTGCACTGATCACTTTTATTCAATCTGGGGTAATTTACAGGATCTTCAATGTCTTGCATTGTAGCTGTTTACTTTGGGGGTTATTTCTTTGTCTGGACATCGGGGCTGTCTGATTGTCCTGAATTCCTATGTGTTCCAGGGTATATTTCCAGGAAGTGCGGGGGTGGGGGGTGGTGTTGCTTGCCAATCTCTCTTTGCTCGGTCATTGTGGATCCTTGTCTGGTGAAACTCTGACTAAGTGTCATGATTCCGTACGGTTTGCCTGAGATCTTTTGTTTTGTTTGAATTGCTGAAATCTCTGTGATTCCTGCACTTAAGTTCTCTAGTGGACCTGACAACCCCATCATAGGAAAGGTGTGGAAAAAGTGCAGAAGGGGTTTTCCAGGATGGCTGAGAGGAGAATTGGATCAGACACAATGAAAAGATGGAGCAGCCTCGATGGGCCAAATGGCCTAATTCTGTTCCTATATCTTGTGGTCTTATGTTGGTTGGATTACAGGGTATGAGCTACAAGGACAGTTTGGAGAAACTTGGACTGGTTTCCTTAGAGCACTGCAGGTTGAGATGTGACTTGACAAATCTTTTTAAAATCGTAAGATTTACAGATGGGCTGGAGAGTTAGATTCAGTTCCCCAGCGTAGAAATGTCAAACATCAGACATCATGATTTTAAAGTTAGAGGGGGGAAGTTGAAAGGCGAAATGAGGGGCAAGTTTTTTTTATACAGAGAGTAACAGGTGCCTGGAATGAGTTAACAAGGATAGAAGTAGAAGCAGCCAGTTTGGTTGAGTTTGAGTCCTTTAGATGGACACATAACTATGGAATGGACGGATATGGATGATAAACAGGAGAGGAACATTTAGTATAAACTGATATCCAGATTGGCACAACATCATGGATTGAATGACCAGTCCAGTGCTGTACTGTTCTGTGTACAAGAAAAAAAATCAGCAATGATTGAGTGATGGTGCATATTTAATAGGCTGAATGTCCTAATTCTGTTCCTATATTTTATGGCAGCCATAGCATATTAAAGAAAAGATGGCCAGAGCTTCAACAGTTTCCTACCCTTCTCCTTTTAACAACTTGAGGCATTTCTATTTCGGGTTGGCAGTTCATCCAATTTCACTGGGCATCATCCCTCACTTTTGTAAAGCAAAAACTGCAAAGCATTGATTTGGAACTTGAACCACGTTCTCCTCTTCCACACGTGCCTTAAATTTTTTGGCCCCTAATAAGCCACACACCTTTCTTCATTCTCCTTCTGCAACAACATTGCGCTAAATCACATGGATTTCATTTTTATGTAAATTCAGCAACTATGGTAAGAACTTTACATCAGGATTATCTTTATACTATATGTTCCCAGTGGAATAAGGGAAATGCCTAAAAACATCTAAGGGGAAAAAAAAGTTTGTACGTATTAAGTTCACAAGTTCCCCGTGATTTTAATACAAGAAAGCAAGTTTTTAAAGATTTTCTTTGTATTTCAAGTGCAAGCTGGACTTCAACAATAAGTAACAATAGTGACAGAAATAGTCTGAAATAATAATTAAAATAAAATATTTTCTATCCTGTTGCAACAGGATAAGTTTTTTATGCGGAGAGTGGTGAGTGCGTGGAATGGGCTGCCAGTGACGGTGGTGGAGGCGGATACAATAGGGTCTTTTAAGAGACTCCTGGATAGGTACATGGAGCTCAGAAAAATAGAGGGCTGTGGGTAACCCTAGGTAATTACTAAGGTAAGGACATGTTCGGTACAGCTTTGTGGGCTGAAGGGCCTGTATTGTGCTGTTGGTTTTCTATATTTCTATGGTTCTAACATTAGCCTAATCAGTTCTGACTATCACAATAGCATAAAGAAATTTTCAAAATAATTAAAATCAAAACATGTTAAAATGGATGGAACATTTCAGCATTCTGATTACACAATCATTATTTGCAAAGTTCATACCACTTGATATTAGATTGATTCCACACTGATATAGGGCACATTTCACAGCTGTAAATGTCACCAACTGAAAGGTTTTAATGTGTCATTTTGGCAGTGTCTTCTATGAAGATTAAACATTAATCATCTCTTCTGTTTTCCAGGCAATGTAAGTAAAATATATAATTTTCTATAGAGTGATTATTTTCTTAGGTGCAGTATTGAGAAATTTTCCATAAAGAACAAATGGTACTAATATTGTTTATTTTAGGTAGGGGCAAATAAGACTAATCGATAAGCTTCAAGACCTTGGCCTCAATACCTCCTTGTGCAATTGGATCTCGATTTCCTTGCTTGCAGGTGCCAGACAGTTCGCATTGGCAACAACATCCCCTTCACAATCTCCATCAGCACAGATGCACCACAAGGCTGTATGCTTAGCATCCTGCTCTACTCGTTTTACACTTATGACTGTGAGGCTAAACACAGCTCCAATGCCATATTTAAGTTTGTTGATGACACCACTGTCATCGGCCAAATCAAAGGTGCTGAAGAATCAACATGTTGGAGGGAGACTGAAAATCTGGCTGAGTGGTGTTACAACAACAACCTCTCACTCAGTGTCAGCAAGATCAAGGAGCTGATTTATTAATTTCAGGAGGATGAAACCGGAGGTCCATGAGCCAGTCCTCATTGGAAGATCAGAGGCAGAGCGGGTCAGCAACTTTAAATTCCTCGGTGTTATCATTTCAGGGGACCTGTCCTGGGCCCAGCACGTAAGTTCAATTATGAAGAGACCACGGCAGTGCCTCTACTTCCTTAGGAGTTTGTGGAGATTTGGCCAAACTTTGCCAAACTTCTGTAAATTGATGGTGGAGAGTATATGGACTCTCTGCATCACGCCTGGTATGGAAACACTAATGTCGTTGAATAGAAAATGCTTCAAAGAGTAATGGATGCAGCCCAGTTCATCACAGGCAAAGGCCTCCCACCACTGAGCACGTCTACTTGAAGCATCGTCACAGGAAAACAGGCTCTTCGGCCTGCCATTTCCGTGCCAGCCCTTATGCGCAACCATTCTAGTCGTTCATGATTTTATATAGTTTGATCATGTCTCCTCTTCGCCTTCTCCATTTCAGGGAAAACAGACACAGCCTCTCCGGTCTCTCCTAACTGAAATACTCCATCCCAGGTAACATTCTGGCATATCTCCAAAGCACATTCTCTGTACTGCTAGCCCACCTTTTCTACAGAGTGGTGACGGCAAGCATGTGCTAGCTGAGGTCTAAGCAAAGTTGGAACCTCCCTGCCTTCTTCTCAATGTCCCAGCTAATGAATGCCTCACTCCACATATGGGTTGTGGGGTGGAGATACATCTCTACCGAAGGAGATGCAAGGCGCTCCTTCCCTCCACTGGCCTGCAGGTCACCCATGGACAAGGTGTAGCACCTGCTTAGCCCACATCCATGATCAGGGTCACGTGAAGCCACAGGAGCAGCTGGTGGATGGTCGTATGAGCAGCTGGTGCATATCACAAGTCCTGGTTATACGACCACTGACGCCGGGCAGACAATCTCTGAAGAGTATTGATAATGGCTTGTAAAGACACTGCCTGGAAGAAGGCAATGGAAAACCACTTCTGTAGAAAAATTTGCTAAGAAAATCATGGTCAGAGAGTGACCATGATTGCCCATGTCATATGACATGGCATACGATGAACAAATGAACACTCCACATGCATTATCTACCTGTACTGCCACCTTCAATGATCCTTGCAGTTGTATCCCAAGAGCCTTCTCAATACCTGTACATCCCAGGACTCTATCATTCAGGATTTAAATCCTGGCCTCTTTGGTACTCCCAAAGACATTACAGTACAGGCGACCCAGGTTCCTTTCCTGTCACTGTCTGTAAGGAGTTTATACGTTCGTCCTGTGACTGTGTGAGTTTCCCCCGGGTGCTGCAGTTCCCTTCCACAGTCCAAGGACATTTCGGTTGGTAGCTTGATCATTGTAAATTGTCCCGTGATTAGGCTAGGATTAAATTAAGAGATTACTAGGCAGCATGGCCCAAAGGGCTGGAAGGATTTATCTCTCTATTTCAATAAAAAATTTGTCACCTCACAGTTATCAGGATTAAACTTCATCTGCTACCTCCCAGTGCATTTCACCAACATATTGATACCATCCTGTCACCCGAGCCTGTCTTCCAAATGATCAATAACTCCGACAATCTTCATGTTGTCCACAAACTTACAAATCCAAATCATTCACAATGTTACAAACAGAAAGGGTCCTAGAATCGATTCTTGTGGAATGGCAAACGGTCACAGGCATCCGAGCACAAAAGAAACACTCTACCATCATCACAAACATGTCAAAGTCCGCAGATGCAGGAAATCCAAGCAACAAGCACAAAATGCTGGAGGAACTCAGCAGGCCAGGACAGCATGGAAAAGAGTAAACAGACTGATGTATGTTTCGCACCGAGACCCTTCACCAGGACTGGAAAGGAAGAGGAGGTCAGAGTAAGAAGGTGGGTGGGGTAGGGGTAGGAGAGGAAGAAGTACAAGGTGGAAGTTGACAGGTTAAATTCCGTCTGGGTTTCACCTATTACCTACTACCTTGTGCTTCTGAGTTGGATGATCAGCCATGATCATACTGAATGGCGGTGCAGGCTTGAAGGGCCGAATGGCCTACTCCTGCACCTATTTTCTATGTTTCTATGTTTCTATGTTTCCTCCAACATTTTGTGTGTGTTACTACCAACTTGCCCAGGGTGCCATGGGCCCAGAACCCTCTGCATCTGCTTTCCCTGCATCATCTAATCAAAGTCCTCACTGAGGTCCATATAAACCATATCTCTTGCTCTGCTTTCATCAATACACTTTGCATCGCTTCAAAAATGCCATCAGACTGGTGAAACAGGGTGGGCTCTCGACAAAACCATGCTGGCTAGCTCTGATTGGTCCCTGCCTGTCCAAGTGGTTATTAATCCTGTCCCTTAGACAAACTGCGAAAGGAATTCCTTTAGATATGTTATAGAGTGGAAATGAGAGGAGTCGGGTCAGTCAGTGGATAAGATACAGGACTGTGCAAAAGTCTTGGGCACAATTATACAGCTAAGGTGCCAAAGACTTCTGCGCAGGACTGTATTTGTCAATATGGAGTAGAGAGCGAGTTTGTAAATCTGGCGGGAGTAAAGGATGTTGGGAGTAGTTAGGATGGAGGAGTGTAGGACAGTTGGCAGAGAAGGAGTGACAGGGTCTGGGGGTGGTGCATATGCAGACACTCCCAGCCCTGAATCAACAGGCAATGTCATTTCATCATTACAGAGTGTCTCTCTGGTGCTCCCACTCCCTGCCCTCTCCCTTCCCCTTTTCCCAGCTATGATTCCTCTCTCCGTGCCCCCTTCCCTCTCTCAGTCCATATTAGAGACCCAGATCAGAATCAGTTTATCATCACTCACATATATCATGAAATTTGCTTTTGTTTGTGGCAGCAGTACATAAAATTACGACAGTACTGTGCAAAGACCTTAGACACTTGAGCTGTGTGCGTAAGACCTTTGCATGTCAGGAAGTGACTCTTAGAAAGACAATTCCTGGCTAATTGCTCCAATCCTGTACCACACCACATGTGAAGGTCCAATAAAAATATAAGTTATTAAAAGGTGGTCTCCACGGCAGCATGGCAGATAGCCTGACGCTATCACAGCTCGGGGCATTCCGGAGTTCTGGGTTCAATTCTGGCACCGTTCTGTAAGGAGTCTCTGTACGTCCTCCCTATGGAATACGTGGGTTTTCCCCAGGTTCTCTGGTTTCTTCCCACTGTCCAAAGACGTACCAGGTAGGATGCCTTGTCATTGTAAATTGTCCTGTGACTAGTTTGGGGTTAATGGGGTTTGTCTGGAGTTCCTGCTGTGGCGTGGCTCAAGGGCTGGAAGGGCCGATTCCACACTGTATCGCTAAACTAAAATAACATACTCAAGGTTTCACGCACAGTCTTGCAACTACGTTATTTTGTAAATAGATTTTAACCAACTTACCACCGAGTCAAGGAAGTTTATGTAGTGCTGAAGACTGGGCTGAGCTTCACAGAACTGTCGAAAAAGAAGCCTTCCAATCGGCTGCTTCTCACACAAGCAGGAATAGTTTCTCTCTATCGTCAAAGGAAAAGAAAGAGAATGTCAGAATTTTATAGAGTTCAGACCATAAGACATTGTGCAGAATTAGGCCATTTGGCCCATCTAGTCTGCTCTACCATTCAATCATGGCTGATCCTTTTTCCCCCTCCTCAGCCTCACTTGCCAGCCTTCTCCCTGTAACCTTTGATGCCCCAGCCAATCAAGAACCTATCAATCTCTGCCTTAAATGCATCCAATGACTTGGCCTCCACAGCTACCTGTAAAAAAATCCCACAAATTCACCATCCTCTGGCTAAAGTATTGTCTCCGTATCTCTGTTTTAAATGGACGCTCCTCTATCCTGAGGCCGTGCCGTCTTGTCCTAGACTCTCCCATCATGGGAAACATCCTTTCCACATCTACTCTGTCCAGGCCTTTCAATGAGAACGCCCCCCCCAACCCCATTTTTCCAATGCCAGTGAGTACAGGCCCAGAGCCATCAAACACTCCTTACATGAAAAACCTTTCATTCGCAGAATTATCCTTGTGAACATCCTCTGAACTCTCACCAATGCCAGCACCTCTTTTCTTAGATGAGGTGTCCAAAACTGTTCACAATACTCAAGGTGAGGCCTCACCAGTGCTTTATAAGGCCTCAGCATCACATCCTTGCTCTTGTATTCTAGATCTCTTGAAATAAATGCTAACATTGCATTTGCCTTTCTCACCACTGACTCTACCTGCAAGTTAACCTTCAGAGTGTTCTGCATAAGGACTCCCAGATTTTTGGATTTTCTCCCCATTTAGAAAATAGTCTGCATATTTATTTCTTCTACCAAAGTGCATGACCATGCATTTTCCAACATTGTATTTCATTTGCCACTTTCTTGCCCTTTCTCCTAATCTGGCTAAGTTCTTCTGCAGCCGACCTGTTTCCCCAACACTACCTGCCCCTCCACTGATCTTCGTATCATCTGAAAACTTGGCAACAAAGCCATCTATTCCATCATCTTATTCATTGATGTACAGTATAAAAAGAAGCAGACCCAACACCAACTCCTGCGGAACATCACTAGTTACTGGCAGCCAACCAGAAAAGGATCCTTTTATTCCCCCTCTCTGCCTCCTACCAATCAGCTAATGCTCTAACCATGCCAATAACTTTCCTGTAATACCATGGGCTTTTAACTTGGTAAGCAGCCTCATGTGTGGCACCTTGTCAAAGGCCTTCTGAAAATCCAGATATACAACATCCATTGCATCTTCTTTATCTATCCTACTTGTTATCTCCTCAATGAATTCCAACAGGTTCATCAGGCAGGATTTTCCCTGAAGGAAACCATGCTGACTTTGTACTATCTTGTTTTGTAACATAAAGTACTCCATAACCTCATCCTTAACAATTGACTCCAACATCTTCCCAAACACTGGGGTCAGTCTAACTGGTCTATAATTTCCTTCCAGCTGCTTCCCTCCTTTCTTATGGAGTGGAGTGACAATTGCAATTCTCCAGTCCTCTGCAACTATGTCAGAGTCCAATAGCTCTTGAAAGATCATTACTAATACATCTACAGACTCTGTCAGAGCCCTAGGCTGTACTTATGTACCCTCAGGTCATTCAGCTTTGTGACCACCTTCTCCCTTGTAATAGTAACTGCACTCACTTCACTTCCCACACATACTTCAACACCTGGCACACTGCTCGTGTCTTCCACAGTGAAGACTGATGCAAAATACTTACTTAGTTCATTTGCCATCTCCTTGTCCCCCATTATTATTTCTCTGGCCTTATTTTCTAAGGGTCCTATATCCACTCTCATCTGTCTTATTTTTTATATACTTGAAAAAGCTTTTTTCTCTCCTCTTTGATATTGGTTGCTAGCTTGCTTACATATTTCATCTTTTCCCTCCTGATAATTCTTTTAGTTGCTCTCTGTAGGTTTTTAAAAGCTTCCCAATCCTCTACCTTCCTGCTAATTTTTGTTTTGTTGTATGCCCTCTCTTTTGCTTTTACATTAGCTTTGACTTCCCTTGTCACCCCCGGTTGTTCTATTTTGCCATTTGAGTGTGTCTCTGTTTTGCAAAACACCTATCCTATACCTTCCTCATTTTTCCTAGAAACTCAATCATATTGTGATCACTAAGGGTTCTTTTACCTTAAGCTGCTTAATCACCTCCAGTACAGTTGATCCCCTAGCAGGCTCAACGACAAGCTGCTCTAAACAGCCATCTTGTAGGCATTTAACAATCCATTATCAATCGACCTGCATGTTAATATCTCCTATGACAATCGTAACATTGTCCTTTTGACACACCTTTCTATTTCCTGTTGTAATCTTACAGTATAACTGCATGCTATCTTTGCTTTTTTACCAACCGTCCTATCCTGAGTCCCTTCACTCCAGTTCCGATCTCCCTGCCAAATTAGTTTAAACCCTCCCCAACAGCTCTAACAAACCTGCCCACAGGAATATTGGTCCCTCTTGGGTTCAGATGCAACCTTGCCTTTTGTCCAGGTCATATCTCCCCTGGAAGAGATCCCAACCTCTGGTGCCTTGCTCCCTGCACCAGATTGTCAGCCATGAATTTATCTGCCAAAACATCCTGTTTCTACCCTCACTAGCGTGCGGCACAGGTAGCAATCCAGAAATTACCAGCCTGGAGGTCCTGCTTCTCAAATTTCTACCTAGCTCTCTAAATTCCTTCTTCAGACCCTCTTTGCTTTTCCTTCCCATGTCACTGGTACCAATATGTACCAAGACATCTGGCTGCTCTCCCTCCCCCTCCAAAATGCTGCCACATTTAGTAATAATGTGTTACTAATAAAACTTAGTAACATATTAACTTAAGCTTAAACCCAGTTTATTATATTTTCCACTACCTTATGTGGCAAGATAGGAATAAATATTGAAAGTATCAACATTAATCCAACAGTTTGAAAATACCCTTGATAGTTCATAATTAATTTTTGCTTCCTAAATACTATCTTTATGACACTGTACATGATAATGGTACAAAGTATACAATTTTACTCAATGTTTTGCAAAAAAAATCCATCAGATTCAATAAAAGGACTGGTTGTTATATTTATTCTCTGAGCTAACATTACACAATATTGCATTTTTGTAAATTACAAAGCTTAATGATAGTCATTTGTTCCCAATGGAGAAGTCATTGCAAAGTGGCTTGGTTTAGTATCATGAGTATGTAGACACAAGCTCTGAATAGTGAGCCCTCAGTTTTAATCCTTCATTTTGCACTGAGGAGGCTGTGAGTCAATTTGTGAAGTAGTTTAACTGTATTTGTGAAGTGTAACTCTATTACAGCATTGGCTGTAAGATCAGGGTTCAATTCCTGTTGCTGCCTGTAAGGAGTTTGTACTGTAGATTCTCCCCGTGATTGTGTGGGTTTCCCTACCTACTGCTGGTGTTTAGGGCAGCAATGAAGCCCCTCCATCTCTTGTGTTCAGGGCTTCCTTCATTGTGTCTGTAGTTCGCTTTTCTCTTCTGTCAGCCATGCAAGTCCCGGGTGGAGACTCAGGAATACCATCGCGCTCAGATGTAGAAGGATTCCTCATTGCTGTTTCCGTAACAGTCAAGGTTGTTAGCCCAGAGCGGAACCCCCAAGCCTGGAGGACCGGCAGACCACTCTTAGTCTGGCCCCTACCTTTTGACCATTTTGGCATGGGTGACCCTACCAAGAGCCAATGCATAAAGCTCTGACTTCAGCCAGCATAGCTGTCTGGCTCATTGAGACACGTAATCCTCCAAACCACGACAAGGTTGTGGTCCCCTTGGAGGCAAAGGAATATGGATTCAGGTTTGTGAGCAGTGAGTATGCAAGTTGACTCTGGAAGTGTGGAGACACTTGCAGGCTGCTTAGCACAATCCTCGCTAATTGAATTTAACGCAAGTGACACATTTCACAGTATGTGACAACTAAAGCTAATCTTTAAAAAAATCTTTCCCTATAGACACCAAGGTTAAGTGAGGCTGGTTATTCCAATTGACATTTAACTGTGATGTGAAAATGGTATCAGATTATCCTCATATTGTCTCCGAGGAAGCAATGAATATTGGAACAGAATGCTGAATTTTAACAAATTGGTAGTGGGTCATACATTGAAGTTATGATCGATGTCTCTGATATCATGATCAATGATACTCTCCCTTCTTGGACCAAAATCATCCCACCTCCCCCAAACTTCTCTCCCTCACCACTCCCTGCCTCTCTCTAGACCAGTGGTTCCCAAACTTTATTGGTTTTCCACCCCCTTGGCTCCCTGACCACATCTCAAGCACCCCTTCTCCCTTTCCCACCATTACATAAAAACTGTACAGAATTTTGATTTTGATGCACAGTGAAAGAAAATAGGAACTGCAAATTCAAAAAAGTGACAAGTAATTGCAAACATTATTCAAAACTATTTAAAGCTACAAATAATATTTATTTAAATACAGTAAAAACAATTTTAGACCATACATTAGTAGTCTAACTTAATTGCCTTTTTGCCTTTCGATGAGATGGATGGGCTTGGTGCAGTGATATCAGATTCTCAACACCAGGCTGACTGTCACTCAAAAAGAGTCTCAGATCCCCACATTCAGTAATTTGCAGTCTGTTTTGTTGCTTTGAAAGAAGTTGGATGACTGCATTGAAACTGCACTCCATTAAATGCGATGATAGAAAGGCAGTAAAGAACATTTTGTCCTTTTTCTTCAGTGCAAGATAGCATTCAGAAATTTCTTTCGGCAACCAAGTCTTAATATGATTTTTTGAACCTTGGCTTCAACTCAAAGTCATTTTGTAGTGAGACCAACTCTTTCTCTGTACTTCCTGTTAATTTCTCATTACAAACGTCGAGGAATGGATTTACTACCCAATCTGGAAATTGGATCGAGAGAAGATCCTGAAATCTCTCTGACATGTCTCTATGCAGCTCACACAGGTGGACACAGTATACTTGAAGATCATCTTCTGATATTCTTTCTTTCTTTTCAAACTCAGACAGGCTCAGAAATTGGAAAAGGTCGTGATGGCCAATGTTGCACTTAAATAGGGTTAACTTGGCCAAAAAAGTGGGGATGACCAATTTGACTTTGGTAAGATTCACATAATCTTCTTGCAATTGAAAATTGGTTTCAGTAAACTTTGCAAATAATTCTGACAAATAAGCAATGTCATGCTTGATATTCTTGATTTGATTACTAAGTGAAGCATTCGAGTCTTCAAATAATTTTATCACAGTTTCAAAAAGCGAATGTTAGCGTCTCAGGCAGTTTCCTTTTGAGAGCCACCTGATCATCATTCTCAATACAAAGCTCTCGAAATAGTCGAGAATTGAGAGCAGGGGACTTAATTTTATTTACTATTGCGATTAGGTACTTAATGCTTTGTGCAGCAGATCACTTAGGTTTTTTGTGGCAAGATGTTGTTCTCTAAAGTACACAGTGAATGGTAAGTATGTTAGGTACAGCCTTTCTCAAGAAAGTAATAACCCCACAATGGTGTCCTGTTATTGATGGTGCACAAGCAAGAGTGTTGGTGAGTGGAATGTCCTTCTCTTTGAAAAATTACTCAACAACCTGAAACATTAATTCCCCCTTCGTATTTGTTTCTAGTCCTCTTGCAAATAACAGCTCTTGAACCATGCTTTCATATTTTATGAAGTGATCATAACCAAGAAGCAAAGATTCATTGCCTGGCAAAGTCCATTCATCCAACTGCAGAGCAAATTCTGTTGTCCTAAGTATGTTGCACAACGTATCTCGCACATTCCCTAACACTCCATCTGTTTGTTTTTGAACAGAGTTATCACCGAGCGGAATTGCTTTAATTATTTGGTCTGATGACTTATGCAAAACTGTACTCAGAACTCCCTTAATGCCGGCCAAATCAATTCTTCTCCAGTTGTGTGCAGCTTTCCAGATTTAGCAATGAGCAATGAAATGTTGTATGAAACACGCAAACCATCACTGCTTTGTTGTGAAGTGCCGAAAAACATGCTTTGAAGTGTTTTCCATTTCTGAAAGTTTTCATGAAATTTTTGAAAACAAACAAGGTTCTTGCTTGCTTTGTCAGAGTGCATTCACTTCAAATGCTGAAGGAGCCTGGAGGGGTTCATTGCCTCATTTGAAAAACCTTTTTTACACAACAGACACATTGGCTGCTGTTGGTTGGTTGGTTCTGGTGTAAATCCATATTTCAGATGCCCCACACTACACTATACTGACTACAATTTTTTTTTATTTGGTCTGCTTCAGCCATTTTTGTTATGTATTAATGGCTATGGTCAATCGCCTATTGTTTAAGTCCAATCTCAAGCATTGCAAACAAAAAGGGAAAAGTTATGAAATTATCATAGCCCAGGCAACACATGACTCTCTGCCTGAGGATACAAAAGTCGGGTAGTGATATCACAGCTGGGAAATGCGGTCAAGACCGTTCGAAAGGTCAGATTCTGAACTTTATCCCACTGAATACCATACCAGAATTCACAGGAACTGCATCACTGTGTGATTCGAGTATGAGAATCATACTAGCTAATACTGTACCATTGTAGTGAATGGCGAAAATATGTGGGCTGGGCCTGGAGATAACACCAATTCTTCAGTCTAGATTTCTTATGATATATCAAATACAGAAATGTCACATTGCTTTTCAACAACTATAATGCACCTTGAACAAAGTCTAAGAGAATGGTGGGTTAGCAAGAGAGGAGGTGATTACATAATCATTGTAACCAGTTATGAGGCACTGAGGATAAAAATGCTTATAGTAAGCAATTAATTTCTTAAATTAAGCCTGTAATCCCTCAGCTGCCCTCCTTGCTACTGAGCGCCCCACAAGCACCCCCTTAGAAACTCCCACCCACTTTTGGAACCACTGCGCTAGACGCACCTCATTTCTTGGACTTACTCTGTGCCTTTTCCTGCCCTACCCTGGCAAGATGCACAAAGAAAAACATAGGTTTAGTTGTCAACTGACATCTTAGGACTCACGTACTGAATTCTAAAACAAATACTGGCACAAACAAATGTCATGCATTCTGTGATGTGTTGACCTGCTAGTGCAAGTACTGATGCACTTCTAAGCCCCACTGAGCAGGCAAGTTTCGTACACTACCTTGTCTGCTTAGTCGTGTAACTGGCATGCTTATTGCTTTGCAAGGAAATAACTGGTACACTATCCTGTAAATATTTGATGAGAACCATTTTACTGATGGAAGTGCATTAATGAAGGAAATACCTTTATAAGACCTTTTCTGTTTTTAAAACAAACAAATATTTTCCAACATTGTAAATATATTATGAACAACAGAAAGAGATTTTGCACGGACAAACACTTAGCGATCATAAAAAGGAATGATGCCTCATATATTATCTTAAGAGAAGTTGATTCCAGTAACATATTTCAATTATTAATAGAAATTGCAAGATGAGAAAAAAATTCAGTTTGTAGTGAGTACGCGTGTCATAGCCTTTACAAAAACATCAGTGTTTGTTGCATTACTGCCATGCTATGTGGAACTGATGAAGATCAAATCCATCAGCTCAGAATGGGTCATGCTTGAAACAAATTACAGAATCGTATCACCATTTGTTGTATCGCAAACAAAGTCACCAGAGGGACACTGAAGCTAATGAATATAAAAGTGTTTTATTCAACAAAAGGAGCAACTGGCATCATATTGAGACAATCTTGGAGGAAGAGTCCCCTGGCCCAATATTACATGACATTTTATATGCTAAAGGTCAAAGGTGACAGCAGGACAATTCTATAGTTTCAATGTATCTACAATGCTTCCTTTGAGTTACATATAGTATTCACACACCTCCTTCTTCACACCCACACTCCAGGCACCCAAAATGAATATTAATCAGCATTGTCAGGTTTGCAATCAACTCCAGGAAAACTATTGTTCAGTGCTTTTAAATTCAATCTCTCCTCCCACCTGGTAGGTGCTACAGGAGCCTCCGCTCCCGCACCAGCAGGCACAGGAAGAGCTTCTTCCCTGAGGCTGTGACACTGCTGAACCTCTCATCACAGCGCTAAGCAGTATTGCATCCGTATTGTACTGTCTCAGTACTTTTATATTTGTGTGCTGTAGCACTTTTTTTTATTTGCAGTTATTTTGTAAAAAACACTATTCTTTGTATTTCTGGTCAGATGCTAAATGCATTTCATTGGCTTTGTATCTGTACTTGGCACAATGACAATAAAGTTGAATCTAATCTAATCTAATGTTCATGTCTGAAGTCGCTGGTGAAGTTTATATATGCTATATACCCTAACTCCAGAATATGTCCTAACAACCACAATCGGCAAACTCAAGGTATACGATCCCTCCTGCATCATCAGGCCCTGTGATTAAGGACCCATCATTAAGCTTCTATCATTAAGGATCTCCATCACCCAGGACTTGTCCTCTTCTCATTGCCACCATCAGGGAGGAGGCACAGGAGCCTGAAGGCATGTGCTCAGCGATTCAGGAATATCTTCTTCTGCTCTACCATCAGATTTCTGAATGGACATTGAACCCATGAACCTCACTACATTTTTTCTTTTTTCTTTTCTTTTTTAGGAATATATATATATTCTTACTGTAATTTACAGACTTTTTATTATGTATTGCAATGTACAGCTGCTGCAGAACAACAAACTTCACAGCAGATGCTGGTGATATTAAACGTGATTCTGATGATACAGGGGGGTGTAGGAAACCTGAGGGATGCTGTCACTCCTCCAATACTGTTTACAGGCAGTCTGTATAGAACATCTCTTGCCTTCGCCTCTGTGCTTCTGCTTTCCTATCCTGTGTATTCCCCCAATGCTCTCCCCATCTGCAGTCTGCCCTCTAGTCTGCTTCTGACTTCAGATTGTTCTTGCTCATGTTCCAAACAGCTGGGGACCAGAATTCAATCGGAATCAGTCTTAACGTGCATGCAATGTTAGTTGTGATGTAGGATCAAGCCAGGGACACAATGAGCCCTGGCACATTGATACGTGAACCAAATTTGATATGTCAAAACCCACTTTAATTAATTATTTTGAGATACAGGATGGTCTTAGGCCCTGTCAGCCCAGTGAGCCTGTGCTGCCCAATTACACCCACGTGTCCAATTAACCTGTACATCTTTGGAATGTGGGAGGTCCTGGAGGAAATCCACATGGTCATGGGGAGAACATATAAAAAGTACTGAAAGTTGGAACAACAGCCAACAGACTTTTTGTTCCTCTTCCCTCCGGGAGAAGGTTCAGGAGCTTGAAAACTCGTACGGCCAGATTTGGGAACAGCTTCTTTCCAACTGTGATAAGACTGATGAATGGATCCTGACCCGGATCTGGGCCGTACCCTCCAAATATCCGGACCTGCCTCTCAGTTTTTTTGCACTACCTTACTTTCTCTTTTCTATTTTCTATTTATGATTTATAATTTAAATTTTTAATATTTACTAATTTTAACTATTTTTAATATCTTTAACATTTAATATTTGTAATCCAGGGAGTGTAAAGCGCAGAATCAAATATCACTGTGATGATTGTATGTTCTAGTACCAATTGTTTGGCGACGATAAAGTATAAAGTAATTACCCAGTCACTGGAACTCTAGTAGTGTTACACTAACTGCTGTGCTACTGTGCCTCCCTGTCTTCAGAGCTCTGAAAATCAATTACTATTCAAATTAGCTTAACTAACATGGACTAGTCAATCATATGCCGATGGCCTGCTGTGAGAGTGGAAGAATCAGGAGGTCAAACTGTAGGCTTTGCCAGTTGTATAAAGCAACTGTTGGCAACTCAGTCCCTAATATCAGATTGTGCAATCATTCTATCTACAACATCCAGCAACATGAAACAAACCACACTAATTACTGATAAGCAACAGCAAACATGGTGACAATAAGGAAGGATTTACACATGGAAATGAATAAACAGTCGACGTTTCAGGCAGAGACCCTTCTTCGGTACTGAAAACTCCCAAAACAATTAAAGCTTAATATCTATGCCATTATAATTGTAGAACGCAAATGTATGTTGGTCTATCAAATCTACAGAAATGACAGCATTGGTGAATTTTTAGTAGCTGCATGGTGTGTTCATGCAGGTTAATGGATCAGAGATGATTTTGGTAAATTGTGATTACTTAAGGTAACTGTGCCTTGCCCCATAGCCTTCTCATGCACAAAGCATAATGACATTAACCATGTTCTTAAAATACTCCTGGCCAAAATACAAAATAAACTCGGAAAGTGCTAGAAATGCTCTGCAGGTTCGGCAGCATGTATTTGAACTGGTTCTCTTTCTGTAGAAGCTAAACACACAAAATGCTGGAGGAACTCAGCAGGCCAGGGAAATTCTAGGACAAAAGAACAGTCGATGTTTCAGGCCAAAATGTCAACTGTACTCTTTTCCATAGATGCTGCCTGGCCTGCTGAGTTCCTCTAGCATTTTGTGTGCGTTGCTCAGATTTCCAGCATCTGCAAATTTTCTCTGTTTGTATTTTCAGCTGCTCATTTTTATCTTAGGAATCTTGGACCTGCATAATTTTGCTTCTGTGTTATTGTCCTCTGTACTTGAAGCTTCAAGGTACTGTGTATTTGAAGTTGCTGTTTCCGAGAAGTCACTCAGAAATGCAAGGCTGTACATATAGTGCCAAAATTATACATTTACCATCATTCTTCACACCCTTTCAATTAACAAACACCTTGACAGAGTGTCAACATCATTAAAAGTGACTAAAGCTCTGCTGTGAGGGCAACCAGGAAGAACAGGTACTTACCAATCTGACATATACCTAAATAATCTCTTATCATTTCCCAAAATATGTATCATAGCTGCTCAGAAATGGTTGTACTTTATACAGGTTGAGCATGGGTTTAAAATATAGAAATATGTAAAGTTTAATGTTATAGTGTGACTAGTAAATCTTCCAAAACCAATCTAAGGTTAAATGGTTCTCATCGTTCACTGCAGTTACAGAGTAATACAGTGCAGAAACAGGCCCTTCTGTCCATCTAGTTCATGCTGAACACAACACCCTCCCTGCTAGCCCCAGTTGCCTGTGTTCGGCCCATAACCCTCTGTTAGATACGTGGGTTATGACCAAAGAAGTAAAATGGCTGGAGTCCCTCAGCACTTCAGTGCAAGTATGTTTATTAGGTGCACCAAAAAACAAACTTAGAAAAATTAGTGAGAATAGTGAACAGAAAACTGCCAATATTTACAAAAACGCAATAATAGCTTCATGCTACTTTTGTTCTTTGTGAACTCCTGGCAGCTCCCATCTCTCTCTCCAAATGAAAGCAATGAGCCCTGTTTGTTAGGCACCAGGACATACGATCTTTAGTTACCCACAAAATTAACCTCAGACTACACATGAATTAGAATGTGTTGCACCCCACAATACAGTTACAATCACATTACAAAATAAACATAAATATCTACCTTAAATACAGTATACAAACAAAATACACATTGACACACCCCATTACCACGGAAATGGAATGTCCCACTGTGTGTGGTGGGAAAGGCACCGGAAATCTAACCAGAGCACATCAAGTTGGCTTATGACCCATTATACCAGGAGACATTGAAGTGTGTGCACTCAGAGTAACGACAGCATATTGTGTGTGTGTGTGTGTGTGTGTGTGTGTAAGGAGTGCGTTTACCAAATGTTCTCCATCCTACTCTCCAAGCCCTTCTCCTCCATGTGCCTATCCAATACTGTAGATCTGAAATGTTGCAGTTGTACCTGCCTTGACCACTTCCTCTGGCAGCTCATTCCAGGTTCTGTGTAAGGAAGTTACCTCTCAGAGGTCTCATTTGGATCTTGTAACTGTGCCCTCCAGTTTTAGACCATTTGATAATTGATTAATTTTATAAAATTAATCTACAGCTAACATAATACTCAGCAAGTACTATTTTAGGGAACTGTTCATTTTGAGGGTCAAGAATTAGGATATATAAATGAAGGTAATTTGTGCAAAAACCCAAAGCTAACATGAAGAATTCTTTCCACAGTGAGTGTTATAATCGGGAATGCATATCCAGGGTAATGGTGGAGGTGGATCCCATTTACTATTCATAATGAACTGGATAAGTGTCTGAAATAAAAGCGAGAAGGGCAGGACAGAGGAGCTAGCACAGCGTTAGCATAGACTGAAAGGGCTGAATGGCATCATGCCTGTCTCAGATCCCTCCATGATTGTCTGAAAATCCCGTAAGAGCAAGGTGTTCTAGCCATAGTAACCAGTGAATTTGGTGCAAATTTCAGGGGTTCCAGTGTTGGCATGTGTTGTGGAATTTGATCGAGTACTCGTACAACGAGAATTAATGCCGGCAGCCTAAACACAGCACTCAGTAGACCAGCCCCACAGCCAGCACACAGTCCGTGAGGTTCAGGATTCAGGTTTAATTTTACACTTTAAGCAGCCTGGCTGCACTTGTGTACCATGTCAGGCTGAATCATCATTGCAGAGAGTAAATGTTACCCTACCGATGCAAAAACATTGCTTCGATTTATCTGACTTAATAGATGCACTAACATCACCAGAATTTCTGTATATTCAGGCTGCGTTTGGTCATTCTGATAACCTTGCCATTGTCTTTCCATGGCTACAATCGAATTGCTATTGTGAACGAAACAGGGAGAATGTCTGTGCCACCTACGTGACAGCAATCAGCTTCACAGAGAAGGAGGAAGAGTGACATTAATATTCCGTTTATTAAGTTCCCACCTCCACACTGGAGAGAATCAATCTGCTGCATCAGAGAGAATTAAATTCATCTCCCCATGACTACTTGTGAAATATTACACTACATTAAAATGTTTAATAAAATAGGATTGCAACAGCCAAGACGAAGAGGACAGAGAGATCTGCAGGCATATGTGCATAGATTATTCCAATCACTGAATTGTTCCCACAACCAGTGTTCCCTCTGAGATGAGCGCGTGTGCACACGCACATATCTTTTGCTACTAGCACACAAAGGAATTCGAACTGTGCACCCTCTACCTCATTGGCATGTTCAAATCAAGTTTATTGCCATTTAACTGTAGACATGTATATAATGTATATCAGCATATAATGAATATAGAAACAAGACATTTCTCCGAACCATGGTAGTACACACACCACACAATAACTACTGAAGGTAAGGATACAATCTACAGATGAATCACACATAAATAACAAACTAAAGTGCATTAATATTAAATATTGTAAGGTATGGAACAGATTAACCAATTTTGAATGTGATGTGGCAGGGAGTTCAGAAGCCTCATGGCCAGAGGGAAGAAACCGTTCCCCATCCTGATTGTTTTTGTTTTTGTGCATCGGAGTCTCCTGCCTGATGGTAGAAAATCAAAGAGGATGCTGGATGGATGGGGGGATCCTTAATAATACTAGGGTCCTGCATACGCAGCGCTCCTGATAAATGTCCTGATGGATGGTAGGGAGACCTCTATGATCCTCTCAGCTGTTCTCACAGTCCTTTGTAGGGACTCCGGCCCGATGCTCGACTGCTCCCATACCAGATGGAGACGCAACTTGTCAGGATGCTCTCAGTGGTGCTCCTGTAAAATGCAGTTAAGATGGAGCATGGGCACCTTGCTTGCCTCAATCCTCTTAGGAAGTGAAAGTGATATTAAGGGACCAAGTGAGGTCATCTGTGCACCAGGATCTTGGTGCATATAGCTCTCTGCGGAGTAGCCATGTATTTGCAGAGGGGGATGGTTCGTCTCCACCTTCCTGAAGCCCACAATAATTTCCTTTGTCTTCTGCACATTCAGGCTTATGTTGTTCTTCTCACACCAATCCACCAGCTCCTCCACTTCCTCCCTATGCTCCGTCTCATCATCATTCTTGATAAGACCAACCTCTGTTGTGCCATCTGCAAACTTGATGACACGGTTTGAGCTGGATCCTGTGACAGCCATGCATCAGCGGTGTGAACAGCCGCGGGCTGAGCTCACAGCCCTGGGGAGTGCCAGTGCTCAGCGTAATGGGACGAGAGATGTTGCTGCCCACACGGACTGACTGTGGCCTTTCTGTTAAGCAGTCCAGAATCCAATTGCAGAGGGAGGTGTTGAGACCTTGCGAGGACAGTTTCCCCACCAGTTTCTGGGGTCTGATGGTGTTGAATGCTGCATTTAAGTCTACAAACAGTGGTGAAGCACGTTAAGTATATTTCACCATTGTACACAATCATATTTCCTTTTCCATTTTCTGATGTGGATGGTGTTGACAACAAGGAGCTTGCAATGATTTGTCTGAAGATGTTACAACTGGCTTACTTATACCATTTTTATTGAAAAAAATTATTCAGTGCACACACGTTATTATCAATGGGCAAAAATTGTACAGCACAAGATCTTTGCGTACACTGGTCATTACAAATTAGAAGGAACACTGCCCACAACCTATGGATTCACTTTCGAGGACCCTTCATCTCATGTTCTCAATGTTTCTTGCTTATTTATTTATTTATAATCATTATTTCTTTTTTCCCCTTCTCTTTGTACTTGCACAGCTTGTTGTCTCTTGCACACAGGTTGAACGCCCAGTTGGCATGGTCTTTCGTTGATTCTGTAATGGTTATTTTTCTTCTATAGTTTTATTGAGTATGCTCACAAGAAAATGAATCTCAGGATTGTATATGGTGACATAAATGTACTTTGATAATAAAGTTACTTTGTACTTTAATGCACTTTGTACTAAGTAGCACTGATGGGCAATGAGCAGACATGAAACATACATTTGACTCTATTGCGACTGGTTGAGCACGGACTTGTAGGGAAGCACCAATGTCCAAGAATGGAAAAGCCGACAAAAAAGTGCGAATGCAGCCCAGTTCATCACAGGTAAATCCCCACCCGCCACTGAGTACATCTACAAGGAGCACTGGCACAAGAAAGCAGCCTCTATCATCATGGACCCCTGTGATCCAAGCCAAGCACTCTTCTCACTACTGCCATCGGGAAGGAGGTACAGGAGTTCAGGCCCAACACCACCAGATTCTGGAACAGTTGCTACCTTCAACCATCAGGTTCCTGAACCAGCATGGATACCTTCACTCATCTCAACACTGAACGGAGTGCACAACCTATAGACTCACTTCCAAGGACTCCTGTTCTTTGTATTATTTACTTAGTTATTCATTTGTGAATTTGCACAGTTTTTCTTCTTTTGCACACTGGTTATTTTTCAGTATTTGTGTGTAATTTTTCATCGATTCTGTTGTATTTCTTTGTTCTACTGTGAACGTCTTTAAGAAAGAAAATCTCATATGTCTATGTTTGCATATACGTATAGTTCTGTGCAAAAATCTCATGTGTCTATAAACATCTTGGATGCCTAAGACTTTTGCACAGACTGTTTTATGTCAACATGAGAGAGAGTTTGTAAATCTGGTGGAGCAAAAGACGTTGGGAATGGTGAAGCTGGAGTGCTGTGGGAGGGGTGTGGGACAGCTGGCAGGGAAGCTACGCCAGGGTGGGGTTGGCACAGCTGCAGACACACCCAGCCCTGAGACACCAGGCAAGGCCATTTGATTACAAACTATTAGTTTATTGATCCTTACAGAATGTCTCTCCGGTGCTTCCCACTCCCTCCCCTCTCCCTTCCCCTTTTCCCAACCATGGCTCCCATCTCCCTGCGACCTTCCCACTCTCAGTCCACAATAGAGACCCATATCAGAGTCAGATTTATCATCACTCACATAAGTCAAAAAATTAGTATTTTTTGTGGCAGCAGTACAGTGCAATACATAAAATTACTTCAGTACTGTGCAAAAGTCTTAGGCACCCGAGCTATATATATATGTGTGTCTAAGACTTTTATACAGTAATAAGCTTACTTTAAACTTTGATTTTCCAGCAGGTGAAGTCCGGTTTGGAACAATGCAACCAATAAGAATACAGTTGGGCTTTGTGCTATGGACAGGTTGCATTCCATGTAAACAGGTTGTATTAGAATTTTCTGTAACGTCCTGAACGGCGATTTGAAAGGGTCACACGTCATGTATTGAGTCTGCTATTGTTACAGTCAAAAACTATTACCATCACCTTGTTCCTGGCTTATTTGCGAGTTGATCCCAAGTTTAATGACAGCTTTCAGTTCCAAAATACGGGTGCACTAATCTAAGATTTATGTAAATAAACGCTCCTGATTGACATTACCACCACATCTCAACTTCCTTTTACAACAGACTGAGATTTTCGGATCACACTAGCAAAATACATAGGATAATTCAATATGATCAAATTACACATGTAGTAAGAAAAAGAAATCCCAACTGAAATTGAAAAGTTGTTTTTAAGAGCACAGAATTTTGCAACTTGACATTACTGTATTCAGGCAGTTTCAACTTTATGATTCCAGCCTCTAGATTACTGTTCAATATGCAAATAAGTGTGAAACAAGAGAAACGTTCCAAAAGTGAAAAGCAGAAAGATTTTCTTCTGCTTAAGAAATGGTTATTTCCCATATTAATTCAGGACTTCAGATAGGGGAAGTTAAAGGAACACACACCAGCCCTTATCAATGGGTCAGCAGTGGAAAGAGTGAGCAGTTTCAATTTCCTTGGTGTCAGCATCTCTGAAGATCTATCCTAGACACAACATATTGATGCAATTATGAAGAAGGCACACAGCGGTGATATTTTATTATTATTTTGAGATGTGCTATGTCACCAAAGACTCCAGCAAATGTCTACAGATGTACTGTGGAGAGCATTCAAAATGGTGGCATCACAACCTGGTAAGGAGCCAGTGCACAGGATTGGGAAAAGCTGCAGGAAGTTGTAAACTCAATCAGCTTCATCACAGACATGAGCCTCCCTTCTATCAATGACATCTTCAAAAGGTGATGCCTCAAAAAGGTGGCCCTGGCCTTCACAAACCCCACACCTAGGGCACACCCTCCTCCCATTGCTACCACCACAGGGGAGATCCAGCAGCCTGAAGACACACACAAAATGTTCTAGGAACAGCTTCTTCCCCTCCTCCATCAGATTTCTGAACAGACAATAATCCCATGAACACTATTTTTGCAATACATATTTAATTATTTTATATATATTTACTATATATTTCTTATTATACTTGATAGTATATTTCATGTATATCAGTATACTGCTGCCACAAAACAACCACATTTCGTGACATGTCAGTGATAGTAAACTTGATTCGGAATCTAATTAAAAGGACTCAAATCTTCATTATTGGCAACAACTCCCCATTTAGTCATTAATTAGTTGGCACAATTTATAAGATACAACAACATGCTACACACCACAAGATCCATTTTCTACTCCCACAATTGAACCTTGGCTTCTGGATGTATGAGTTCACATGAGTTCGTCAAGTGAAGTTAATGGGGGTTCATGGTTAACTACAGAGAGTGAAGTGTGGTGGAGTAGATGTAAATGAAGACTGGTCATTAATTCTGCAGCTTTATCAACTCGTCATGGAGAAACAACGTACACAAGAAATTCTGTAGATGCTGGAAATCCAAAGCAACACACTCGAGATGCTGGAAGAACTCCACAAGTCAGACAGCATATACAGAAGGGAATAAACAGTCAACACTTCTGGCCAAGACCCTTCATCAGGACTGATGAATGGACTTGACCCAAAGCGGTGACTGTGTATTTGCTGCCATAGATCCTACCTGACTTGCTAAGGGTCTCAGTGCCAAACATTGACTATTTATTCCCCTCCACCGATGCCACCTGACTTGCTGAGATCCTCCAAAAAAAAAGTTAAAAAGTTCAAAAGTAAGTTTCGTTATCAAAGTACATATACGTCACCACAAGCAACCCTGAAATTCATTTTCCTGCGGGCATACTCAGCAAATCTACAGAATAGTAACTATAACAGGATCAATGAAAGATCAACCAGAGTGCGGAAGATGACAAAGTGTGCAAATACAAAAATAAATGGCATTTTGTATGTGTTAATAACCTCCAGTACAACATATAAGGAGATAATTCAAAGCAAAGTAAATTTATTATTAAAATGCATATATGTCAACATATACAATCCTGAGATTCATTTTTTTGTGGGCAAACTGAATAAACCTATAGAGTAATAGCGATAGCAGAATCAATGAAAGACTGCCCAACTAGGGTGTTCAACCAGAGCACAGAAGCCACAAAACTGTGCAAAGGCAAAAAGAATAAAATAATAATAAATAAACAAATAAGCAATAAATATCGAGAACTTGAGATGAAGAGTTCTTGAAAGTGAGGCGATACTTCACCTGTGAGTCGGCTGGGGTGATATACTACATCCGGTGCTCCCGATGTGGCCTTTTATATATTGGCGAGACCCGACGCAGACTGGGAGACCGTTTCGTTGAACACCTACGCTCTGTCCGCCAGAGAAAGCAGGATCTCCCAGTGGCCACACATTTTAATTCCACATCCCATTCCCATTCTGATGTGTCTATCCACGGCCTCCTCTAGTGTAAAGATGAAGCCACACTCAGGTTAGAGGAACAACACCTTATATTCCGTCTGGGTAGCCTCCAACCTGATGGCATGAACATTGACTTCTCAAACTTCCGCTAATGCCCCACCTCCCCCCGTACCCCATCTGTTATTTATATACACACATTCTTTTTCTCTCTCTCCTTTTTCTCCCTCTGTCCCTCTCACTATACCCCTTGCCCATCCTCTGGGTTTTTCCCCCCTCCCCCTTGTCTTTCTCCCCGGACCTCCTGTCCCATGATCCTTTCATATCCCTTTTACCAATCAACTGACCAGCTCTTAGCTCCATCCCTCCCCCTCCTGTCTTCTCCTATCATTTCAGATATCCCCCTCCCCCTCCTACTTTCAAATCTCTTACTAGCTCTTCTTTCAGTTAGTCCTGACGAAGGGTCTCGGCCCGAAACGTCGACTGTACCTCTTCCTAGAGATGCTGCCTGGCCTGCTGCGTTCACCAGCAACTTTGATGTGTGTTGCTTGAATTTCCAGCATCTGCAGAATTCCTGTTGTTTGTTCTTGTTTTAATATTGTTGCTTCCTTTCAGGGCTGAAATTGGTTAAAAAATTTACTTCGTTGAAAGAAAGCAGTCATATTGCTAATACAGATGTCACTTAACAAGTGACAAATGCGGATGAACTCGACAAAATTAAACATGAAAAGGTTTCAGTATTCTTTTATATCCCAGTGGTTGGAATAGATAGCATCACGTCTCATCTCATTGACTTTGAGCTTAACTGTAATCTGATAGAACCATTATCTACTGCCTGAAATTCTAACTCCTTTTTATTTATTTGGACAGATGGGCTCCCTTGGCCATGTTGGCAGCTCCACTAGAAGGAAAACTCTGATCTCAGATCACCACTGCCTTGCGGCTGTACACACTCATGGGGAAGGCTTCAGGGGTAAAGTCCGAGGGAAAAATCCGGAGCTGGAGTCCGTCCCTAAGGCAGTCCTACGTTGAGTTTAATCCTGTGATGCTGCTGGTGCCAAACTGTTTTCAGTCTCTGCTGTTCCCTTGGATTCATCAGCTGTGGATGGAAGAGCCAGCTATAATGGGCACCAGATGGCTCTCCCTATCATACTGCCCTGGCATAGGTATCTCATAGACAGCTGGGACACAAGGTCCATGGTTGACTCCAACCAAGGAGGACCTCCATCTCTTTTAATTATTACATTGTGTTCTAATAGACACTATTACCTTAATTCTGATACCAATAATCATTTTACACGATAACAACATTTACTGCTTTTGCCCACATAATACTTTACTTCGACTCAGAGATCAACCACTGCCTGCTTATTGCCAGTGAAGCCTACGCAAAATTAAGAAGAAAAGTCTTTGAAGACCATGATCTACAGGACCAAACAAAACTTTTGGTCTATAGACCAGTCATCTGTCCTACATTACTGTATCGAGCTGAATCATGGACCACCTACAGCAGATACCTGACAGCCCTAGAACAATACCACTAAAAATCCTTATGAAAGATTTTGAGATTCTGAGCTGGAAGGTTAGACACACCAGCACCAGTGTAACAACCTGGTAAAGGTTTCACTGCTAATGTAATAGTCTATCTGTAGATGCAGTGTTTGGGTTATGGTGAGAGATAACAGGTGCTTTGGAATATGAGCCATCCAATCAGGAGAGTGAGTTTTTGTGTTGTGTGTCTGACACTGTGTGAGCTGGGGGCCTTTGTTTGTTCGGCGAGAGATGAAGAGAGAAGATACTGGACAGAACCGGTCACAGGATTCGACCCGGTGGGGGACCGTGATTCAGTGGAGCCAGGTGCCAAAGTCTACTGAGGATTGGTGAATATGACTTTTGGAAGAGCTGAGCTCCAACTTGTGCATGTTTAACTGTTTAATTATAATGAGCCTTTACTTTTTTTTCTTTACGAATCCTTTAGTGAAGATTCATAAATGTAGTTCCTTTAATCGTATGCCGTGTGCTGTCTGTTATTTCTTGGCACTGAGTTGTAACAGGGTAGCAAATTAAACAGTATCCACACAAACCAGGGTTTGGGGTGGAAGAGCCGCTCCAACCTCACGGGTTTGACAGGACCAGAGTATCTATTCCCTAGCCTTACACAGCCAAGAAAATCCAGCATACTGGAGGAGACCAACATGACCAGCATTTCCACCATGATAAAGCAACACCAACTCCAATAGATAAGTCATGGATGCCTATCTAACTCATGTCTCCACAAACAAATCCTTTACTCCTAGTTGAAGGAATATCAGTAAGCCCCTGATGAGCAAAGAAAATACTTCAAAGATAATATCAAAATCAGCTGAAGAAATTCACCATTGCATCTAAAAACTGGGAAGACATTTCACTCAATAGATGATCATTTCATACTGCAAGCCGAGCAGGAAAACAGTTATGAGGTGAACAGATTTCCACTCAAGTGAATGCAATAACCATAGATGCCTTCTTGAATCAGGCACAATAGGTAAACCTGGAGGAAATCTGTTCCAAAGAGAGCTGCATTACATGAGTTCAACCTCCGCTGTGCCGCAGAGAACAAGTGGAGGCTGCAAATGGAGAGACTGATCAACCAGAAGACCCGATCACTAACCACAGTCACCAATAACTGTTGTCCACCCTGCATCAGAATACGTGGACCCCAGATCAGTGTCTACAGCTACCTGAAGACCTACCAACAGACAACCCCTTAGGAGAACATCTTACTCAACTCAAGTGATTACCTTACATCCAGTACTATGCAAAAGTCTTGGGGACATATATATAGCTGGGGTGCCAAAGACATTTGTACATAAAATTGATCCATTGCTGTGTCAAAGTCTTAGGCACCCTGGCTCTATATGTGTATATGCCTAAGGCTTTTGCACAGTATTCTACATGAGCACACTTTGGGTGTCTCTCAGCACCATATTCACTAAAAAACTCAGAATATGGTCTGCCCTACCAGTCAGTTACCATTTCCCCTTCTTCGGAATCGTCCCACCTTGTGAAACCTACTTTCTTTTTCCTGTCCCTTTCTTCATCCTATTCAGTAAAATTATTATTTCCCTTTCCCATCAATACTATATGGATGACTTTTAATAATAACGCTTGCATTTATTGCACAATTTACAAAATCTACATTTCTTTATTCTTGCTGTAACAGTGAAATGATATGAGTTCGTCTTTCCATTTTAAAATGCTGCATATATACAAAAATGGAAAGGATCAGACAAGGACATTTCAAATTCAAATTTCAACGATAATATACATGTCCTTTCTCCAATTAAAAAAAAATTACCGAGTTGGTCAGTGCTAAATTTCATCCAACATCTCTTGAACTCATTTACCAACCCATCATATTTTTTGTCAATAGCTCAAAATAGATAGCAACAGTTAAAAAAAAATCACTACATGTGCTTCTCATGAACTTGTTAACTTCCAAAGCAAGTAAGTCATTTCACACTGCAAGCCCAGCAAGAAAATATATATTTGTGAGATGAACAGATTTCCACTCAAGTGAATGCAATAACCATTAAAGCTACAGACACAAAAAATGCTGGTGAACGCAGCAGGCCAGGCAGCATCTATAGGAAGAGGTCCTGTCGATGTTTCAGGCCAAGATCCAGTCCTGACGGAGAGTCTCGGCCCGAAATGTCGACTGTACCTCTTCCTATTGATGCTGCCGGGCCTGCTGCATTCACCAGCATTTTTTGTGTGTGTTGCTTGAAATTTCAGCATCTGCAGATTTCCTCATGCTTGCGTTTTTAAAACCATAAAAGCCGTCTTGAATCAGCCATAAGAATTCATCTAAGAAAGGAGAGTCAACCATTCAGCTTCTCTGAACTGCTCCACCATTCAATAAAATGATGGCTGACCCATCCTCACCCTCCTGCTCCCTCGCCATACCCATGAACTCTCTTGTAGTCCATCAACTTCTGCGTAAATATATTCAATTGATCTGTAGCAGTTACTGGAAAACAGGCCATAACCGATCAGAGGCTAAGCATGTGGGATGAGACTGTATGACGCTTTATACACAATAGCAAAGTTGTAAGTCAAAGAATGTACATTCAATTATTTATTAAGAAACCAGCAAAGATGAACAATCTCATAATGATAAAAACTAATGAAACTAAAGCTGACGATATAACAAAATAAGCAGTCTAAGCGGTAGCATTAGCAATCTTAGTGTATTTAAGGGGTCAACAAAAAAAATCACCCCCCCACCCACCAACCTGCTCCCTGGCTCTAACCAGTCTAAATTAAACTTAGACAAAGCGTGCTTCTACCACGCTCCGACCCACGTGACAGATTACCATAGTAAAAGTGCAACACAACGTACAATACAGACAGAAAATTGATACATGACTCCTACAGGATCAAAACTAAATCTCCGGTAAAATTTAGTGAATGCTAAGATAAGAAATCTGGCGATTCTGACACTTGTGTCAATTTATGGGTAGAATAAAACAACCCATGTACAAAATACAGAAAAAAAATCATTATAATCAGCCTGCAGAATAAGGTAAGTGTGATATAGTGATTTTTGGCAAGAAGAATGAAAACACGAGATATTCCATGGAAGTAAGTATCCAAATATAGTTCAATAACCTCTCACCTGGTCTCACCTATTACCTAGTACTCCTCACGCTCCATGAACCTTCTTGTTCTGGGTTCTACCCCTCCATTCCAGTCTGAATGGAGGGTCAGAATCCGAATCACTGGCGTATGTTGTGAGATTTGTTGTTCTTGCAGCAGTAGTACAATAAAGATACGGAAAGCGCTGGCGTGGAGGGCTATGAACGACATAAAGGAAATCTGGAAATCGAACCTGACCAGAGGGCTTAAAAAGAGGGTTTTCATGGCAGTCATAGAGTCCATTCTCACGTACGGATGTGAGACGTGGACATTCACCAAGACGATGCGAAAGTCTCTAGATGGTTGCTATACACGAATGCTCCGGATGGCTCTTGACGTGTGTTGGCAGCAGCACATGACGAACGTCGAGCTCGATGACGACCTACCGATGCTCACCACTAAAATCGAGGTGAGAAGACTGCAACTAGCAGGGCACCGTCTACGCCACCCCGAGCTACCTGCCAGCCTAGGCATCATATGGGAGTCCAAGCATGGGAGGATGAACCCTGGGCGCTCTCCCAAGACTATGGTCAACACGCTCCTAGAAGACAGCGGCGTGGCTAATGTAGATGAAATGAACACACTGATGAGGGAGAGGGAGAAGTGGAGAGTCTGTCATTGTGCCCGACGCCGGCCCCCTAGGCCTGAGTCGACATAGTGGTAGCAGTAGTAGTAGTAGTACAATGCAGTACATGATAATAACAGTGAACTTCATATACATGTATAAAATAGTTTAGGAGGATGGTGAATTAAATAGTTAAATTAGATAAGTAGTGCAAAAACATAGTAGGATAGTGTTCATGGGTTCAATGTCCATTTAGAAACTGGATGGCAGAGGGGAAGAAGCTGTTCCTGAATTATTGAATGTGTGACTTCAGGCTCCTGTACCTCCCCACTGATGGTAGCAATGAGAAGAGGGCATGAGCTGGGTGATGGGAGTTCTTAATCATGGACACCGTGTTTTTGAGACATCTCTCCTTGAAGATGCCCTGGATGCTATGGAGGCTAGTGCCCATGATGGAGCTGACTGAGTTCACAACTTTTGGCAGCTCCTTTAGATCCTGTGTTAGTTCCCCCACCCCCACACCTAAAATGTTGACTGTTTACTCCCCTGTATAGATGCTCCCTGACTTGCCGAGCCCCTCAGCACTTTTGTACGTGTTGTACAGGTTCCCAACATTTGCAGGAACTTTATTAATTACAAGAGATCACGGTGGAATTACAGATGATTAGGAGCAACAACACATAAACACTGGAGGAACTCAGCAGGTTAGGCGGCATCTATAGAGGGAACTGGACAGCTGACAGTCTTGATGAGGGGTCTCAACTCAAGACATTAGCAGTCCGTTTCCCGCCATTGATGATGCCTGACCCGTCGTGTTCCTCTAGCGCTTTGTTGCTCCAGGTTTCCATTATCTAGGGTCTGTTCTGTTTCCAAGCAACAACACAAGTAGGTATGTTAGTTTCCAAGATTCATTTCTCGGAGAATGGAACTGAGAAACAGACCATCTGTAAAAGTTTGGTTGTCCCCAAATGGAGAAATGTAGACAGTACCTGGCTCTGTATTATCAAACACACAGAGGTGTCGACGTAGATGCAGAAAAATATAGGATTATAGAAAGCAAAAGATATATGTGTTTAACAAGAGGCCATAGATGTGTGGTGGAGAGTATATCGACTGGCTGCATCAAGGCCTGGTATGGAAACACCATTGCCCTTGAATGGAAAATCTTACAAAAAGTAGTGGATGCTGCCCAGTCCATCACAGGTAAAGCCCTTCCCATCATTGAGTTATTAAGCACATCAACATGGAGCGTTGCCACAGGAAAGCAGCATCCATTATCAGGGAACCCCACCAACCAGGTCATGCTCTCTTCTTACTCCTGGCATCAGGAAGAAGGTACAGGAGCCTCAGGACCCACACCACCAGGTCCAGGAACAGTTAGTACCCTCAACCATCAGACTCTTGAACCAGAGGGGATAACTTCACTCACCCCATCACTGGACTGTTCCCATAACCTGTGGACTCACTTCCAAGGACTCTTGATCTCACGTTCTCAATATTTATTGCTTATTTCAAATTGTTCAATGCAGGTTGGCACTTCCATTGTATTCTGGATAATAGACTGCCTGACTGGCAGACCGCAGTATGTGCGGCTTCAGAAATGTGTGCCAGACATGGCTATAAGCAGCACTGGGGCCCCACAGGGGACTGTATTGGCTCCCTTTCTGTTACCCTGTATACCTCAGACTCTAGATACAAGACTCAGCAATAGTTGGATGTATAAAGAGAGGATGGGAGGATGAATACAAGGCCCTGGTGGAGTACTTTGTCAAATGGTGCAAGCTGAATCATCTGCAGCTCAGCATCAGTAAGACAAAGGAGATGGTGATGGACTTTAGGAAGACTAAATTCACACTGCTCCCTGTTACTATTGATGGTGAGGATGTAGACGTGGTGAGGGCCTACAAGTACCTGGAGCTGCATGTGGATGACAGACTTGGGTGGAGCACAAACGCAGAGGCTGTGTACAATAAGGGCCAGAGTCGCCTCTCCCTTTTGAGGAGACAGGGGTCCTTACGAGCGTGCAGGCCTCTCCTCCACATGTTCTACGAGTCTGTCATCACCAGTACAATCTTCTGTGTGGTGGTATGCTGGGGCAATGACATCAACACGGGTGATGCCAAAAGGCTCAATAAACTGATTAGAAAAACTGGCTCTGTTATAGGAGTCAAACTGGACACACTGGAGGCTGTGGTAGAACAAAGGACCCTATGGAAAATCCTGGCAATTCTGGACAATGTTTCTCACTCTCTGCATGCCA
Source organism: Mobula hypostoma (assembly GCF_963921235.1). NCBI lineage: Eukaryota > Metazoa > Chordata > Chondrichthyes > Myliobatiformes > Myliobatidae > Mobula > Mobula hypostoma. The sequence goes on from NC_086115.1 coordinate 56,261,048, forward strand.
CCTTGGCTGAACAGAGGAGCACTTTTAGTAATAGACTGAGACAACTGCTCTGCTCCAAGGAGCAATATGAGGTCATTTTTATCCTCAGCCATTAGGCTCTATAATGAGTCAACCTATAGTCAGAAAGTGCTGACCCTCTCCAGTTTCACCGTTTGAGGTAACGTATTTTTTATTCTTTCTTACTTCTCTTCTAATATTTGGATATTTGTATAATCTAATCTAATCTAATCTAATCTGTGCATTTATAATGCTACTGTGACACTTCAATTTCCTTTGGGATCAATAAATTATCTATCTATCTATCTTATCTATGTATTATTATTATTAGTATTATTTCTTTTTTTTATTTTTTGTCTTTTGCACACTGGCTCTCCGTCCTGTTATTGCAGTCTTTCATTGATTCTACTATGGCTATTGGATTTATTGAGCATGCCTGCAGGAAAGTGAATCTCAGGATTGTATATGGTGACATATACTGTATGTACTTTGATTATAAATTTACTTTGAACTTTGAAGAAATGCCCTTCCTTTCCAGTCCTGAAGAAGGGCCTCGGCTTGAAACGTTGACCGGTTATTCATTTCCATAGATGCTGCCTGACCTGCTGAGTGTGTTTACCTGAGGCCATTTAAACTGTGGTGCTCAGGTACTAGTTGAGACAGCATAAAATTGTATTTATGAGTAATTAGATACGTACAAGTGAGAAATGAGCAGTTGAAAAGGTTAGATAAAGGTAACTGACAGGAAGTGGGTGCCAAGCAGAAACGTACACCTGGTCTCTGTGCTCAGTGGCCTGTTTCTGTATCGCAAATTCTTTGCAACCCTGGGCAACATGGAGTTCATTAAACCCAAAAGGTTCTTACCTATATTCAATCCAGGAGCTAGAATGAATTCTCTATTCCACTAAATAATGCCACACCACTGAAGAAAATCATGGTCTTCATAAACCAACTCTCTTGCTGCTGCTACAATTTTAAAACTGCTACACAAATATTGCAGATTTGAAGAACCCACATCCTGGCTTGCCCCTAAATATGTAATTACCATAATAACTGAATGGCACTTATACACAGCCACACTTCAGTACTTTAGCACATCAGCCCTTTGCCTATTTTGTGTTCTTGCTTTCAGGCAACCAGCTGTTTCCCACCATTAGTAATATCCAGTGTCTGCTTTAGACTCAGTGAAAACAATTACCTTTTTCTCTGTCATTCAGCACGTAGACATTCTGCTGCTGAGGAATTAAGCTAAGTAATGTATGATGAAGGCTATTTTCCAGCTTTCTGGGGCTAGATGGTGTTATATTAGATACAAGAACATAGTATGGAATAGCAGCAGATCATTTGCCTGTGAACTTGTGCCGAGCTAATAAAGCTAATGCTATCTACCGGTAATGTCTTCTGCCTGCAAAACATTCACACCCCTTCATTCTCTGCATATCATGTGCCTATTTAAGAGCTTCTTAAATGCCTCTGGCCCCACCTTCACCCCCTGAAGCACATCCACCACTCTCTATGTAAAAATTCATGACCTGCACAGCTCCTTTGAACATATCTCCTCTCACCTTAAAATGTTCGTCCTCTAGTATCATACATTGCAACCCTGGGAGAGAGATACAGACTGTGTACTCTATCTTTGTGTCTTGTAATTTTATACATTTCTATCAAGAATCCTCTCAGCTTCTGGCACTTCACAGGAACCCACCCGAGTCTGTCCATCATCTCCAAATAGTATATATGATCCAATCCAGGTAGCATCCTAGTAAACCTCTTCTGCACCCTCTCCAAAGCCTCCACATCCTCCCTGTAATGGGGTTACAGAAGTAAATGCAATACTCCAGGTGCAGTCTAACCAGAGCAGCAAGAGGACTAGAATATTAAAAACAAGGATGTAACGCTGATGCTTTATAAGGCATTGGTGGGGCCTCACTTGGAGTACTGTGAGCTGTTTTGGGCCCCTTATATATGAAAGGACCTGCTGACATTGGAGAGGGTCCAGAGGAGGTTCACAAGAATTATCTCAGAAATGAAAGGGTTAGTGTTGAGCAGCATTTGATGGCTGTTAGTACTCATTGGAATTTAGAAGAACGGGGAGGCAGATCTTATTGAAACCTATTGAATATTGAAAGATCGAGAGTAGATGTGGAGAGGATGTTTCCAATAGAAGGAGAAAGCACTGCCTCAGAATAGAAGACATCCCTTTAGAACAGAGATGAGGAGGAATTTCCTTAACCAGAGTGTGGTGAATCTGTGGAATTCATTGCCACAGATGGCTGTGGAGACCATCATTGGGTATACTTAAAGCAGAGGTTGGTAGGTGCTTGGTTAATAAGGGTATCACAGGTTATAGGGAGGTGACAGGAAAATAGGGTTGAGAGAGAAAATAAATCGGCCATAATGGAATGGGGGAAGCAGACTCCATGGGCTGAATGGCCTGATTTGCTCCTATATCTCATGGTCACATGGAGTTACAGATGAGTTGCATTCCTACCAAATGGCTCACGTCGTGATTTTCTGTAATGCATCACCTACACATACAAGTTCATAAAAGTCTTCGTGTTTATTCACTTACTTTTTTCCACACAAATGAGTGGAGAATGAGAATGATAGGATTGCTCTGAGAACAGGCTTAGATTCAATGGGCCAAATGGCCTCCTAATGGCCTCCTTCAATGACATATGGAAACACAGAATTCGGAATTGTTTATTTTCAGTAATGCAGCTCACTATAAATTAAAATACATGGGTAATGTGAGATATAAAGGATGATGTAGTAGAAAAAAAGCTGATTATTAAATATACATACTTCATAGCTCATGTACACTGAGTGGCCTCTTTATTAGGTACACCTGTACACCTGCTCATTAATACAAATGTCTAATCAGCCAATCATGTGGCAGCAACTCAATGCATAAAAATACGCAGGCATGGTCAAGAGGTTCAGTCTTTCAGGACAAACATCAAAATGTAGAAGAAATGTGATCTAAGTGACTTGAATATTGGTGCCAGATGGGGTGGTTTGAGTATCTCAGAAACTGCTGATATGGGATTTTCACATACAGCAGTCTCTAGAGAATGGTGTGAGAAACAAAAGAACTCCAGTGAGTAGCAGTCTGTGGGTGAAGATGCCTTGTTAATCAGAGAGGTTAGTGGTGAATGGCCAGACTGGTTCAAGCTAAGAGGATGATGACCTTGATCGTGGAATAATTGTTGGCGTCAGATGGGATGGTTTGAGTACCTCAGAAACTGCTGAACTCCTGGGACTTTCATACACAACAGTCGCTAGAGTTGTGATGGTATTGGGTCTGCTGTCCACTAAATTCTGAACTCAAATGAAAATCTTAAGCCCAAACCGATATAGATAGCTACAGGTGCCCTTACTAAAGTGGGGGGGGGGGGGGTTATACTGTAGTCTTCAAAAGCTAGATCTCTTCATGGTTTATTTATTCTCCATGGTGAGTTTAGTTGCCAATACCCACTATTTGAGCAGTGGATGCCCCTTTCCAACCAAGGAAAAGATACCTCTAGCTAACAAAGTAGTTTAAACAGTTAATTTATTTTCAGTGATACACATCTAAATGTACATAAAATTCTTCAAATGCATTTGAACATCACAGAGAGTTTCTATCATATAAAAGAATTCCATATGACAAGCTATTCCTAAAACACAAATGATTTCCAAAACACAGGTACAAATCCTATAGGCTAAAAAGACATATCAATGAGTTGTCTGTTGCAGAAATTGAAGGCAGAGGAATGGATTCTAGTCACCCATCTTTCTGTCATTCTTCTTTTTGTTCCTTGACCATTCCTAACAAGCCTGAATACTCTCTAATATTTATACTGTTGTTTGCTACTTGGTGACTTTTCACGTATGTGATATTTTTCAATTACATTCATCAAGCCAGGTGATTGCATTGTTTAATTAAGCCAAAACATTCCCAATTGTTTTCTCTTGATTAAATAATAGGCTAATGAGGATCCTATAGTTGACTTGTTTATGACAAGAGGCTGAACAAGAAATATTGGCTGGAGGTTGAACATACTCAGAAACAACTCTTTGGCCTCTGGAAGAGTCAGCTGCTTTGTTATAATGCTGAGCTTGGCAAAGTATGTCCCTGGATAGTGAATATCCATCATAGAGTTTACAGAGGATTTTGCAGAAAACAAACAATATTCTTGTCTTTTTGCCAATAACAGTTTCACACAGGGCCAAGGACAAATGATTGACCTGGAAGGTCTGACAGAATCCCTATTGCCAGAATAGGGTCAAGTGAAATAGAACATAAAACAAAGAATGTTACAGGAACATGCCCCTCAGCTCACAATGTCTACATCAATAGTGATACCAATCTAAAATAATTCTATCTGTCTGTATAACATCCATATCTTTTTCAAGTTCCTAGCTTTCAAGATCTCTTAAGATCTAACCTGGTCCCACCATATTGATGCAGCCATAAAGAAGGCAGCAGCAATATTTCACTAGGAGTTTGAGGTGATTTGGTTTGTCACCTAAAACTCTACAGATGTACCGTGGAGAGCATTCTGACAGGCTGCATTACTGTCCAGTATGGGGGAGGCTACTGGACAGGATCAAAAGAAGCTACAGAAAGTTGTAAATTTAGTCAGCTCTATCTTGGTACTAGCCTCCATAATATTCAAGATATCTTCAAGGAGCGGTGCCTCAGAAAGATGGTGTCTATTATTAAGGACCCCCATCACCCAGACCATGCCTTGTTCTTATTGCTACCATCAGGAAGGAGGTACAGGAGCCTGAAGGCACACACTCAACGATTCAGGAACAGCTTCTTCCCCTCTACCATCCAATTCATAAATGGACATTGAACCCAAGAACACTACCTCACTTTTTTAAATTATTTCTTTTTTGCACTATTTTTTTAATTTAACTATTTAATATATACATATACCTACTGTAATTGATTTACATAATTCAATTTTTTCTATATTTTCATGTTTTGCATTGTACAGTTGTCACTGTTAACAATTTCACAACACATGCCGGTGGCATTAAACCTGATTCTGATTTTGATTCCTTTCATTCCTCTTTATTAGCTACACCTGTCTTGAAGAAGGTTCTAGGCCTGAAATGTTGACTGTTTATTCATTTCCATAGATACTGCCTGACCTGCTGAATTCCTCCAGCATTCTGTGTGTGTCACCTGTACACCTGCCTGTTCATGCAAATATCTAATCAGCCAATCATGTGGCAACAACTCAATGCATTAAAACATGAAGATCGGTTCAAGAGATTCAGTTGTTCACACAAAGCATCAGAACGGGGAAGAAATCTGTTCCAATTGACTTTGACTGTGGAATGATCATTGGTGCCAGACGGGGAGGAGTGAGTATCTCGGATACTGCTGATCTCTTTGGATTTTCATGCACAACAGTCCCCAGAGTTTACAGGGAATGGTGTGCAAGACAAAAAACATCCAGTGAACAGCAGTTCTGTGGGCAAAAATGCCCTGTTAATGAGAGTGGTCAGAGGAGAATGGCGAGACTAGTTCAAGCCAACAGGAAGGTAACAGTAACTCAAATAACCACGTGTTATGACAGTGGTGTGTAGAAGATTATCTCTGAACACACAATCTTGAAATGGATGGGCTACAGCAGCAGAAGACCATGAGAATACACTCAGCGGCCACTTCATTGGGTACAGGAAGGATAAAGTTCTAACTGAGTTCAGATGAATTTAATGATGCAAGGTCAGATTTTAATTTGGTTTAAAGGTCAAACACTCGCACATTTTCAAGGCCACTCCCAGTATGAATACAATATCCACTGCATAAATCATAAAGATTCCTAGCAGGAAATAGTAAAGAATTTATGTAAAATGATCATAACTGGTCCTTGGGCTCTTTATGGTCTCAAGGACCAAGGAACTCACCCGGTGAACCAATCCCCATTAACCACCTGGCCCTTTGAATCTGGCAGATGTTGTGGTTTTAAGCAGCTAATTTCACAACCTCACTGGCACAAAAGGTCAAGAGTCAATCCGTTGCAGACTGTCGGAAAGCTTTCATGTGTGTTTAATTATTTAAGAATGGGGGGGGGAACCTCACCTGTGGAATAGTGAAAGGCTGAGATAGAATGGATGTGGAGAGGATGTTCCCTATGGTGGGTGAGTCTAAGACCAGAGGATACAGCCACAGAATAGAGATTGTCCATCTAGAATGGAGATGAGGAGGAATTTCTTCAGCCAAAGTGGAATTCATTGCCACGGATGACTGTGGAGGCCAAGTCATTGACTATATTTAAAGTGGAGGTTGATAGTTTCTTGATTAATAAGGGTGCCAAAGGTTACAGGGTGGAGGCAGAAGAATGCGGTCGGAAGGATAATCAATCAGCCATGATAGAATGGCAAAGCAGATGTGATGGGCCAAGTAGCCTAATTCCACTCCATGTCTGATAGTCCTGTGGTCTAATGACACAAAATTACTTGATTAACTTCGCAAAGTTTGTTAGAGTATCATATTATAACCGTTAACACATAATTTTCAAGATTTGAAGGTGCGCAAGTAATGATTTTTCTGGAGCACTAAATGTCAATAGCATGAATCTTAGACCATTGTAAAGGACTACCTAATTTAAGTACAAGAATAGGCCATTCAGCCCTTCCTGTGATTCCTATCCTTTTTCAGGTTTCTCTGAACTCACACTGACATGTTTACATTTCAGCACCACAGCAACATAAAGCCGGCACTGGAGCGTCGGAGCCTCCAGCTAGCTGAACCAAAAATAGAATCTCAGGATGAGTGAAATGAACTCTCACCAGCTAAGAACCTGCCATCCATAAAGGCTGCAGGAATGGCAATGTTTAATGAGTTTATTTTTACATGTCACCAACCTCTGTTTATTTTTAGACATAGCCTCTCAAAGCAAAGAGTTAAGTGTTCAGTCTGCCATATGAAGAACCCTAAGTGGATGGCAAATGTACTTGTATTAGCTTGAAACCTCATGTAAAATTAGCTTTGGATAAATATACAGGCATAAAAGTCACTGTTAAATTTACAATGGGACTAATATATACTATTAGTCCCATTGTAAATATATAATATAGAATGGGACTAATATTCATGTATAAATACCAAAGTAAGCGAAGGTGAGAACAGATTTCAAGTATTCAGCAGAGAAATCGGAATTCTATTCTCAGTACAGAGCCCCATAGGCACTTTGGTTCTGCTGCTTGCAAAGACAAGCCCCAGGTGTAGTGCTACTCACAGAACACGATGGTCGTGAAACCTCAGCTAACAATGGTGTCTGGTACATTAATGTACAGTGGATTCTGTTAAAAAGATATAAAAAAAAGGCAAACTAATGTTTAACTGAGTAACAATTTATGTATTGAAATAAATTAGAATACTACCAATACCACGAGGGTACTATAAAACTATGCAATCATTCTTAATCGTTATCAGTGGAAGAATTCATCCAGTGTACGCTGCCGTGTTCTTTTGATTCACTGTAAATGAACAAAATCATCACAGACACCCAGTGTGGATAATGGACTGGCTTCATACAATGATGTCGACAATTGCATCCTCCAAATCTTCATTTTCATTGTATCTTTCAAGGTGATTGTCGATACCTTCTTGTTGAAGTAGTGAAATTGTTTCATTTTCACTCCTGGCTGTTTCTGGCATTTCCAAGCACGAATACTTGAAACAACAATGAGCAAAACAGTTCTGAGTTGTCTTACTGCCTGTTACTCGCCACCTTTTTATTCTGCCATCTTCCCCCTTCCTTTCCAGTCCTGAAGAAGGGCCTTGGCCTGAAATGTCAACTGTTTATTTCCATCCATAGATGCTGCCTGATCTTCTGAGTTCCTAATCTGAGGAAAGACATCCTTGCCATAGAGGGAGTACAAAGAAGGTTCACCAGATTGATTCCTGGGATGGCAGGACTTTCATATGAAGAAAGACTGGATGAACTGGGCTTGTACTCGTTGGAACCTAGAAGATTGAGGGGGGATCTGATTGAAACGTATAAGATCCTAAAGGGATTGGACAGGCTAGATGCAGGAAGATTGTTCCCGATGTTGGGGAAGTCCAGAACGAGGGGCCACAGTTTGAGGATAGAGGGGAAGCCTTTTAGGACCGAGATTAGGAAAAACTTCTTCACACAGAGAGTGGTGAATCTGTGGAATTCTCTGCCACAGGAAACAGTTGAGGCCAGTTCATTGGCTATATTTAAGAGGGAGTTAGATATGGCCCTTGTGGCTACGGGGATCAGGGGGTATGGAGGGAAGGCTGGGGCGGGGTTCTGAGTTGGAGGATCAGCCATGATCATAATAAATGGCGGTGCAGGCTCGAAGGGCCGAATGGCCTACTCCTGCACCTATTTTCTATGTTTCTATGTTTCTATTAACAGCGAATTCTCCACTGTAACTTAGTTTGTTCTACCTGTCACTTTATTCACTGTCTCATTCCCACGCTGATCTACAGGAACAACAACTCTTTTGTTTACGAACAGTTAGTGAATTTAACACCTTTAGAAAAATGTTTCTGCTATTCTCATCTACACTTCTATTAGTTTCACCTTTACTTCATAACTTTTCTGATGAATTGAGCATTGACGGGAAATGTTAACTCTCTGTTGCTCTCCCCACAGATACCACTTGATCAGCAGAACACTTCCAGTGGTTTCTGTTCATAGTTTTGATTATGAACCAGAATTTCTGGTTTAAATCAAGTGCTACAGCTCTATTTTAAGAATATCTGCCTTGTCAATCCAATTATTTTAGAAGAATTTGCTAAACAAATGAAGCTTAAAATAAAACAAATGGAACTGGTTCTTTAAGATTGGACAGCTAAAAATAAATTGAAATATTTATTTTAGAACCAAGATTGTTTGAATTATTCATTCAATAACTGTTTTAGTTGTGTACCTTTGTCCAAATTAAATGAATTACTAAATTATTAATTAGCTACTAAACACCAAAACTCCTCCAAGAGGAACACAACCTCGTCGTGGTTTGGAGGCTTGTGTGCCTCAATGACCCGGAGAGCGATGTTGGCTGGAGTCATGGCTTTATGCTTTGGCTCTTGGTAAGGTCACCCATGCTGAAAAGGTCAAAGGGTAAAGGCCAGTCCTCTAGGTTCAGGAATTCACTTCAGGGCTAACCACAAAATTGTTACAGAAACAGCAATGAAGTGCCTTTCTACATCTGAATGTGAAGGTATTCCTGGGGCTCCACCCAGGACTTGCATAATTGCTCGCGGTGAAAACCGAGAGGAAGCTACTGACATGATGAAGTAAGTCCTGGCCACTGACAGAGATGGAGGACCTTCATCATTGCCGGAAACGCCAGCGGCATAAAAGACAGTAACACAAACACCAAGAATAAAGTCACCAAATTAAGAGGTTTAGTTTGCAAAGAAACCACTGTTCTTTGAAAAATCCTTCAAGAAACCCAGCAAAGGAAATGTCAATAGCATGAATCTGACAACATTGTAAAGGACTACCCAATTTAAGTACAAGAACAGGTCATTCAGACACCCAGCAAAGGGAAAGTGAAAGTTCCTGTTCAAATTGGAATGGGATTAAGAATGTAATGTAACTGAAATAAGGCTATTTGTCCCATTAAGTCTGTGCCAGATTAAGTACAATCTAGCTAATTCACCCTCCTACCTTCTCCACAGAGCACTGCAATCTCTTCCTCTTTCCTATCCGGTTCCCACATTCGGTGTGGGATAAATCAGTGGCAGCAGGAATGCTGAGCCCTGAGAGACTGATGCAACAGCTCACAAAATGTACTTGCCATTGTCCATAAGACTGGGTTTGCCAAGTCAAAAATCAGTAGTCATACGTAGCGCAAAAGCAAAAAGGTATGTTAGTTATAACTGGAGGACATCTGTTAACTTGCAAACTTTCCATATCATACATGTCTCTAGGCTGCACTGTAGACCACCACACATAGAGATTTTGAGGTGAATACTGAGAGCATTTACATTTCCATATCAGGCATGACTCTGGGCTGCACTGCACACCACCACACGTAGCTTAATTTTGAGACGAATATTGAGAGCATTTATATTTCTTTGTACCCACAATAAAGCATGAGATATGAAGGCCTTCATCCTATGGAACTAGAACATAATCACCTAAATATCTTATCACCATGGAGTTCTATGTTTTAGACTCTCATTTCAAAACTAATCTACAAAAATAACCTTGCCTATTCACAAAATTTCATTCACTCCATGAAAACCTAGAAACGTAAGCATGGAAGTTCATATCAAACAATTCAACATCATCATCATGTGCCACGCTGTATGACGTGGTCATAATCTCATGACCATGATTGTTGGAGCTATGTGGAGTACTTTGCCATGTCTTCAACCTGAGCCTGAGGCTCCAGAGGGTTCCTGTGCTGTGGAAGACGTCCTGCCTCGTCTCTGTGCTGAAGACGCCGCACCCCAGCGGCCTCAATGACTACAGACTGGTGGCATTGACCTCCCACATCATGAAGACCCTGGAGAGACTTGTTCTGGAGCTGCTCCGGCCTATAGTCAGGCCACACTTAGATCCCCTCCAGTTCGCCTACCAGCCCCGACTAGGAGTTGAGGATGCCATCGTCTACCTGCTGAACCGTGTCTACGCCCACCTGGACAAGCCAGTGAGCACTGTGAGGGTCATGTTTTTTGACTTTTCCAGTGCTTTCAACACCATCCGCCCTGCTCTGCTGGGGGAGAAGCTGACAGCGATGCAGGTGGATGCTCCCCTGGTGTCATGGATTCTTGATTACCTGACTGGCAGACCACAGTACGTGTGCTTGCAACACTGTGTGTCCGACAGAATGATCAGCAGCACTGGGGCTCCACAGAGGACTGTCTTGTCTCCCTTTCTCTTCACCATTTACACCTCAGACTTCAACTACTGCACAGAGTCTTGCCATCTTCAGAAGTTTTCTGATGACTCTGCCATAGTTGGAAGCATCAGCAAGGGAGATGAGGCTGAGTACAGGGCTACAGTAGGAAACTTTGTCACATGGTGTGAGCAGAATTATCTGTAGCTTAATGTGAAAAAGACTAAGGAGCTGGTGGTAGACCTGAGGAGAGCTAAGGTACTGGTGACCCCTATTTCCATCCAGGGGGTCAGTGTGGACATGGTGGAGGATTACAAATACCTGGGGATCGAATTGACAATAAACTGGACTGGTCAAAGAACACTGAGGCTGTCTACAAGAAGGGTCAGAGCCGTCTCTATTTCCTGAGGAGACTGAGGTCCTTTAACATCTGCTGGACGATGCTGAGGATGTTCTACGAGTCTGTGGTGGCCAGTGCTATCATGTTTGCTGTTGTGTGCTGGGGCAGCAGGCTGAGGGTAGCAGACACCAACAGAATCAACAAACTCATTCGTAAGGCCAGTGATGTTGTGGGGATGGAACTGGACTCTCTCACGGTATTGTCTGAAAAGAGGATGCTGTCTAAGTTGCATGCCATTTTGGTCAATATCTCCCATCCACTACATAATGTACTGGGTGGGCACAGGAGTACATTCAGCCAGAGACTCATTCCCCCGAGATGCAGCACAGAGCGTCATAGGAAGTCATTCCTGCCTGTGGCCATCAAACTTTACAACTTCTCTCTTGGAGGGTCAGACACCCTGTGCCGATGGGCTGGTCCTGGACTTATTTCATAATTTACTGGCATAATTTACATATTACTATTTAACTATTTATGGTTTTATTACTATTTATTACTTATGGTGCAACTGTAACAAAAACCAATTTCCCCCTGGGATCAATAAAGTATGACTATGACAATGACTATGTTCTTGGTAAATTTTTCTATGGAAGTGGTATGCCATTGCCTTCTTCTGGACAGTGTCTTTACAAGACGGGTGACCCCAGCCATTATCAATACTCTTTTGGAGATTGTTTCCCTGGTGTCAGTGGTCACCAAGATGTGATATGATCAGTTGCTCATACGACCATCCACCACCTGCTCTCAGGGCTTCACATGATCCTGATCCAGAGGCTAAGCAGGTGCTACACCTTGCCCAAGGTTGACCTGTCGACCAGCAGAGGGACGGAGCACCTTACACCTCCTTTGGTAGAGATGTATCTCCATCCTTCCACCTAATAAAACAATTAGCATTTTCTTCAATGATTCTCAACTCTTTACTAACTCAATCTGTACACCAGCACACTAATAGCGGGCATCTGAAACAAGTTGTTCTTTTGAAAAAGACATTTAAGAGTTAATGAGCTACAGAAATGTTTAGACAAGTTTGACAAGAAGATGTTCTTCTACAACTAATAAACGTCAAGCTGGATAAAAATTGAGGGTGTGTCGGAATTAAAAGAACTCAGCACTATTGAGAACGTCCTTTCAATATCTGGGGTTATATGTTCAACATAATTAAGTTATTAACTTACTTAAAGTATTAATATTGCACTTCCTCTAGGTTTCACCTCATGCATCACTAATCCATCGAATAAATATCAGATGACCCATTTCTCCCAGTTTCTGTCACCAGCACTTTGAAACAGATGTACCTCAATAGGCTTGGAGATGGACTGTAATTGTTTTTTTCCTCTCATCTCCATCTGTGTTATTTAATTCCTGTGTCATTCAAATGTACTTTTAAGAATCTATTCATCACTGGCAACTGACTCCCTAAAAGGCCTGGAATATCAGAATCATTTGAAATTTCTAAGGACTGTGATGAATAGATTATGAAGCAAGGATTTGGACCAAAATCAGGTAAATGCAAACAAAAAAAAACTTGGTGGGTGAAGCATTTTGTTTCATTTTCCATATTCCAGTCTTTAGATGAAGATAAGACGCTGACCAGACACAATCAAACTGAATGACAGAATAGGTGCAAAGGGCCAAGCAGACTCTTACTGTTCCCCAAACACCATGAGATGGGAAATTATATTATTATGTAGTTAACTGATCAGGCTGAAGAATCCCATAGGTAAGAACTAGATTTGTGTCTTCACAACATACTAGTTTAAGAAGTTCAAAATAACTTTAAATTATCAAATTACATATATGTCACCATATACAACCCTGAGATTCATTTTCTTGTGGGCATACTCAGTAAATCCATAATAGAATAATAACCATAATAGAATCAATAGTTTAGACTACAGGAGAAGAGTGGCCCACCACTGAATTAAAAGAGAAAGCTAACAGTGATTCATGGCACTTTAATCATACTGTAGTCATGCAATTATCTTTCCTTTTACCTGTTAGTATTCTCCTTGGGAGTATAGTTGCTTTGAAAATCTCAAAATGACTGAATACAAAATCATTAAATATTACATGACCTTTTCCCGATGTCTAATGCATGCTTGATTAATTTTAAAAATTCTTAGAAAATAATGCAAGTTTAGCAAAATATATTTCCATCAAATAAACACTACTCTCCCACAGATTTTGGTGAATAAACTGCTACTCAGTCTAATTACACTATTGTGCAACTGGTTGTTGGGCTTCCTCATCAACATAGGAAGCTGGTCAGGATGGTAAAGATGCACCTCCACTCCTCCTTCTCTGTCACCCTCCACACGGGTGTCCTCCAGGACTGGGCGCTGAGCCCACCTCTGTACATTCTGCTCACATATGACTGCATGGCTAAACACCCAAATCATGAAATTGTCATTTAAAAAATTCCCACATTTGTGGAACTTGCAATCTTCCTTAACCAACTCTATTGATTTGTTGCTGCAATAGGCACTTAAACATAAAGGACAATACTCCACTGGAATAAGTTAAAGGGCGTAGCTCTAAAAGTTTACCGACTCCTGTAAAGGTACATTAAATGCAAAGTGGGGACTGAGCCAACCAGTCTTTATATTGAGGATCTCCTGCTGCAATATTCAGATGAGGGGGAACCAGAGAATGCATGCATTTCGATCATCCGGAGCCTTTCGATAAGTTCCTACACGAGGCGATAGACAAGATCTCACCGGGTAATTTAGCATGGACTGAGAGATAGTTAACAGATACAAAACAAAGAGTAACTGTGGAGACCCATGGCTGGATCTCAAATATTCACAATCTGTATCAGTTATTCGGCTGAGGGAAGCAAATGTAGCAATTGCAAGTTTACTAATGATGTTAAGCTAAGCATGAACATAATTAGTGTTGAGGGCGTAGACAAACTGAACAAGTGGGTAACAAATAGAGCACCCACTCTACTTGCGGGTCACAGAAATGCAAAGTTATCCACTTTGCTAGGGAAAACCAAAACTGAGTCACTTTTAAATGGTGAATAATTGGGAACTATAGATTTTCAGTGGGAGTTTGTTTTCCTTGTTCACTATTTACATTCATGACCTGGAGTTATTGTGACTGTGAAAGGAGTCACCGGAGAGACACTGAAGCTGGTGGATACACATGTCTTTATTCAGCAGAACAAGCAAGCATCACACTGGAGATACTCTTAGAACAGGCCTCCAGACCCAATGTTACATGACATTTTTATATGCTAAAGATTAAAAGTAATGGCAGGGCAATTCTATAGTTACAGGTATCTATAATGCTTCCTTTGAATTATGTATAATTTTCAAATATCTATTGCAGCTCCAGGAAAACCATTGTTCAGAGCTGCATTTTAAATTCAATCTACAATCTACATTCAGGTCTGAAGACTGGTTGCTGTTGAAATTAGCACTTGCTATGTACCATAACTCCAGAATGCGCTCCAACAGAATAGAAGACAATATATAAGGTTTCCGGAGCAATATACACACAAAATGCTAGAGGAGCGCAGCAAGTGAGGCAGCATATACGGAAGGGGATTTTAATATTTCGGGCCGAGACACTATATCAGTACTGGAAAGGGGGTGGGGGGGGGTAGTTAGAATCCAGAATTCTGGAGTTAGAATCCTGGGTGGGAGAAGGGCAGATGAAGTAAGAAGCTGAGAGGGGATAGGTACAGGAGGGAAAAGGGCTGAAGAAGGAATCTGATAGGAAAGGACCATGGAGGAAAGGGAAGGAGAAGCGGCAACAGAGAGAGGTGATGGACAAGTGAGACGAGAAGGGATGAGAGGGTAACCAAAACGAGGAATGGGAATGGGAAAAAGAATAAAGGTGGGAAGGGGAAGATATTACTGTAGGGTGAAGAAATCAGTATTCATGCCATCAGTTTCAAGGCTACCCAGATGGAAAATAATGTGCTCCAATGTGAGTTGGCTTCATCATGGCAGTGGAGGATGCGAGAATGGGAATGAGAAGTCGAATTGAAATGGGTAGCTATGTGCAGCGGACAGAATCTTGTGTTTGTGGTTACATAAGGTTGCCAAATTTGCCAATGACATGGAAAAAGAAGCAAAGGTATGTTTTGATAAGGATATTGCAGCTCTGCTATAGGTAGAGTGAGAATCACGGTAAATTAGAGTTTAATGCAGAGAAGTGTGAGATCATACATTTCATTTCAGCAAATCAAACATAATATTACTATCCAAATAGAGAGAGACTTCAAATGAGTGGAGTACAGAGGGATCTAGGTGTTCTAGTGCATGAGTCATAAGAAATTTGCAGGCAGATCCAACAAATACTAATGGGGTTTAAGACAGAAGGTCACCCATATTGTTGTTGAATTGTTCAAAAGTTCAAAGTTCAAAGTAAATTTATTATCAAAGTACATATATGTCACCATGCAGAACTCAGATTCATTTTCCTGCGGGTATATTCAATAAATCTATAGAATAGTAACTATAACAGAAACAATGAAAAATCAAGTAGAGTGCAGAAGACAACAAACTGTGCAAAGGCAAATATAAATAAATAGCAATAAATAATGAGAACATGAAATAATGAAATAAAGAGTCCTTAAAGTGAGATCATTGATTGTGGAAACTTCTCATTGGGTGGGCAAGTGAGTGTAGTTATCCCCTTTTGCTGAAGGGACTGGTGGTTGAGAGGTAGTAACTGTTCCTGAACCTGGTAGTGCAAGACCTAAGGCTCTTGTACCTTCTACCCATTGGTAGCAGCGGGAAAAGAGCATGACTGGAGTGGTGGGGATGTGGCTTTCCTACACCAGAATCTCGTGTAGATGTGCTCAACAGCTGGGAGGGCTTCACTCATGATGGACTGAGCTGTATGCACCACGTTTTGTAGGATTTTCCATTCAAGGGCATTGGTGTTTCCATACCATGCTGTGATGCAGCCAGTCAATATACTCTCCATTACATGTCTATGGAGGTTTGTCAAAGTTTTAGATGTTACGCTGCATCTACACAAACTCCAAAAGAAGTAGAGGCGCTGCTGTGCTTTCTTAGTAATTGCACTTACGTGCTGGGCCCAGGACCAGTCATCTGAAAGAATATTTTATTTCTGAAGTATAATACCCCACATTTCCAATTGTTTCAGATGAGTGCAATTCCATATTTTACTCAGTTCACTTTCTGTCCCTCAGTTTTTTTGACTGATTGATCATTTATTGGAAGAAATTTCTGTTTCAATATCTGAAGATCAGTTTGGCTTTCAAGGACTCTTCATCTCATGTTCTCGATATTTATTGCATATTTATTTATTGATTTATTAATTATTTATTTTCTTTCTTTTTGTATTTGCACAGTGTGTTGTCTTTTGCAAACTGGTTGGCTGTCTTGTTGGAGCGGCCTTTCACTGATTCTATTACGGTTTTTGGAACTGATTGTAGACTTCAGGAGAGGGAAACCAGTGGTCCATGAGTGAGTCCTCGTTGGATGATCAGAGGTGGAGAGAGTTAGCAACTTTAAATTCCTGGGTGCTACTATTTCAGAGGACCTGTCCTGGCCCAGCGCACAAGAATAAAGCATGACAGCGCCTCTACTTCCTTGGGAGTCCATGGAGATTCGGCATGACATCAAAAACTTTGACAAATTTCTATAGATGAGAAGCAGAGAGTACATTGACTGGCTGGATTATGGGCTGGTATGGAAACACCAATGCCTTTGAATGGAAAATCCTACAAAAGGTAATGGATTTGGCCCAGTACATCACGGGTAAAGCCCTCCCAACCATTGAGAACATCTACACGAGATTCTGGTGTAGGAAAGCCACATCCCCACCACTCCAGCACGTTTCTTGCTCATTTATTTACTATTATTGCTTCTGTTTTTGCATTTGCAGTTTGTTGTCTTCTACACTCTAGTTAAACACCCGAGATGGGCGGTCTCTCATTGAATCTGTTACAGTTCCTATTCGATAGATTTGATGAGTATGCCCACAAGAACTTCTAGGTTGAATATGGTGGCGTACATGTACTTTGATAATAAATTTACTTTGAAATTAACATAAGTATCATGAAAGAAAAACAAAGATCAATTGTGCAGATTAATGTTGGTGCAGCTGGCAAAATGTGTTGTGAAAGAATAAATTTCCCTGTCCTTTTAAACAGGTCAGGCGTAGTTTCTGTAATTGAGCTCGCAGGCTGGGTGGTACATAACAAGACACAGAAGAAAGATTTAATTGACCAGTTGACTTCACAATGAATGCTTTTTATAAAAAAGCCATAGGCATTTTAGCTCCGTAGGAAGACAGGAAGAGGCAATTGTTTAGGGTAATTACAGCAAACTGAGTACAAGTGACCTTTTAAAAGAGGGTGACACTGATTGAATGGTTGCATCAAAAGCATAATATTGACTAGGTACAGGGTGTCATCTGTAGTGGGTCAAAAGGTAATGCTTCAACCATGCACACACTCAGACTTGCTACTACAGCCACGGGAACTTCCTGGGAACTTGCCTTTGCCATCATCATGTTCTCCGACCCTTTATCTTTCCTACCCACCTGGCTTCACCTGTCACCTTCTAGCTAGCCTCCTTCCCCTCCCCCCGACTTTTGATTCAGGCATCTTCCCACTTCCTTTCCAGTCCTGAAGAAGTGACTTAGTCGGAAATGTCAACTGTTCATTCATTTCCATTATTGCTGCCTGGCCTGCTGAGTTCCTCCAGTATTTTGTGTGTGTTGCTTTGGATTTCCAGCATCTGCAGATTTTCTCATGGTAATATTAGTATGTTTGGATATCAGTCAAGAAAACATTCATCATGTTGTAAGAACTTAGGACTGGAAGAAACTACAACCCTGATATTATTACGTCAAACCATTTTTCATAATTATTCCTGGGTGTTCACCATTACTGTTACATGAAGGTATCCACTGCCAAATACTGAAAAACATGTTGACATTGGACCTAATTTTCTTTTTCAGTAGTTTGAGCTTACTTCCTAGTTCATAAGCACTTCTGGGAAGAGTATAATAACCTCGGTATGAATTGTGATGTTTAATTCATCCTGGAACTTTGTTTCTGGTGAGCTTCTTCCACAAACTTGAACAAAAGAACTTGAAAAAGGATCTAGTGTTTTCCCGGCATGTATGATGAATATACTCTTCTCAGGCTTCCAGCCGGGTACAGGTATCGGTTATAACTAACATTTTTATGAGAAACTCTGCCATCTTCATCAGGAATGATGCCTGGTCATGTCTGGTCTGGTGATATTTATACCCCTGTAGTCCGTCCCTCCTGATTGGTTAGTCCTCATCCAATCAGGTTTCCACTCTCCCACCTAGTTTACAATTGAATTCTAGTTCTTATTTAGAGTGAGACCTCCATCTTGATTTCCTCTAGTTTTAAGGAACTTGAGTTTCCAACTGATTATTGTAGGGTGCAGAGACTGACAGAGTCCCTCAACACTAAAATTCAAAATCTACAAGGTAGAAAAAGATTATAAAATTGTAAGGCATGTTTGCATGACCAGAAAGACCATCTCAAAGAGCAGCATGCAGACCCCACCAGTGCAGCACCGAGGGGCAGCTGCAACAGGGGCATTACCTACTGAGTAAATCATTAAAACAAGGCTCCATCTGCTCTCAGGAGGATGTAAAAGATATCAAACCATTTCATGTAAGAGTTCAACATTGACTTGTCGATCAACATCGCTAAAACTGGTCATGGTGCGTTATCAGAAACACAAGAGATTTTGCAAATGCTGGAAGTCTTGAGTAACACACATAAAAGGCTGGAGAGACTCAGCAAGTTGGGCAACATTATCCTATCTCTTGTAAGAGCTTGTTGTTGCAATTCCCAGATTACAAAAGTGACAGTAGCATATTTGATGTAGTATGTCTTGCAGCGCCCTTAGGTCACAAAAAGGTTGCTATAAATGGAACATAGAACATAGAATAGTACAGCACAGTACAGGCCCTTTGGCCCACAATGTTGTGCTGACCCTCAAACCCTGCCTCCCATATAAGCCCCCACCTTAGCTTCCTCCATATACCTGTCTAGTAGTCTCTTAAACTTCACTAGAGTATCTGCCTCCACCACTGACTCAGGCAGTGCATTCCACGCACCAACCACTCTCTGAGTAAAAAACCTTCCTCTAATATCCCCCTTGAACTTCCCACCCCTTACCCTAAAGCCATGTCCTCTTGTATTGAGCAGTGGTGCCCTGGGGAAGAGGCGCTGGCTATCCACTCTATCTATTCCTCTTAATATCTTGTACACCTCTGTCATGTCTCCTCTCATCCTCCTTCTCTCCAAAGAGTAAAGCCCTAGCTCCCTTAATCTCTGATCATAATGCATACTCTCTAAACCAGGCAGCATCCTGGTAAATCTCCTCTGTACCCTTTCCAATGCTTCCACATCCTTCCTATAGTGAGGCGACCAGAACTGGACACAGTACTCCAAGTGTGGCCTAACCAGAGTTTTATAGAGCTGTATCATTACATCGCGACTCCTAAACTTACTTCCTAGTACTTCGAGAGAGCACACACTAGTCCTCATTGAGGGGTCAGTTCTGGAAAGTGTGAGCAATGTCAAGTTCCTGGGCATCAACATATTTAAGGACCTATCCTGGGCAGAAGACATCAATGCAACCATGAAGAAGGCACACCAGTGGCTATACTACATTAGGAGTTTGAGATGGTTTGGTCTGTCACCAAAGACTTGAGCAAGTTTCCACAGACACACCTTGGAGAGCATTCGGACACATAGCATCAGTATCTGGATGGAGGCTCCAGTGCACTGGACTGAAAGAGGCTGCAGAGGGTTTTAGACTAGTCAGCTCCATCACAGGCACTAGCTTCCCCACCAGCAAGGTCATCTTCAAAAGGCAGTGCCCCAAGAAGGCAGCAACCGTCAATAAGGACCCTCTGCATCTGGGACATGCTCTCTTCTCATTACTACCATCAAGCAGGAGGTACAGGAGCCTGAAGACCCACATTCCATGTTTTAGGAACAGCTTCTTCTCTGGCACGAGATTCCTGAACGATCCATTCACCTCACTATTCCTTTTTTGCACTATTTACTGATGTATCTACGGAAAGATACATCTAAATATTATTTATTCATTGTAATCTATAGTAATTTTTATGCCTTGCTCTGTATGGCTGCCACAAAACAACAAACTTCACAACATAACCTTGTGATAATAAACCTGATTCTGATTCTAAATCCAGGTTCAAACTGTTAAAAAAAACAAATTTACTAATAGCAACGTGTTCTTCAACAATGATCAACATTTGGCAATGGACTCTTTCACAGAAACGTGGCAATAAAACCCTGGCATATGGTTAATATTATAATGTCAGGACTGTAGTTTCTTTCAGGGTGAAGCGTGGTGATGCAAATGATGAGTCCTGATGCAAGGTCTCAACTCAAAACGCTGATTCTATTTCTTTCCATTGACGCTGCCTGACCTGCTGGGTTCCTCCAGCATTTTCAAAGTTCAAAGTAAATTTTATTATCAAAGTACATGTCACCACATACAACCCTGTGATTATTTTTCCTGCAGGCATACTCAGCAAATCTATAGAATAGTAACCATTACAGGATCAGTGAAAGATCAACCAGAGTGCAGAAGACAGCAAACTGTGCAAATGCAAATATAAGTCAATAGCAATAAATAACGAGAACATGAAATAACAGGATAAAGAGTCCTTAAAGTGAGATTATTGGTTGTGGGAACATAGATGGGCAAGTGAGTGTAGTTATCCCCTCTTGTTCAAAAGCCTGAAAGTTGAGGAATAGTAGCTGTTCCTGAACCTGGTGGTGTGAGTCCTGAAGCTCTTATACTTTCTACCTAATGTTTGTGTTGCTCTATATTTCCAGCACCCGCAGAATCTCTTCTGTTCATAATGCAAGTGGTCTTTCCCATCTATACACACATTGCTGTAAATGGATTGCACAAAGAGGCTGAAGCAAAGATTATCATGTTCAAGCTGCTGAGCAGATGATAAAAATACCATCTACATTCCATTCCCTTTGACAGGCGTGCAGCTATAATTGATAAAAATTTGATAAGCTTTTAAAGAATAATAGGTTTTACTCCGTTCCATATAAATGGCATCCCTCCACTATAGGAAGGATGTTGAGGCTTTGGAGAGAGTGCAGACAAGGTTCACAAGGATGCTGCCTCGGATATGCCATCACAGGAGGCAGGTAAAGTTAGTTTGTTTTCTCTGGAGCGCCGGGGAGATCTTATAGAGGTTTTACAAGATCCTGAAAAGCACAGATACAGTGGACAGAGAGTGTTTCCCAGTGTTGAAATGTCTAATACCAGAGGGTAGGCATTAAAGGTTCAAGGGGGATTTGAGTGGTAAATTTTTTACTTGGAGAGTGGTATTATCTGGAATACACTGCATGCTATGGTGGTAGACCAAATACATTAGAGGCTTTTAAGGGATATTTGGATAGGCACATGGATGTAAGGAAAATGGGGGGATATGGACATTGTGTAGGTAGGAGGGATTAATGTTCGGGTGTTCCTGATTTGCTTTTTAGCTGTCCCGGTACAACATTGTGGGCCGAATGGCCTGTTCCTGCGCTGTATTCTTCTATGTTTTATGTTCTATAAGTGTCTACACTTGACATCCAATCAGCATCCTAAAATGTGAACCATGTTATGTTAAATTTAGCTGCTTCATTCGTCTTTTCCTGAGACGCAAGTTCTCTTTAAGATTGTTCGATTGTATAATGTCATTTCCAGTACACAAATGTAAAGCAGAAACAAAACAATTGTTAAGAATTGATAATTATTGTTTTAGCAGAAATATGTACCTAATAATATGCTTAGCATTTGTCAAACATTGCTCTGTGATTGTTTACATAGTGGATCTGCCAAATGCACTTTGTATGCTTTACAATTTTGTTGAATCTACCCACCAATTACCCTGTTATTCATGACCATTAAATTACCCGGGATCATCACACAATCTATGATAATTATTGGTCTGTAATCTGCACAAAATTTCCTATTCCTTCAGTGGGCAATGGAATGAGATCTGGAATCCTGCAATTCGAAGTTTGCTTCTCTAGCACTTCACAACATTCGCAGACAACTTTCCATTTGGAACTAGGTAATGCTGTTGCCTGAAGTGTCCATAAATGTGTTCTATTTTTGTGTACTTTCTGCCTCTCATTTAACCCACGGCATTACATATGGAAGGCAGGTGTAGACTGTATGCTCTGAAGCACTAACTGGAGTTAATCACAGGCCAGGTGGCAGATCAAAACCCTGCACTCATTTGACTTGCCAGGTGAGTTAACGAAGTGGAGGCCAGTTGAACCAACAATTTCTGTCCAAGTTGGAAATGTAACATTTCTCTCTTTAATTTGCATTTATTTACTTACTTGATTCATTTAGAGAGACAGTAGGTCCTTCTCACCATGCTGCCCAACAATCCCCTGATTTAACCTGAGCCTAATCACAGGACGATGTTCAATGAATAATTAACCCACCATCTGGTGCATCTTTGGACTGTGGGAGGAAACTGCAGCACCCGGAGAAAACCCTTGAGGTCATGGTGAGAACATTATAAACTCCTTACAGGCAGGGGTGGGAATTGAACCTGTACTTTAAAGTGTCGTGCCTCTCCAACTTGCTTTTTGGCTGTTTGCCAGTCCTTGTTAATAAATAGTTTAATTTTATTGGGTATTTTCACTTCCCTGTAAATGCCTGCAAGAAAATGAATCTCAAGGTAGTATATGGTGACATTAATGTACTTTGATAATTAATTTACTTAGATTTTGACAGGGCAAGGAACATGGTAGAATGGCAGTAACTGTAAAAATCGAAGTTTAAAAGATACACATTTATATCTGGCCTGGAGCAGTTTATCTGCTTTTAAAATAGTTTTTAGTCGACTTAGCATGTTGCAGTGTCAGGCAAAATGGCTACCACCACTGAAAAGCCCTTCGCATTAAGTTACCTCTAATTAGCTGATTCAGGTAAGACTAGATGTGCTGAATACAACAAAAAGTGACACGGCCTGTTGAAAGTTTCTGCAGATCCACCAGTTTTTAAAACACTCTTTAGCTTTGACCTTTGCTGCTCTAAATGTCCAAGTCCTCACTTCTCCTTCCATCTTCATATCTGATACACTGCACTGCTACACTGTGACCACTGGGTGGCTTTTTGGAAACTTTTTTCCTCAGCATTTTTTTTATTATCACCTGAATTTTACCCCTAAACTGCTCCAACACTCAATGATTCCTTTTTCAACCTCCTCCAGTAAACGCACTCACTCACTAATGTTTCCAGGTTTCTATCTCCTTCATGCTCCACATTTGGGGGCAGGGGGGGTTGGGATTCTTTTTTGACCATTTACTCTACATGCCAACTCTTCTTCACAGGCCCCATTGTTCACACCTTTTCTACATGGCTTGTTTCTCTGTCCTCTCTGCTGTCTTTCTTGCTCACTGAATTTCCACCACCCCACCAACCCCATTCATTGGGTTGATACTGGCCATTGTTAGTCCCCATGCAGAATGCCCACTATTCTGAGATCTACAGTTGCTGTCACCACTCATTGCCTCCATCAATCAGCTGTTTCACAGCTTATTGCCTTTTAGAGAAAGTAGGTCTAATTATTTTACCTAGTTGACAGAGTGGAACCCATGGTTACTAGAGGCAGAACCTTTATGATTCTTTATTGTAGTATAACCCACAATATTATAGACAAAGTGGTGTGTAGAGAAAGGTCTCCAACCACACCCTACTCCTTCGGTGTCACCAAGAGGACATGGCCACAATCATCAGGAGGTAATGTTGGAGGTGACTTGGGGATGCGATGAGAAGGGAGGCCATCTCCATCATCAACACAGAACTTCACTGGACTCCTGAAGGGCAGAGGGTACACAGGAGAGCAAAGACAACTTGGCGTCGTACTGTAGAGCCAGAAATGAGGACCCTGAACCACCCCGGGGCACAATAGAGAAGAAGGCCAAGGACAGACAGAGATGGAGGAGCTTCATTGTTGCCCTAAATGCTAGTGATGTAACAGGCAGTGATTAACTGGTGAGTAGAAGGATTAGCTTAAATAGTTTTATTGAACAAAACCAGAAAACCAGAAAACCAGAAAACCAGAGGACATGGGTTAAGGGTGAGGGGGGAAAAGTTTAAAGGGAACATTAGGGGGGGCTTCTTCACACAGAGAGTGGTGGGAGTATGGAATGAGCTGCCAGACGAGGTGGTAAATGCGGGTTCTTTTTTAACATTTAAGAATAAATTGGACAGATACGTGGATGGGAGGTGTATGGAGGGATATGGTCCGTGTGCAGGTCAGTGGGACTAGGCAGAAAATGGTTCGGCACAGCCAAGAAGGGCCAAAAGGCCTGTTTCTGTGCTGTAGTTTCTATGGTAAAAAGGCTCTGGAACAAATTGCTTCCTTCACTGTCATTGACCTACTCCTTGTTTTCTTCTCTTGCTGCAGAGCATTTTGTTACAAGTTTTTCCAGGAACCTTTTCCACAACATTCCCGCTAACTTTTTTAATGCTGAGCAGACCAACCGTTGTTCTGAGCAGGAAACATTTTACAGGGCCTGCAAACTGCACAACACTTACATAAAACGTGATATAAAGGACGGTTCCAGTTGCGTGGCAATGAAGGCTATGTGCGTGGGAGCATTTCAGTTACTGCATGGGTGTGCACCCTTGCACCTTAGAGGAAACAGTGGTTCTCCTCTTCCTCCGTCTCTCACCCCTGAACAATAATTTTTTAAAAATCTCACTCTTCAGATTGGCTGGTTTCAGTCGGGTGTGTTACATGGCCCAGGGGAACACAGTACTGGAGTTTGAGCACACAGCAGGCAAGTCTAAGCCAAAGGTATGACAATAAAGATCACAAAAAGCAGAAAGCTCTGCTGAAAACTGCAGAAGGGTTCAGGGCAGTACCAAGGATCACAATGGTTCAAGAAAGTTCGAAGTTCAACTACATTTATTATCGAAGTGTGTATACGTTATACAACCTTAATATTGGTCTCCTCACAGGCAGCCACAGAACAAGAAACCCAAAAGAGCCAATTTAAAAAAGTCCAACAAACACCCAGAAAGAGAAAATAAGCACAAATCGCACAAATAATAAGAGCAAACAACAGTATTCAGAACAGCAGTGAGTCAGTCCATAGACCCAAAGCCCCACAGCCTCAACCTCTGTTCAACACACAGTGGAGCAAAAATGTCACGGTGCTCGCAGACATAAAGCCCGGAGCCTTGGCATACCACCACCATGTCAAGGGCATCTATAGATGAATAACGTGTTTACCCTGACAGCAATATCCACATTCAATAAAAACTATTTTAGAAACAGCCAGGTGTCACAGAAAGAATAATGACAGACTGAACGTAGGAAAAATATAAGTAAACACTGTGACAATGGGAAGCAAGGATTTGGGACAGGAAATGTCCCAGATTGATTACAAATAGCATTTATTGCTCAACGGAGCCTATGTTGGCCTTTGAAATAAAAATGCTGGAAGCTTGTAGTTGATATGAAAATGTGTGTTGCTTGAATTTCCAGCATCTGCAGAATTCCTGTTGTTTGAGTTGATATGAAATGTTAACTGCTTCTCTTTCCACAGATGTCACCTGACCTGCAGAATATTTCAGATATTTTCTGTTTCTAATCCCCATTTCCAGTTGTTGCTGTTTTTTGATTTCCAAGGTTTGCAACTGAAACATCATTTTTCATTTCGGCATCCAAGCATAAGATAGACTCAACATTTCCTCTATGCAATTCAATCCATCTTCAAAAGAATTACTCTAAAATCTCTCATTTCAATACAACAACAAAATTATATCTTATGATTTGCCATTTTTCCCCTTTGTTGTCCAGAAAATTCAGCAAAAGGTTTTGGAACTGTGGTTCAAGTCAAAGCCAAAAGTTGGAAGCCAGAGAGGTATAATTGCAGAAAATTTTGCAAACCAGGGCAGATATGTTGGCCTGTCAAGGAACTAGCTTAATAGCAGTATCAATTGCCAGAACATTTTACCTCAAGAAAATTAATTCAGAAAATAAATACCTCAAAGAATGTATGCTGAGAGCTTCAACTCTGTAGAGTTAAACCTATGTGTGGACTATAATTTTCATCAAGTACAGCATTGTTCAATTAATCAGACAGGCGTAAGGGGTCAGCCAACATAACACAATATTACGGCAAAAGAAACCTTTTACCAGATCAAGCTGGCAGCAAATCAGAGTACATTTTAACATCTTTCTGAATCCATTACTTTACATCTGTTCATTTTTCACTGACCAAAAATAAAATCACAAACTTTAAAGTCTCTGAGCTCATTAGTGGCCCTCTTCCCTTCTAGTCAAAAGGCAGTACCAGTGATATTAAACCCGATTCTGATTCCACTCTAATCCAGGCATTGGGGATATAAGATATCCCTAAATAAAATTTTTTAAAAAACGATAAAGAAATAAAATATCTCATTACAACAGTGAGGGAGGAATGCACTTCTGTGGCTTTAACTTTCAATTGGGTTGTTCAATCAAGGCCCCACCTCTTGGAGTTAGCTGTGAGACATCCAGTGAAGCTATTCCAAGAAGTGCAGAGAACGTGCCAGTCAAAAATAGCACCTACAGCATCAAAAGAAAAATTATCTGATTATTGAACACTTTGGAAATATAGTCCCACAAACAGAGTATTTATACACTAACTGCCCTTCTGTAGGGCTGCAGCAGCACTATACAAAGCTTTCAACAAAAAGCCACTCTGCCATAGTGTTAAAGAGAATTCTGTCAACATGTCCAAACAAATGGTACTCTACAGATATTTAAAAATCATGTCTTGATAACAATAAAGTGCAACTTGACTATGCAGGCTGTGCAATCTTCTGTCCTCTCTACAGAGATTTAAATGTGTGATCAATTTTGGAATTTTTTTAAAGTCACATTGGGCTTTACAAGAAGACAATGCGTGCAGGTTGAGGAAATTGCATTGATGGACATTTTCAAGTCAAATACTTGAGCATGATCATTGGAAATATTATATATCATTTACTAAAATAGCCTCCATCTGTCAGTGAAGGCATAATTTTCCCAAGGAATTATATTCACAGACTTCTGGACGTCAAAAGCCATCTTTATTATCTCATTATTCTTACCGATGTTATCCACTACTTGCATCACTACTCTATTATTCATCAAAGCAATTATGTCAAAATGGCACAGCAACCAGACAACAAACAAAAGGTACTCAATATTAGGCACAAGTCATCCGCTACACCTATCACCATTTTTGGCTTTTAAAGCTATACTAACTAAGGCATTCAACACACATCAGATTTTACATGGTGCACATTTAATCACAATGTTTACACAAATTTTAAAGCATGAATTAAGGAACTTCATCTTGAGTTCTATGTTCCTCTATCTCTTCATCTTAGGCAGTTGCTTTGGCCTTAGGGATGACTTGTTTCCATTCCAGTTGTGGGCTCTGAGGTGACTGATGAAGCCAATGTGGGGATTGTAGATTCTTCTGCAGATAGGGCAGGCAGTAGGTAATGGGGTGAGGTACTTCTTGAGTTGGTGTGTTCCTTCTGCTATTTGTGCAGGCTTCTATGTACTCTCAATGTATGGTCTCCAAGAACTCAAAACCATTTTGAATTCTGTTTCTCAGTTTTGAGCAGTCATGGCCAAAGGTTCCCAGGAGTCTGTTGCACGCTAGCTCTCAGCTCATCCCTGATTTGTTTTTTGTTTTTCCACCTGAGGTTCTCTTCTCAGGACACAGCTTGGAACAGAGTACCTTCTTCAAGAGTCTGATGTCAGGCATGTAAATGATATGGTCAGCCCAGTGTTGCTGACTAAGATCAATTAGGCCGTGCGGCTGTGTATGTTGGCCTCGCAAAGGATGCTTACCCTCTCGAATTTGGAACAATTGGCGAGTATTTCATTAATAGCATTTTTCAGTGCAAAGCAGTCCAAAGCTCAAATGCACAAGGACCATTAGTTCTGTATCTAGTCTGAAGACTTGGTCTTCAAATACCCTCAATCCCTGCCTCCATTGAGAAGCAGAGTGAGAAGTGAGGCACATTGTCCAGCGGTTTACTTGGACCTTTTATTTTCAGGGGGCATTATCGTACAGCAGGGGCAGCTGGTTGGTAACTGCGGTATCTTGGAGCTTGGCCTCTGGCCATGCATGAGCATAGACATTGCCCGCATACTCCAGACAAGGTCTAGGTGACCTTGTCAAAGCCTTGTTTGACAATAGTTTTTTTTTACTGAAAATGCCTCTATTACATACCTATTGGTTAATTTCACAGCAGTGATTCCATTGTGAATCAAACATAAAATAGAAACAAATGTCTATAGATGGCTGAATGTGAGCACCATGTTCCACAGACCATTAGAAACACCTGACCTCCATACAGCTCTGTATTTTTGGCTTTCGTCTGCCTCCTGTCTTTCTAACTGCCGTCATTTAGGTCCCTTTGTTCATAATTTCTCTGAATTACGTCATCAACCTAATATCCTGATGACTGAATCAACAGCTTATCCCCATGGCAACCTTGCCCCCATGCTTTCAGAAATATTCCCTTAGTCCGATTGACTTCTCTCCTCACCCTCTCCATACTATAAAACTAGCTTGTTTTCCCACTTTCTCAATTCTGATGATTGGTCTTTTAGGTGAAACGTTCATAGGCCATTGACCAGTGCAACACTTGAACAGGGCATTGATCCCACAAGGTTGTGCCAAACCAGTTAAAAAGCAAATCAAAACCACCCAAACACT
Source organism: Mobula hypostoma (assembly GCF_963921235.1). Classification (NCBI taxonomy): domain Eukaryota; kingdom Metazoa; phylum Chordata; class Chondrichthyes; order Myliobatiformes; family Myliobatidae; genus Mobula; species Mobula hypostoma. Next base: position 56,290,030 of record NC_086115.1, read on the forward strand.
AATCCTTCCTACCTACACATTGTCCATATCCCTCCATCTTCTTTACATCCACGTGCCTATCCAAATGTCTCTTAAATGCCGCTAATGTATTTGCCTCTACCACCATACCAGGCAGCACATTCCGGTCTTCCACAACTCTCTGAGTAAAAACCTTGTGGCTCACATCCACTTTGAACCTACAGGCTCTTACCATCAATGCATGCCCTCTGGTGTTAGACATTTATTTCAACCCTGGAAATAGATATACTTTGTCCACTCTATCTTTGCCTCTCATAATCTTATAAACCCCTATCAGATCTCCTCTCAGCCTCTGGCGCTCCAGAGAAAACAACCTAAGTTTACCCTGCCTCTTGTGATGGCACATGCCCTCTAAACCAGGCCGCATCCTGGCAAACCTCTTCTGCACCCTCTCCAAGGCCCCAACATCCTTCCTATAGCAGGGCGACCAGAACTGTATGCAATACTCCAGATGTGCCTTAACCAGAGTTTTAAGGTCAATGTTTTTCTTTCCACAGATTCTGCCTGACTTGCTGAAGGTTTCCAGCATCATCTGCTTTTAATTAACCAAGTATCTTGACTTGGATATCCATCACTGTTTGGTAATTCAGAGGGAAATGTGACATATGTTTAGTGCTACTGATTGGGGATGAAATATGGACATTATCTTACTGTTTTTGGAAAAAACAGGATGTGAACAAACTGATGGCTACAAATCCTACATTACAAAAGTGACTACACTTCAAATGTAATTCAGTTGCTCTAGAGATAAGACATCATAGAAATTTCTTCAAAGTTTGTTGACAAAAATTCACTGCAGAACTCCACAAACTGGGATAAATTACTTCTTCCATGAGGGCATGGGAGGGGGTTGGGATCTATTGCACAGGATCAAAGTAAGTTGCAGAGAGTTGTAAACTTAGTCAGCTCCATCATGAGCACTAGCCTCTTTACACCTTCAAGGAGTGATGCCTCAAAAAGGCGGTGTCCATCATTAAGGGTCCCCACCACCTAGGACATGCCTTGATCTCATTGCTACCATCAGGAGGAAAGTATAGAAGCCTGAAACACACACTCAACAGTTCAAGAACAGCCTCTTCTCCTCTGTCATCTGATTTCTGAATGGACATTGAACCCATGAACACTACTTTTTGTTTCTATTTTTGCACTACTTATTTAATATATTTATATTTACTATAATTCAGCTTTTTTCTCTATTATTATGTACTGCATTGTACAGCAGCCACAAAGTCAATACAAGTCACGACATATGCCTGTGACATTAAACGGACTCTGACTCTGATTCTGAGATTATTGCAGTTCGGAACTACCATTGGATATTTACTGAACTAATCGCAGTAGATAGTTAACTAACTGTAGTAACCACTGCCATTGGGTATTTACTTCTGTGTGACCAATGGGTCTCTCACCTTGTACTTTGTCACAAGATGGCAGTGCACATAGTCACAGGAAGCCACTCAGGCTCCAATCAGCAGTGAAATTTCCCGTCCTCCTCACCTTCTGTGTGACTGAAAAATACTGCTGATTGTCATGTTGTTTGATTTGGTTGTATACATGTACAATAAACTTGGACTTGAGCTTGATATTCGGGTGCCTGATTAGATTCATAGAGTTGTACGTTACAGAAACAGCCCTACAGCATACCACGTCCTTGATGACATGTTCCCATCAACAATAATCTTATTAGACAATAGACAATAGGTGCAGGAGTAGGCCATTCAGCCCTTCGAGCCAGCACCACCATTCACTGTGATCATGGCTGATCATCCACAATCAGCACCCTTTTCCTGCCTTCTCCCCATATCCCTTCACTCCACTATCTATAAGAGCTCTATCTAACTCTTTTTTGAAAGAATCCAGAGAATTGGCGTCCACTGCCTTCTGAGGCAGCGCATTCCATAGAACCACAACCCTCTGTGTGAAAAAGTTTTTCCTTAACTCCGTTCTAAATTGTCTACCCCTTATTCTTAAACTGTGGCCTCTGGTTCTGGACTCCCCCAACACCGGGAACATGTTTCCTGCCTCTAGCATGTCCAATCCCCTAATAATCTTATATGTTTCAATCAGATCCCCTCTCATCCTTCTAAATTCCAGTGTATACAACCCTAGTCGCTCCAATCTTTCAACATATGACAGTCCCGCCATCCTGGGAATTAACCTCGTGAACCTACGCTGCACTCCCTCAATAGCTAGAATGTCCTTCCTCAAATTTGGAGACCAAAACTGTACACAATATTCCAGGTGTGGTCTCACCAGGGCCCTGTACAACTGCAGAAGGACCAAGATCTTTGCTCCTATACTCAATTCCCCTTGTTATGAAGGCCAGCATGTCATTAGCTTTCTTCACTGTCTGGGGTACCTGCATGCTTACTTTCAGTGACTGATGAACAAGAACACCTAGATCTCATTGTACTTCCCCTTTTCCTAACTTGACACCATTCAGATAGTAATCTACCTTCCTGTTCTTGCCACCAAAGTGGATAACCTCACATTTATCCACATTAAACTGCATCTGCCATGCATCTGCCCACTCAGCCAACCTGTCCAAGTCACCCTGCATTCTCATAACATCCTCCTCATATTTCACACTGCCACCCAGCTTTGCGTCATCTGAAAATTTGCTAATGTTACTTTTAATCCCTTCATCTAAATTAGGACAGTGTATCTCTCTAAATGCCTCATGAATATGATGTATCTCATTCCTCCATCTCCTCTGGCAGTGTTTTTTGTTTAAAAAAAGACTTCAGATTCCCTTTATACCTCTTACCTTTCATCTTAACTCTATGACCTCTTCTTTTTAATACATCCACCATAGATCGACTGTCTAACCTATCAATACCTCTCTTAATCACTATGTATTTCTACTAGATCATCCCTTAGCCTGCATCACTACAAGGAAAATAAGGCCAGTCTATTCAGTACCTCCCCATAACTGAAGTACTCCAGTTCAGACAGCATCTTGGTGAACCTTATCTGTACCATCTCCAGCTCATTCAAATCTTTCCTACGGCAGGGAAAGAAGACCTGCACACAAATCTCCAAGTACCTCTTCTACAAGTTCCAACAAAACTCGCCACTCTCAAGTTCTATAGTCTAAATTAGGATTCTTTGTTGAATGTATGCTCGTTATTTGGAGTGCCAGAACGGGGAAGCAGGAATGACAACAATACTTGGTTCTCACACTAAGGCAAAGCCTGCTGTGGAGAGAGTTAGAAGCACCAAGTTTCTGGGAGTGCACATAATGGACGATCTCATCTGATCCCTCAACACCAACTCCTTGGTCAAGAAAGCATTTCCTGAGGAGGTTGAGGTGAGTGAGGATTCCACCCCCTTCCCCCACCACACACAATTAGGCAGCACCATTAAGATTGTCCTGGCCAGCTGCACCATAGTCTGGTACAAGAACTGTGGGGCATATGACTGCAAGTCCCTACAAAGTACTGCAAGGACAGCTGAGAGGATCATCGAGATCACTCTTCCATCCATCAGAGATATTTACCAGGAGCGCTGCATGTGTATTGTCCGTGATCCCTCACATCCATTCCACAATCACTTTCACTCCATACCAATGGACAGGAGATGCCATAGCTTTAGGACAAGAACTGTTAGGATGGGAAGTAACTCCTTCCCCCAGACCATAAGACTACTGAACTCCCTGCCACCACCAAGGTCTCATTTTGCATGAACCACCAGTTGTGTTATACTGTTTCCTTTTTAACTTATGTCATAAATGCATCTTATTGTTTGTTAATTTAGTAATGGTAATATTACTTTAAGTGTTACGTGTGTGAGTTATATGCCAAAAACCTGCAGAAGCTGGAAATCTGAGCAAAACACATAAAAAATGCTGGAGGAACTCAGCAGGCCAGGCAGCGTCTATGGAAAAAAGTACAGTCGACGTTTCGGGCTGAAACCCTTCGGCAGGACTACCGTGTTGTACACCTTGGTCTGAAGGAAGGTTATTTCATTTGGCGGTATACATGTGTCCGGTTGAATGACAATAAACTTGAAATTGAACTTGAGTTCGGTAAAAGATAAAACCCATTCTACTGGATTCAATAAATCTCTGCACCAATCACTCCACTAGATCACCAGTGTTGCTGTTACTTTCGGTCATGATCACAATGAACCAGGGCTGCCATTAGGGTGGAAATCTCTACCCTAACATTACTGGCAAGTTTCAATCTAAAGCAAGACTCAAGATGCTCTACACAAATGGCCATTCTAAAACAAATTAGTTTGCCAAGTTTAATTTAAATTTAGATCAGCAGCTGAATGAAAAGAAGAGTTGTAGAGCAGCCTGGTAAGAACGCAGTGTTTATTTTTTAAGATCTTCATTAAATATACCTTTGAGTATCACATTCAGTGAGCTTTTTATCATCAATGTTACGTCTTAAATTGTTGACTGTGGCCAAGAATCTTAGTTCCAATAATGAAGCTACAGAACTGACAGATTTTTGCCCATGTATAAACATTTATGGAATTACAAGTCAAAGAATCATTAAGAATTACAGCACAGAGGAAATTCAAAGATAGGTGGAAAAGCAGGTAATGTTGAGGAAGCAGGGAGTCTGCAGAAGGGCTCTGACAGATTATGAGAATGGCGCATGGAATACAGTGCTGGGAAGTGTATGGTCACACACTTCGGTGAAAGAAATAAAAGTGTTTCCAAATTGAGAGAAAATTCAAAAATCCAAGGTGCAAAGGGACTTGGAGCCCTCGTGTAAGATTCCTTAAAGGTTAATTTGCAGGTTGAGTCAGTGGTGAACAAGGCAAATGCAATGCTCACACTCATTTTGAGAGGACTAAAATATAAAAGTAAGGATGTAATGTTGAGGCATTATAAGCACTGTTGAGACCTCACCTGGAGTATTGTGAGCAGTTTCTGGCTCCTTATTTAAGAAAGGATGTACTGACGTTGGAGAGGGTTCAGAGGAGGTTCACAAGAATGATTCCGGCACTAGAAGGGTTATCATAAGGTAGATGGCTCTGAGCCTGTACTTACTGGAATTCAGAAGATTGGTGGGGGGGAACCTCATTGAAACCTATCGAATGCTGGAAGGCCTGGATAGAATGGATCTTTCCTTCAGTGGGGGAGTCTGGGACCAGAGGACACAGCCTCAGAATAGAGGGATATCCATTTAGACCAGAGATGAGGAGAAATTTCTTTAGCCAGAGGGTGGTGAATCTGTGGAATTTGTTGCCACAGGCAGCTGTGAAGGCCAAGTCATTGAGGATATTTAAGGCAGAGGTCGATAGATTCTTGATTAGTCAGGACACAAATGGTTACAGGGAGAAGGCAGGAGATTGGGACTGAGAGGGAAATGGATCAGTCATGATGAAATGGTGGAGCAGACTCGATGGGCCAAAATGGCCTAATTCTGTTCCTATATCTTACAGTCTTATGGTCTAAGTCATTCAGCAAATCAGGTTCATGTCAATCAAAGGACAAGTTGGATCATCCAGTCCATCATTCTGTACACCATGACAGCTCAGGGGCTCATCCAGTTAATACCTTTAAATGAGGTATTACATCTACAAAAGTTGTGCATATCCTAGTCCCAGACACTTCTGACTTTCAAACTGTGCATTCCCTTTTTGCAGACACTTCTGACATTTAAAATATTTGTAACTGTAAGTTCCAAGAACAAACCCAAGGTTACAGACAGTTCAGACAAGAAGTCATAATTCCAATTGATTCAGCAAAAGGACAGGATGTGGCAACTAGTCTGTTGTTAAATAGGCTTTGCACCCTGCTTACACATCCTACTATTACCTTTAGCCTTGTAGACAATGTGAACTTCTTACCTCTCACTGCCGAGCAGTGCAGTAGAAAATATAAAAACACTATGTTCTAGACTAGGTGAGCTGGTATCTAACTGTCACGGCTAAATGTTGTACCTCCTGAAACACCATGGATTCCAGTTTGATTGGGACATATATTTTGACCAGAACATTTTGGCCTAACTAAGCAGCTGTCCCAATTAGCTGATGTTTCATGAAAATAATTAAAAATGTATGAAAAAGACAAACTACCACTAAACTAAGTAACAAATTATGTATTTAAATGAAATACAGAATAAATTAGAACACTACCAATACTACTACAATACTATAAATCAGAGGAATTTATCCACTGTATGCTGCCATGTTCTTTTAATTAACTTTTCATTCTTTTGATTCAGTGCAGAGAGCTAGCACAGATAATGGACTGCCTTCATACAATGCTTTCGATGATTGCATCCTCCAAATCTTCATTTTCAATGTAATCTCCAAGATGATTTGACACCTTCAAATCTTTGTAGTGCCTAACTTGTTGAAGTAGAGAAATCATTTCATTTTCACTCCCAGCTGTTTCAGGCATCTCCAAGGCTGGGTACTTGAAACCGCAGTGAGCAAATTGTCTTAATTGTCTTAATGTTTGTTTCCTGGCAACTATCAGTGACAAAAACCACTGCATTTTGAACACAAACACACAAAACTGATGCTATTTAATCATTAAACAACAGGAATTCTGCAGATGCTGGAAATTCAAGCAACATACATCAAAGTTGCTGGTGAACGCAGCAGGCCAGGCAGCATCTATAGGAAGAGGCGCAGTCGACGTTTCAGGCCGAGACCCTTCGTCAGGACTATTTAATCATTGTTCGCTCTAATCACGATGTAGCATCTAAACCACACAAGTGTTACCCCCGATTAACGGATGGCCTAATTAACCAGAACTCACTGTATTTCTCTCTGTGTTGGGCTGGCAGTGGAGTTTATTAATGTTGTGGCTCCATGGAGAAGGACTGGTAAACTCGAAGTCAAAGCTTCTGCTGTTAGTAAACATTGACATGCTCATCTTAGCTGTATTTTACAGGAACACCATTAAGAGCGTCCTGACAGATTGCATCTCCATCTGGAATGGGAGCAGCCAAGCATCGGGCCAAAAGTCCCTACAAAGGATGTGAGAATGGGTGAGAGGATCATAGGGGTCTCCCTACCACCCATCGGGGACATTTATCAGGAATATTGTATACGCAGGGCCCTTAGTATTATTAAGGATCCCACCCATCTATCCAGCATCCTCTTTGACTTTCTGCAACCAGGCAGGAGACTCTGATACATAAAAACAAGAACGGTCAGGATGAGAAACAATTTCTTCCCCCAGGTCGTTAGGCTTCTGAACTCCCGGCTGCATCACGTTCAAAGTGTCACTGGTTAATCTGTTCCGTACCTCACAATATTCAATTCATGCATTTTAGCTTGTTTATTTATGTGTAATCCAGCTGTAGATTTTATCCTTACTCTTCTAAGTTATTATGTTATGTGTGTTATATATACTTCTGTGCTTTACACCCTAGTTTGGAGAAATCTCTCATTTGACAGTATACATGTATATAGTAAATGACAATAAACTAGACTTGATTTGATGACTTGACAAAACCTTGGGTAAAAGCCTCTCAAAACACATGGGTTTATATCAAAAGTCTACTTTACTCTCATCTGCACAAATAACATGTAAGCACAGGTGCGATGAAAACCTTTCAACCGCGTCTCAGGCGCAGAGCAGAGTTGCTAATCTGTAGTGCTTAGGGCCCAAAGGGGCCACAAGGTACCTCATACATTGAACGTACTAGAACTACAAATAACACCAATCGCTCCATGACCATGACTGCTCTTGGTAAATTTTTCTACAGAAGAGGTTTGCCATCGCCTTCTTCTGTGCAGTATCTTTACAACATGGCTGGCCCCAGCCATTAGCAATACTCTTCAGAGATTGTTTGCCTGGTGTCAGTGGTCGCATAACCGGGACTTGTGATATGCACCAGCTGCTCGTACGACCATCCACCAGCAGCTCCCGTGTGACCCTGATCGGTGGGGAGGGTACGCTAAGCAGGTGCTACACCTTGCCTAAGGGTGAGCTGCAGGCTAGTGGAGGGAAGGAGTACCTTACACCTCCTTTGTTGGAGACATATCCCCAACCCGCCACCCATAACTTGTATATATTCGTATACTATGAATATAAAAAGCCATTCACTGTTTTTTGTATTTCTTATATTTCTTATATAGACTTTTTATAAATAAAAATAAAATGTATTATATAAACCAGGAACTGATATACATGACACAGTGGTATAGTGTTTTACAGTACCAGCAACCCGGGTTCAATTCCCACCGCTGTCTGTAAGGAGTTTGTACATTCCCTCCGTCACCATGTGGGTTTCCACTGGGTGCTCTGGTGTCCTCCCACTGTCCAAAGACCTACACGTTAGTAGGTTAATTGGTCACTGTAAATTGTCCTGTGATTAGGTTAGGATTAAATCAGGCTTGGTGTGGCTCGTCAGGCTGTAAGGGGCTATTCTGCACTATATGTCAGTAAGTAAAATGTCTGAAAGTTTTTGTTAAATAATCAAAAATCGCAATTTTTTCTTAAACAATACTAAGAGAAAAATGCTCCAAACCAAACCAAGTATAAACATTGAAACATTTAAGCCATTTATCATTGTAACAATGCAAGAAATACAATAATGCATTTCAGAATTGCATGTGTATTATTTAAGCTGTTCTAAAGCATATGTTAAACGCATCCTGACTTTACTTTTAATTGAACTTTATGTGCTGAATAGGAGCTACAGAAACAAATTTCCATTTATTCAGCACAAAGTCAGCTCTCAAATATTTCATTCTGTGTGAATCATGCAATTGTTAATGGATAAAAACAAAGATTACAGAGTTGGGAAACAAACTAAATGTTCACGATGGAATGCTTTCCAATTCCACATCTGAGTTTGCACAGTGCAGGTGTCTGACAGATAATTTGAAAGATTTAGGTTAAATTCAATACTCTTTTGGCATTCTAGCTAATTTAACTTTGTTCTTAACCTCACTGATCAGGGTCTTGCATGGCGTGGTGGAGATACTGTACGTCTCTACCAAAGGAGGTGTAAGGCGCTCCTTCCCTCTGCTAGCCTGCAGGTCACCCTTGGGTAAGGTGTAGCCCCAGCTTAATTCCCCGATCAAGGTCATGTGAAACCATGGGAGCAGGTGTTGGATGGTCGTATGAGCAGCTGGTACATATCACAAGTTCTGGTTATGTGACCGCTGATGCCAGCAGACAAACTCTGAAACGTATTGATAATGGCTGAGGGTCACCCATCTGGTAAAGACACTGCCCAGAAGGCAATAGCAAACCATTTCTGTAGAAAAATTGGCCAAGAACAATCATGATCACCATGATCGCCCACGTCATATGACACGGCACATAATGATGATGATGACGACGATCAGGGTCTAATCAGCCTGCCATTACGTTAATCATTCAATTCAATATGCATCCTCACGTTATTATCTACAGGCTATTTTATAAGGTTTTAATATTATTATGACAATGCCAGCAGCCTCTGGCCAGGTCTAATTGCCCTTCAGGAGGTGGTGCTGTGTCATTCTTCTGAACTGCTGCAGTTCCTGTGGTGAAACACAGTGGAGGTTTGGAATAGCACTTCAAAGGGAAGCTCGAAATCAATTAAATATCTGTGGGTCTAGAGACACATATTGCACTGGCTAAAAACAGCATAATTTCTTCCTGCCAAGATATTTATGCAACACATGGACTATAATCCAATGGTTTCACAGTCACCAATAGTAATAATGGGCTGTGATTCCCAGATTTATTTCATAAACTATATTTCAATTCCCCAGATGCTGTGGTGGGATTTGAATTCAACTCTCTGTATCTTTAGTTCAAGCCTCTGGACTTTTCCTCCCTTCTCTGGGGTTATAATTCCAAAGAATGAGCCCCAAAAATTGCTTTATATCAAATAAACACTGCAGTTGTTCATTGACAATGATTTAAATAGCAAGCCACAAAGTAAAGAGCAGTACATGTGCTGGGTCTTGTTACACTTCTGCTGCATAGGCCCAATGTCTCTATCTCACCACTTGCTGTATAGCCCAGTGGCACTGTTACACTTCTGCTGTATAGGCCCAGTGGTTCAGTACACTGCCTGCTGTATAGGCCCATTGTATTGTTACACTGCCTGCTGTATAGGCCCAGTGGTTCAGTGCACCACCTGCTGTATAGGCCCAGTGGCTCTGTTACACTGCCTGCTGTAAAGGCCTAGTGGCATTTAGCCAGTGACACTCGAGACAAGTGAGTCTATTTTCACAGAGACAATAAAATGGAGGGAGGGGGCAGAGGGGGAGAGAAAGACAGGGTGATAGAGAGGTTTGAGGGGAGGGGGACTAGGGGTGAAGTGAGAGGGAGAGAGGGGGAGAGAGGGGGAGAGAAGGGGAGAGAGAGGAAGAGAGGGGGAGACGGGGAGAGAGGGGGAGATGGGGAGAGAGGGGGAGAGAGGGGGAGAGAGGGATGGGAGAGAGAGGTGGGAGAGAGGGGGAGGGGGGAGTGAGGGGGGAGGGTGAGAGGGAGAGAGTGGGGAGGGGAGGGATAGGGCTAGGGGAAGGGGAGAAGAGAGAGGGAGGGGGAGAGAGAGGGAAAGGGAGATAGCAAGGCAGATAGATAGGTTTATTCACTCTTCAGAAGTATGAGGGCAGAGGGGAAGAAGTCGTTGAGTGTGTGTCTTTAAGCTCCTGTACTTCCTCCTCGATAGCAGTCATAAGAAGAGGGCATGTCCAGGATGGTGATGGTATTAACGATGGATAACAGCTCGATGGTGAGGAGATTAGTGCTCCTGATGGAGTTGCCTGTGTCTACAAATTCCTTAGGTTTTTCCAGTCCAGTGCATTGGAGTATGTGTGTGCACATATCTATGTGAGAGAGAGTGAAGGTGAGAGGAATTGAGAGTGTGAGGAAGAGAATTGTACTGTGGAGGTGCGTGTGAGAGAAGGAGAAAGAGAGGGAACAAAGGGACTGGAGTGTGGCAGAGTGGAGGAGGAAGAGGGAGATGTGTAGAGGGAAAAGGAGGTATGCACAATGAGAAACAGATAGAAGAGGGAGAAGAAATAGCAACGTACTGAGAGTGGCCAAAGCATACTCCATGTTCCACATTGTTATATTAGCAGCTTGATTAAAAGTGAGGAAAATTTATACAATATATAAAATCAATAATAAAGGACCTTAGTTTCAATGAACATCCGAACAACTCAAATATATTGACATTGAAATCATGGAAATACTATGGGGAAGAACAAGCTGTCAAAGTATAGGATGGCTAATAAACCAACAGTTGACCTTTTGGGCCGGGATACTTCTTCAATCCCAAAGAAAGGTCTCAACCTGAAATGTTCATTCCTATGGATGCTGCCTGAGCTGCTGAGTTCTTCCAGGATTTTGTGTGTATTGAATAGGATGGTGAATGCACTTATTCCTGGACGGCAAAGTCTCCATGGGGTTGGTATCACCTTTGAGACTGATCCAGTGTGGTGTCTTCGTGACGGTCTTTGTGATCACTTGGTAGGATCAACACTTCAGTTTATTCTACCTTGGAACCGATGCAGACAGCACACAGTCAGTGGCCATGTTATTTGGTACCTCCTGTATCTCCTGTGCATTCAGAGATGCCCTTCTGCACACCACTGTTGTAATGCAATGGTTTTGTGAGTTACTGTCACCTTCCTGTCAGCTTGAACTAGTCTGGCCATTCTCCTCTGATCTCTCTCATTAACAAGGTGTTCTCACCCACAAAACTGCAGTTCACAGGAATTTTTTTTTTGTTTTTCATACCATTCTCTGTACACTCTAGACTGTCGTGTGTTAAAATCCCAGGAATTTGAAGAAGGAAAGGAGGCAGAATAAAGTAAATTATAGGCCAGTTAGCCTGACTTCAGTAGTTGGAAAGATGTCACCTGTAAGGAGCCTCTGTATGCCCTCCTCGTGGAACATGTGGGTTTTCTCTGGGTGCTCTGGTTTCCTCCCACAGTCCAAAGAGGTACCGGGCGGGTTAATTATCCTTGCAAATTGTCCCATGATTAGGTTAGGATTCATTCGGGGTTGTCAGCTCCTCATACTCTTCCACCATTCATTAAGATCACAGCTGAATGATTATCTCAACACTCTCCCTTGTACTTATCCCATATCCTTTGATTTCTATCTGACTTTCCACCTTCACTTGCCTCCTGTTGAAGGTCAAGTTACGGATTGCATTTTAATGAATTAAAGTCCCCCTTTGATAGAATCTGTCCCTTCTAAAGTTGACACAAACACTCAGTGCCTACTTTGTTAGAGAGACCCGTACACCCACTCATTAATGCAAATATCTAATCAGCTCATCATTGGAAACAACTCAATGCATAGAAACATGCCGATATGATCAAGAGGTTCAGTTGCTGTTCAGACCAAACTTCATTACAGGGAAGAATTGTGATCTAAGTGACTTTGACTGTGGAATGATTGCTGACGCCAGATGGGGTGGTTTGAGGATCTCAGAAACTGTTGAACTCCATTGGAGCATATTACATAAGGGCAGAATTAGGCCACTCTGTCCATTGAGTCTGCTCTTCCATCCATCATGGCTGATTTATTATCCCTCTCAATCCCTTTCTCCTGACTTCTCCCTGTAACTTTGACACCCTGACTAACCAATAACCATTAACCTCCACTTTAAATATACTTTAATTAATGACTTGGTCTCCACAATTGTCGGTGGCGATGAATTCTACAGATTCACACCGTCTGGCTAAAGAAATTTCTTCTGTTCTAAGTGTATGTCTGTGTGCTCTGGACTCACCCAAAAGGAAACATTGTCTCCACATCCACTCAATCCAGGTCTTTCAATATTTAATAGGTTTCTGTGAGACTTCCCTCGTTCTTCTAAACTCAAGTGAGTACGGGCCCAGAGCCATCAAATGCTCCTCATATGTTGACGCTGTCATTCCCAGAATCATTCTTGTGAACTTCCTCTGGACCCTGTCCAATGCCAGCACATCTTTTTTCTTAGATAAGGGGCCCAAAACTGCTCACAATACTCCAAGTGCAGTCTGACCCATGCCTTATAAGCCTCAGCCTTACACCCTTGCCTTATATTCTGGTCCTTTCAAAATGAATGCTAACATTGCATTTGACTTCCTTACCACTGACTTAGCCTGAAAATTAACCTTTTGGTAATCCTGCACCAGAACTCCCAAGACAACTTTGCACCTCTGATTTTTAAAAAAAATGTTCTCCCATTTAGAACATGCCTATGCCTTTATTCCTTCTTCTAAAGTGCATGACCATAAACGTGTTGATTGGTCAGGGCATGAAGGGATATGGAGAAAAGGCCCGAGATTGGCGCTGAAAGGAAAATTGGATCAGCCATGATGAAATGGCGGAGCAGACTCAATGGGCCAAATGGCCTAATTCTGCTCCTATACCTTATGGTCTTGTGACATCGGGATTGAACTCCAAAGTCCAATGCCCCAAGCTGTAATAGTGAAGCACTAACCAGTATGCTGCTGTGACACCTGTTCTCAAGGAGGCAGCACACAATATCCAGTCACCCCAAATGCCCACTCCATCAAACTGTGCCTGCCCTGACCCTAGCAGAGTCTGGTAGTCCCATCTCAGGCTGATCAGCCACTACAAAGCCTACTGAGTCGCAGTGGAACGTGGTTATATTCAATCTCCATGTCCTGGTCAAGCAGGGGAAACAATATTGAGATAGATAGGTTCACTTTGTGCGTAAGAACCAGAGCCACTTGATGTCAGTTCACAAAACAAATAATGGCCTTTCACGTTGCAGCAACTTATTGAAGATGATTGCCGCTGCTGGCGACCCCACGGGGTGTTATCCTGTACAACGCGCCCTCTGATCAATCCAATAATAATGTTCCAAAAAGTTGAGAAAATGCACTCGATCCTTTATTAGCAAGTAGCAAAACGTACAATCTGAACTGAAATTAATGATATTAAACGTACTTAGGCAAAGTTAAGCAGTGAACAGAAGATATGACACCCAACGGTTCCTGGCTCTAAACTGCCTAGAACCAAGCATGAATATGTAACTAAACGCTTCACTTTTAAGTCCCCATCCACATGACCAGCTAGCACAATAGACAAAATAAACACAGATAGAGAAGAGACGAATGGCTCCCACATTCCAGCCGCTAATTATTATATTGAGATGGGTTCATTTGTGTGTAAGGACCAGGGCTATTTGATGTAAATTCACGGGACATAAAAATTGCCTTTCCTTTTCTTTATTTTAAGAAAATAAACTCATAAGAAAATAAAACATTGCGATTACAGGCCATTAGGGTTCCCTTTTTACAGGTGCCCTTCTGTTGGTTTTATCCATGAGTTGAAAAATACACTAAAATCACTCAGTAGAGCAACCACACCTCCGCAAGGACATAAGGCTGAGAGAAAGGGACAATTATTAAATGTGAAGAGAGAGAAACTAGTCCTGCCTAATTTAGGAATAAATTATTTTTAGGACTTTTGCACAGCACTGTAGTAATTTTATGTATTGCACTGTACTGCTGCCGCAAAATAAAACTGATTTCATGATGATAAATCTGATTCTGATATGGGTCTCTATTTTGGACTTGAGAGTGGGAAAGGGGGCAGGGAGAGGGGAGGGAGCAGGAAGCACCAGAGAGACGTTCTGTAATGATCAATAAACTATTGTTTGGAATCAAATGGCAGTGCCTGGTGTCTCAGGGCTGGGGGTGTCAGCACCCACACCCCCACCACCACCCCGGCACTCCTTCTCTGTCACTTATCCTACACCCATCCCGTTTCACTTCGCCTTCACCATTACCAACATCCAGAGTTACAAACTCGCTCTTCGCTCCACATTGACAAGTACAGTATGGTGCAAAACTCTTAGGCAACCGAGCTATTTATATCTGCCTTCAACTGTTGCACAGTACTGTATTGTACATCATTCTTTTGAAATTAATAATATTATGGCAGGTGCTGTCATTAAATTGTGCATCTTTTAAACTGACGATGCCCTGTACATTGCATGTTGTGAATCAGATAAAAACAGGCTGTGTATAGCAATGCACACAAAATGCTGGAGGAACTCAGCAGGTCAGGCAGCATCTATGGAAATGATCAAACAGTCGACATTTCAGGCCATGACCCTTCTTTAGGACCAGAAAGGAAGTGGGGAGACGCCAGAATAAAAAGGTGGGGGGGGAGGAGGACTAGCTAAAAAGTGATAGATAAAGCCAGTTGGGTGGGAAAGGTAAAGGGCTGGAGAAGAAAGAGTCTGATAGGAGAGAAGAGTGGATCATAGAGTAAGAGGAAAGAGGAGGGACACTAGAGAGATGTGATAGGCAGGTGAGAAGAAGCACGTGGCCAGTGCGGGGAATGGAATAAGAGGGAAAGGGGTGGGGAAAAAAATTACCAAAAGAAGACATCGATATTCATGCCATCAGAATGGAGGCTATCTAGGCAGAATATGACGTAATGCTCTCCCTGAGGGTGGCCTCATCATGGCAAAGGAGGAGACCATGGACCAACATGTCAGAACGGGAATGGGGAATGGGAATTTAAATGGCTGGCCACCAGAAAATTCCACTTTTGTTCAATGGTGCGGAGGTGCTCAACAAAGCCATCCCCCCAATTTACATCAGGCCTCACCAGTGCAGAGCAGGCCGCATCGGGTGCATCAGGCAACCCGAACAGACCCGCAGGTGAAGGACTGTTTGGGGCCCTGAATGGAGGTAAGGGAGGAGGCATGTATATGATTGATTGATTCCAGTGGGTGAAATGAAACAACGAAGCACAAGAATATTAAAAAAGTTTATTTTAGATAAAGCAAAACAACAATGTGCAGTGCAACGCTATTTCCACTCCTTGCCACTTGGAGAGAATCTGCTCTTGGTAGTACTTGGAAAAATCGCTTCTATAGCCAGTAGTGACCTAGACATGAAGCTTCTGAATGTATAAAATGAATGTGTCATTCAACTCACCTACATATTTTCTTTGCTCTTCACACTGAGTGATGTGAGGAAACCTCAATATTTCTTTCCACTTTTTACTTTTACCCTTGCGTTTTCCTCCACCTCCTGTACATAAACAAAAAGAGTTTGAGACACAGACCTGGAAAATAGTAGTAACTTGAAATTATATTCTCATGTGAAGTTGGACTTCCTGCTTTTTTGTTTCTCCCTGGAAGTCAACACACCCAGTCTAAGAACGTAAGAAATAGAAGCCAAAGGCCCCTGTTGATCAGCCAGATCATTGCTCACCCTTTTACCTCAAATCCAGCATTTAGAGCTTCCCTCTAACCAAATACCTGTAGGAAATGACTTGTCAGTCATTCTTCCCTCTGCTGAGGCTAAACTGAGATCAGGAGATGCTTGCTGGAAAATCCCACAAACTCCTACTCCAGCTCTGCACCGTTACACTTTTGCAAATTACTCTGTTTCAGAGTATTAAAAGCTGCTTTCATGTCAAACTGCCTGATATTGAGTCAGCTCTTATTCAGTTTCACCTCATAGCCATTTCTTACTTTGGGGGAGTAACATTGAGATGCCTTCTAGTGAAGTCGCAACATTCGACTTGCCTACAAATAACATGGTCTATTGTATGCAAATCAAGCAATTTTTTAAGAAAGCACACTGTTTTATTGTCTTTCTTTAATGGAATTTTAAAGCTTGTTTTTAATTAATACTGTAATCTCACAGTAACGCGTATCCGTAAGAAGAGGATACAATTAATCTCACAGCTAGCTTCCCCATCACCTATTCAGTCCCCATAGCTACTTAATCACAAAAAGAGAAAATTTGTGAATGCTGGAAATCCGAGCAACACGTGCAAAGTGCTGGAGGAACTCAGCAGGCCAGGCAGCATCGGCAGGGTTTTGGCCCAAAAAGTTGACTGTGCTCTTTTCCACAGATGCTGCCTGCCCTGCGGAGTTCCTCCAGTATTTTGTGTGTGTCCCACAGTTATTTATTTATTGAGGTACGATGCGGAATAGGCCCTTTGAATCCTTCGAGCCACGCCGCCCAGCAATCCCCGATTTAACCCTCGACAAAACACGAGACAATTTACAATTGGCCAATTAACCTACCAACCGATATGTCTTTGGACGTTGAGAGGAGGCTGGAGCATCAGGAGGAAACCCACGTGGTCATGAGGAAAACGTAGAAACTCCTCAAAGAGAGCAACAGGAATTGAACCCAGTTCGCCGGTATTGTAAAGCGTTGTGCTAACCACCACGCTACCGTGCCATGGGTTAAAGAATTTAACTTCCCACACAGCTCAGAGCTTCTCCAGTCAAAGATTAGGAGCATTTCACCTTCAGTGTGAAAGCTACAGAGTTAACTGATGTTAGCTGTGAGGGTTCCGGCTCGCTAGGCAGTGATCCATGCTGCAATGGTGTGAATGAAAACCAGGTCCCGATAGGATGCAAGTGTCAAATAAAATCATATGCCAGATGAGGACTCAACACAAGTTTTTCAAAAGACAGCACATGAAAAAATAGCGCTGCTAAATCCCCAATTTAGAACATGTGACTTTGCAAATTTGATTCTTAAAGGGACAAACCAAATTTACAACCAACTGCTTGCAGCTTCAGAAGTTCAGGAACTAAAGTTCACAGCTGTTGTTACCTTTCCACAAAACAAAATAATTTTCCTTTTAGAATGGATAGCAACTGAGGATTTGACACCATATCATGAGGTTATTCGCTACAGAAACAATTACTTTCCTTACCAAGTTCATGTCAATTATCCCGTCTCCTCACATTTCTCTCAGCATTCCCCCAGTCTGACCATTCATCCATACACTAAAGTACAAAGTTCAAAGTAAAACTTATTGTCGGAGTACATACATATAGTAACTTTAAATTAAATTCTCATGTGAAATTGAACCTCTTGCTTTTTTGTTTCTCCCTGCAAGTCAACACACCCAATCTAAGAACATAAGAAATAGAAGCCAAAGGCCCCTGTTGATATCAGCCAGATCATTGTTCATCCTCTTACCTCAAATCCAGCATTTGGAGCTTCGCTATAAGCTAAGCTATAAGAATAGTAACTGTAAACTGTAAACATCAGGAACTATAAGCAATAAACAAATTGTGCAAACCAGAGGCAATTTATAGAGGCCAATTAACTTACCAACCAATAATCTTGATCACAAGTTTCTCTAAGTAAAGACTATTTTCTAAATGGGGAGAAAATCCAAGAATCTGAGTTGCAAAGGGACTTGGGAGTCCTTGTGCAGAGCACCCTAAAGGTTAACTTGCAGGTTGAGTCGGTGGTGAGGAATGCAAATGCCATGTTAGCATTTATTTTAAGGGGTCTAGAATACAAGAGCAGGGATGTGATGCTGAGGCACTAGTGAGGCCTCACCTTGAGTATTGCGAACACTTTTGGGCTCCTCATCTAAGAAAAGATGTGCTGGCATTGGAGAGGGTCCAGAGGAGGTTCACGAGGATGATTCTGGGAATGAAAGGGTCATCATACAAGGAAAGTTTGATGGCTCTGGGTCTGTTCTTGCTGGGATTTAGAAGGATGAGGGGGGATTGCACTGAAACCCTTCAAACATTGAAAGGCCTAGACAGAGTAGATGTGAAGAGGATGTTTCTCATGGTGGGAAGTCTAGGACAACAGGGCACAACCTCAGGATAGAGGGGCATCCATTTAAAACAGAGATGTGGAGAAATTTCTTTAGTCAGAGGGTGGTGAATTTACAGAATTTATTACCATAGACAGCTGTGGAGGCCTGGTCGTTGGGTGTCATCAAAGGTTATGGGGAGAAGGCAGGGGAGTGGAGCTGAGGTGGGAAAAAAGGATCAGCCATGATTAAATGATGGAACAGACTCAATGCGCCAAATGGCCTAATTCTGCTCTTATGTCTTATGGGCTAAAGACCATGCTGTACTGGAACAGCAAGGAGCTATCTGGCACAAGTTTTCCGGAAACTGATCACCGTACTTATAGAACATTGTAAAGGCAGACAAAAGTCACACGGTCACAGGGAGAATGTGAAACTCTGCACAGAGGATAGGGGATAGGGCAGAACCTGGGTTACTAGATCGGTGAGGAAGCAACTCCTTCCACATGCTCTGCCACTACACTATCCTTAGATTCTCAGCAGGACCGAGTTACCAAAGTTCAGTATGGTTACCTGAGCTCTTTTTCAAATTATATTTTTCATTTAATCCCTACTTAAGCTTAAATAAATTCACTGGAAATGTTGGAACTCTGCAGGTCACTCACGTATGGATTCTCATTCAGTTCATTTCCATTCATTTAGGAAACATGAAGAGTTTGACACTTCATTTAATCTGCGGGTAACCTGGCAATACATTCAGTCATCATTGTTGAATGATTCACTATCCAGATACTCAAACTCAACATTATTTTTTTTTCTAATATGCATTTCTAAATACATGTACAATACTGTGCAAAATTCTTATATATATATATATATATATATAGCTAATGCTAAGACTTTTGCATGTACTGTGGTAATTTTATGTATTGTGCTGCCACAAAAAAACAACAAATTTCATTATATATGTGAGTGATAATAAACCTGATTCTGATATGTCCTGACGAAGGGTCTCGGCCCGAAACATCTACTGTACCTCTTCCTAGAGATGCTGCCTGGCCTGCTGCGTTCACCAGCAACTTTGATGTGTGTTGCTTGAATTTCCAGCATCTGCAGATTTCCTCGTGTTTACTGATTGTGATATGGGTGTCTATTGTGGACTGAGAGTGGGAAGGGGGCAGGGAGAGGGAAATCATGGTTGGGAAAAGGGAAAGGGAGAGAGGAGGGAGCAGGAAGCCCCAGGGAGACATTCTGTAATGATCAGTAAACCAATTATTTGGAATCAGATGACCTTACCTGGTGTCTCAGGGGCTGGGTGTGTCTGCACCTATGCCACCCCCTCCCCACCGGCTGTTCCTAGCACTCCTCCTCTACCACCTGTCCCACACCCTTTCTGCTGTGCTTCACCCTTGCCATCCTCAACATCCTTTGCTCCCACCAGATTTACAAACTCACTTGCCACTCCATGTTGACAAATACAGTACTGTGCAAATGTCTTAGACATTGTGAGGGTAAACACATTCTCTCAGCCTCCCCTGGGCCCGGTATATAACTGAAATTACCAAAAACCATAGCAGTGGTTTTACTTCATTAGGAGTTTGTGAAAGTTTGGCGTGACATCTCAAACTTTGACAAACTCTATAGATGTGTGGTGGAGAGTGTGTTGACTGGCTGCATCATAGACAGGTATGGAAACACCAATATCCCTGAATAGAAAAAGCTACAAAAAGTAGTGGATACTGCCCAGTCCATCGTGGGTTAAAACCCTCCCTACCACTGAGCACATCTACATGAAGTGTTGTCGCAGGAAAGCAGCATCCAACATCAAGGACCCCCACCAGCCAGGTCATGCTCTCCTGTTACTGTTGCCATCAGGAAGAATGCATAAGAGCCTCAGGACTTCCACCACCAGGTTGGGCCAAAGGGGATAACTTCACTCAACTTCACTTGCCTCATCATTGAAATGTTCCCACAACCAATGGAATCACTTTCAAGGACTCTACATCTCATGTTCTCAATATTTATTGTTTATTTATTTTTTATTATTGTTTCTTCCTTTTGTATTTGCTCAGTTTGTTGTCTTTTGCACATTGGTTGAACACCCAAGTTGATGTGGTCTTCCATTGATTCTATTATGGTTGTTATTTTAATATGGATTTGTTGAGTATGCCCATAAAAAAATAAATCTCAGGGTTGTATATGGTGACATATATGTACTTTGATAATAAACTTACTTTGAACTTTGAAAAACCTAAAACTTTTAGGCGGTGTTGATGAACCACAATGAGCATACTCTCCCAGCCCAACACATCCTCAGCGTCAAGCTCTGATCACTCAAAGATAACCCCACTAGCTAGTCACAAACAACCAATGCCGAGCACCTCTGCTCTACTCGCAGTTCACTGGCAGCAGTTTACAAAAGTGCTGAGAAAACATCTTAAGAACCTCCTCAAAGTCTTTTTGAAGAACTGTAACATTTTTACTTGACTTATGGGAATCTCTGCCCGGAGCAGAAACATCTCCAAATGCCGAGTTTTTCCAGTCTGTTATAGGAGCACATGGAGGCCATGATGTAACAATGGAAAAAGCTTAGAACATCCCAAACCATTCACCTGTTCACCCCATCAAGTACCACTTGCCCCATCTGTGCAAGGTCCATAACTAAACTATCTGAGAACTGAAGAATCCTGAGGGACTGAGGAAGACGAAGAACATGATAACAGGATGCTTTTGCGTGCAACTTATTAAGCTTCAGTGGATGTATTTTCTGCTGGAAAGCTTCTGACAAATTTGTTTATGCAATTTTTAGCTATTACTTATACTTTCCAGTGAGTGTTGCCCAAAATAATTGCAGGATTAACTCTTGCACAATTTTCTTGAAAAACTTTTGAGAAAACAGATAATTAACTACACAATCATCACAGATTTGCAGAAGAATCTATCTGAACAAATGCAGGCTGCTAAATAAGCTACCCACAAACCACATCCACTCTCTGTACAAGAGAAACTAAATCTTAGTTGAACCAATTTCCTGTCAAATTCAGATACCTTGTAATTCAGAATATTCTTGCTGTTACGTGGCTCAAAGTCACCTTGATAAACTAACAGCTTGTTTTCTCAATGTATGCTTAAATTGACAGGAAATAAATAGCTTAACAGTTGAAAGATCTCCAGTCTTTAGAAAAACAAAAGACAGGAAAACACAAATATTTGAATAAGGTTGAAATAAAAATACCATTTCAAAAATATATATAAAGAAATGACACAACATGGAATTAAAATCGTAATTTTTCACCAAATGGCAAATTTTCTGAGCGTCTATAATCATTCGCAAACCAAAATATATAACTTGTGATTCTAAATGTATGTAAGTGTTAGGAAACAAATTTTATAAATCACCCTGTGAATTGATACTGTTTGACGATGGCACATCTCATGGGTCTGCGGAAAGTTAACAACAGAATCACTGTTTTTCAACCAGAATAAGGTAAAATGACCAATACCATCTGCTGCGGCTTCAGTTGAAAGTTTCTTCTAATACCAGAAGCTACCCCACCCCAAGACAGCAACGGAAACAATTGTCAATTTTAATTTTAGAGAAGAGCATGAGCAAAACACTAAATTGATAACTGCCAATTATAAGTAATCTACTCGCAGTTCACTCATTGTCACTCATTTCCTGCAGCTGGCACTTTCGTGTATTGGGCTCTCACGCTACACGTTAAACCACAACGTGAACACTAAGTGAGAAGTAGCAGTTGTGAAATTGATAAATCATAATTTATCATCTGAAAAGTCAGCTATTTAATGCTTTATTTTTCGGCTTTAAGCAATTGAAAATTCACTTTCTTCATAAACTTTCGGGGCTGCGCGGTAGGGTAGTGGTTAGCACAACGTTTTACAGTCCCGGTGACCTGGGTTCAAATCCCGCCACTGCCTGTAAGGAGTTCGTACGTTCACCTCATGACTGCATGGGTTTCCTCTGAGTGCTCTGGTTTCTTCCCACAGTTCAAAAACGTTAATAGGTTAATAGGTTCATTGGTCATTGTTAGTTGTTCTGTGATAAAGCTAGGGTTAAATTGGGGGATTATTGGCTGGTGTGGCTCAAAGGGCCGGAAAGGCCTATTCTGCGCTGTATCTCAATCAATAAGTAAATAAATAGGGGGATGTACAGATAAATAAATAAATAAGGAATATAATAATGACTTTGTACATTGCCTAGTTTGACAAAGTCAAAGTTGAGATTATTGCCAGTTCCACGTCTGTGCAAGGGAAAACGTATTTGCAGCAGTATCACAGGCACACAGCACCAGATATGCTGCATTCACAAGAAACCATTAGTTATATACGTTTTTTAAAGAAAGAAGACAATTAGAACAAGAACATTCATTTTAGTGGAAAGTGATCAAAGTGCTTGATAGGGATTTGCTGGCTGGTTTAAGAAGCAATTGACTGTTCTTGGACCTGGTGGTGTGGCTTGTCAGGCTTCTGCTCCTCCTGCCCACTGGTGATCGGGAAAAAATGTTGCTTGCATTTTAATTTTAATTTTACATGACAATACCCAGAAAACGTCACTGTCCTACGACATCTACTCCACTATTATGTATTTTCAGGATAAATAACTCCATTTAGATATCACTATTGTCTTCATGTTTTGAAATATAAGATGGAATGGAAAAAAAGTTCAATGTAAGTTTATTATAAGTATATATATGTCATCATATATAATCCTGAGATTCATTTTCTTGCTGGCATACTCAATAAGTGTATAGAATAATAACCATAGCAGAATCAATGAAAGATCACTCAACTAGGGTATTCAACTAGAGTGCAAAAGACAACAAACTGTGCAAATATAGAAGAAGAAATAATTAAATAAATGATACTGGGAACATGAGATGAAGAGACCTTGAAAGTGAGTCCATAGGTTGTGGGAACATTTCAATGATGGGGCAAATGATGCTGAGCGAAGTTATCCCCTTTGGTTCAAGAGCCTGATGGTTGAGGGGTAATAACTGTTCCTGAACCTGGTGATGCGAGTCTTGAGGCTCCTGTACCTTCTTCCTGATGGCAGCAGTGAGAAGAGAGCATACCCTGGATGGTGGGGGTCCCTGATGGTGGATGCTGCTTTCCTGCGACAACACTCCATGGAGGTTGGGAGGGCTTTACCCATGATGGACTAGTCCATATCCACTAACTTTTGTAGGATATTCCACAAAAATATCAAGAACATGGGGTGAAGAGTCCTTGAAAATGAGTCCATTGGATGGACAAGTGAAGTGGAGTTAAGTTACCCCCTTCGGTTCAGGAGCCAGATGGTTGAGGGGTAGTACAAGATTTTTAACAGTCATATGTCGAAGTAGTTAAGATAACTGAGGTAAAGAATTTTATCATCTAACCAAAAGGACAGCCAATTCTAAACCAAATGAAGCATCATTACTTTATTTTCAAAAACGACCTGTAATACGGAAAGCATATCTTATACTGCATGAAAAGGCTTCACATGAGGAGAAAGTCTAAAATTGATTCAAACACAACAAAGTTTAAAATCCAGAAGGAACTAATTTTCCCTAGTACATATCTGCTCGAGGAATTCAAAACAAATCCCAAAATCTACTTTCTCCAGTGACGCAAATTGTTAGCAAATTTTCCCTTTATAGATTCATTGTCTTAAATGCTCCCTGTGGCAAAACAGTCCATGGGATTGCAACTGTCTCGCTCTTTCCAATACTCTTCCAGATAAACAAACTGCTAATCCTTTTCCATTCCCAATTTAAACGGGCAACATCTTGACACTGATTTCACAAGTAGATACGTAGTTATTTTCCTATTCATCCTGTCAATGTGTTTGTAATTCTTAAGGAAAATTTATGTGGCAGATGATCTGTTCGATAGTGAATAGGAAGGAGAATTTATCCATTTATCAGCTATACGTGATTCCAATAAAGTTGGCGCTGATGAGACACAGTGACATTTTACTGGTAGCAAACAAAACTGCTAACTATTCTATTATTCACACTTTTTCTGGACTACGATCACTGCAATCCACAGCTTGTAATTTCCTTTTGGGTGTTGGACTTTTGAACCGTCTGTACAACCTGGCATTTTTTGCAGCATCCTAAAGGATTCAGTGAACTGGACTCTCAGGAATGCAGAGCGTACTTGGGGCCAGATTGGAGTGGCGGGGCCCAGGCCCGAGAGGGAAAAATGAAATGTATGGTCAACTAAAGTGCCAAACCAGATTGAAAAGAGCATGGTGCCGAGGCCAAGGAGAAAGTAAGAACTGATGAGGTTTACTCACCTTAGCACGGAACTGACTCTGCAGCTGTGGCCTGCAGCCATCAGCACCCTCCTCAGCGCTGAACTGGCTCCGTGGCTGTGGCCTGCAGCCATCAGGCTCCTGAACCAGTTCCAATACTGGACTGGCCCTATGGCTGTGGCCTGCAGCCATCAGCACTCTCCTCAGCGCTGAACTGGCTCCGTGGCTGTGGCCTGCAGCCATCAGGCTCCTGGACCAGTTCCAATACTGGACTGGCCCTATGGCTGTGGCCTGCAGCCATCAGCACTCTCCTCAGCGCTGAACTGGCTCCGTGGCTGTGGCCTGCAGCCATCAGGCTCCTGGACCAGTTCCAATACGGGACTGGCCCTATGGCTGTGGCCTGCAGCCATCAGCACTCTCCTCAGCGCTGAACTGGCTCCGTGGCTGTGGCCTGCAGCCATCAGGCTCCTGGACCAGTTCCAATACTGGACTGGCCCTATGGCTGTGGCCTGCAGCCATCAGCACTCTCCTCAGCGCTGAACTGGCTCCGTGGCTGTGGCCTGCAGCCATCAGGCTCCTGAACCAGTTCCAATACTGGACTGGCCCTATGGCTGTGGCCTGCAGCCATCAGCACTCTCCTCAGCGCTGAACTGGCTCCGTGGCTGTGGCCTGCAGCCATCAGGCTCCTGGACCAGTTCCAATACTGGACTGGCCCTATGGCTGTGGACTCACTTTCGGGGTACTCTGCAGTTCATGTTCTGAGTATTATTGTTTGCACGACTTTGCTTTTTTATTTCTTTGCGCATTGGGTCTTTGTTGTGTGGGGTTGTTTAATGAGTTCTATTGGGTTCCTTTGTTTTGTGGCCGTCCGCAAGAAGATGAATCTCAAGGTTGTATGATAGTGTACAACCTTGTTTTTTTCAGTCATATAGTTTTTTTATATTCTGTGTTTTTAGCCTGATCACTCTTGTTTTTTTTTGTGCGGGGAAGGGGGGTTTGATGGTCAATGTGCTTGTCCTGTTTTAGATCACTTTTTTGTGTGGGGAGGAGGGATTTGGGGTTGATAAGCACTCTGCCATTCTTTACTCTCTTTGTTTTGTGGCTATCTGGAAAAGAAGAATTTCAGAGTTGTATACTTTGATAATAAATGAACCTTTAGTATACATACTTTGATAATAAATGTACTTTGAACTTTGAACCAGAAGTTTGAAACACTCTGAAGGTCAATGTGAATTTACTTGACAGTCTGCTCTGTTGCTAGACTCACTGTTGTGACCACAGCTGAAGCAATGATTTACACTTTGCCAAGGAAACTAGTGTACAGACATCAACCTCATACACTTGAAAAGGGCCACAAACCTGAGAAAAAACAGTTTTACATTTAATGTTTTATTAATTTTTTAATTGTTTTGCTAAAATAATTTCTGATGATTTTTAAATGATTTATATACATTTAATTATTTTTGAGAATGTCTCGAGTGTCTCTATCTGATACCTGCTTAGACAGAGGGATGGAGATAGTGCGAGAAATAGAGAACGAGAGAGAGGGGACTGAGGGGGACAGAGGGGGGTGGTGGGTGTAGGGAGGATGACACAGAGAGGGAGAGAGGGAGGAGAAAGAGAAAGTGAGTGAGAGATTGAGAAATGCCAAGAATGCATGTGGGTGAGAGTGTGTGAGAAAATGATCAAGAGAGATAAAGGAGAAAGGAAAGAAGAGAAAAACAAACAAAGAAAATTCACCTGGCCTTCCACATCCATCAGGTACAGGTTGTGATGCTAGGGACTACAGCTTCAATCGGCAGGCTGCCTCCTTTTAACCTTGCAAACCCCAGTATCTACTCACTGCCACTATTTCAGGTATCTGGTATCATTCAGGTTCATCTACACCACATCCTGTTCACCAGTTTAAACCTCTGCACCGTGCCTAAAACTACCCCTGCTGCCTTATGGCCTATCATTGCCGTATGTGGTTTTAGTTCTTTGCTCCTGCTTCCCTTGCCTCAGTTTATATAACACAAAGTGGTATTGATTCCAGCTAATGAAGCTTCACTGTTTGTTGCCACCACATTGCAGCCCTGGGGGATAAAAAATAAAGGAGACCTTGTAAATGGCAGGAGTGTACATTCATTATGAAGCTTTTTCAATAATATTGATAAGATGGGTTGACTTAGGATACCATCACTTTGTCCTTCAACTTTAAAAAAAAAATCAACCTCAGAACCTATTCCAACTTAAC
Organism: Mobula hypostoma; assembly: GCF_963921235.1. Lineage (NCBI taxonomy): Eukaryota > Metazoa > Chordata > Chondrichthyes > Myliobatiformes > Myliobatidae > Mobula > Mobula hypostoma. The sequence continues at coordinate 56,316,976 of NC_086115.1, forward strand.
AAGAAATCCTTGGTCGAAGATCTGGTTCTTGCAGACGTTGACTGTAAGGCCTTATCTGCTCAAAAACCTGGCAGGTCAGCCAATAACGTCCTAGAACAGGGGTTCCCAACTTTTTAATGCCGTGGACCCCTGACCTAGAACATGTGTCAGCATCGCCTGCATTCTCAAACTTGGCTGCTTAAGTTTGTTGGACCTTGACACAGCCTTGTCATCCCACTAACCTTTACTGAAAATAGTTCTGCTGGAGACTCATCAGTTAATATCACACTTACAAAGGCAGCAGCTAAATTTCATTAAGAGTTTGAGTAGAATTGTACATGTCGCAAAAGAGACCTGCAAATTTCAACAGGTGTACCATGGAGAACATTCTAACTGGTTGCATCACCATCTGGTAAGGGGTGGGGGGCACTGTACAGGGTCAGAAAAAGTTGCAGGAAGTTGGAAACTCAGCCACTTTCACCATAAGCACTAGCATCCCCAACATCCAGGACATCTTCAAAAGACAATGCCTCAAAAAGGTGGTATCCATCATTAAGGACTCCCTCTTCTCCTTGCTACCTAGCTCTTAATGATAGCGGAGTCAAGGGATATGGGGAGAAGGCAGGAACGGGGTACTGATTGTGGATGATCAGCCATGATCACAGTGAATGGCGATGCTGGTTCGAAGGGCCAAATGGCCTACTCCTGCACCTATTGTCTATTATCTATTGTCTACCATCAAGGCAGAGGGACAGGAGTCTGAATACACACACTCAACCTTTCAGGAACAGCATCTTCCCCTCCACCATCAGATTTCTGAATGGACAATGCACACATGAACACTATCTCAGTATTTTACCCCTCTGGTTTTGTACTACATATTTAATTTAATTTTTCATGTTTTATATATACTTTTCATTGTAACTTATAGTTGTTATTATTATGTATTACAATGTAGTACTGCTGCAAAACAACCGAGTTTCATGACAAACATACGATATTAAGCCATGTTCTGATTCACTTTGAGTGCCAAGCTTAAGATGGAGATGACTTTATATAGGCAGCTAAACTTGAGAGCGTTCCATATTCTTTATGACTGATGGAATCAAAGGCTTTGGTGAAGAACAAAAAGGCTACCCATTGTGGTTGTTGCCTCTCTCTGAATTTTTCTTGAGAGTATCAAATAGCGAATTTGATATCCAATGCGCTTCTGTGTGAAGAGAATCCACTCTGATCCAGGAAATAGCTGTTTGGCATTGGGGAAATGACAGTTCAGAAGAAGCCCAGTGATGACTTACCCTGTGGCAGCCAGGGAAAATTGTTTCCCTGCATATTTACCACAGGCCGGCTTCTCCTCCTCTGGTCATAGTCTGGGAGCTCCGAAATCCCATGGAAAATTCTCCTCTTCCAGATGTGTGCATTGGGCTGGATTTGTGACAGAATATCTTCCCTGCAGAGTTTGAGGATTTCAGCAGGGGTGCTGAAACTGCCAGCTCCTGAGGCCTTGTTACTTATTTTAGTTGGAATATGACCTTCTTGATTTCTTATCAGTCAGGAGTGGGGGCAAGGTTGCTGTGGAATGAAATCAAAGGTACTCATTCCCAGGACAGAGACATAGTTGAAGAGGTCTTCAAAATGTTCATTTTTGCAAGTGTCGACCGCCTCTCTGTCTCTGATGAGATCATTCCCTACTCTTAGCTCCCAGTGTGATGGAAACTTGGGTGTTCAGACCAGAGGTGATCATTATAGCAATGATGACATGTCACAGCTGGTGGCGAGTTGCTGAACTTGCTGAATTTCTTCCAGCTATCAATAGTTTATTATATCATGAGTATTCCATAGAGGAAGCTGCAGCATGAAGCAAGAACTTGTAAGGCTACTCAACAACGCACACTTTGGAATCAATGAACACCTTATGACCCTTCGGCAAACTTTAATGCAGAACCAGCAATAAACACCAGCAAAAGAAGGCTTGGAAAAGGATAAGGATGACTTCCACACGGATTTGAAAAAAAATCTGGACTACACCCCAGTGTGAGATAAACTGAGCCTCCTGGGTGATTGCAGGCACAGGGAGGGAATGGACCAAACTTCTGACAAGTAAGGAGGCCTAACAATAAATGCTGGAAGCATGTCCTTGTCATAACAAGGGACGAGTACAAGATGTCACGGTAACAGCGAAGGCCAAGCACCGGGACATGCTAGATTATACCATCACATAGCAGCACAACAATGTCATTCTCACCTTTACCACAACAGGCAGTAGTGATTGCTGGACTGACCCAATCTAATGCTGTCATCAACCTCACCACAAAATATCAGCTAATTATAAGTGTTCCTACAAGAATGGTCCATGACGAAGCTTGCTGTGTTGGCTCTTCTCTCTCAGCAGCTGAACCAGGGCTGCTGAAAGGGGCTGCCCCTCAGAGGCACCACTGGAATGGTGGAGCAAACTGACGGCTGCATTCACCCAGAAATGCAACAGCATTTCTCCGGCTGTGAGCAACTTCAAGACATTCCAATTCATGAAATGAGTTATATTAATATAGTTCGTAGCTGTCCCTAAGACTTCACTTTTCACAGAACTGCCATGAACAGTCCCATTTTTAAAACCTTGCTTAAATTCTTCTTCTCCCTGAATCAGCTGCTGTGTGAGATTCCAGAGTGGTCATAAAATTCGACAGATTGGTTGGAAATGAGAATGAGCTAAGCTCTGAGTTTTACCCGCAATACCCTTCTTAAAAACAACCCTAAAGGTAGGTGAACAAAAGCCAGGTTCATCGAGAGCTTAATCCAGAATTTGTAAGTATCTGACTTTGATGTTGTCCAAGGTAAATGAGTACAGAGTAAATTAGCTATAGCAATACTATTACTGACATGTTATTAGTTCTTGTGGAGATGGTTTGTATTTACATAGACAGAACAGATACTTGTAATTACTTATTCACCGAACATATACCTCTGTCTGTAACCACAGAAATAAAACTTTTTATTCTCACTATCCTACTAATAGGTGCACAAAAATTTGAAGTATATCAGTTAAAGCATGCAATGAGGTCATAGGTCACTTAGTGACAAATAAGATCTTTTAATAGCAATATTTGTTTGTTGATTAAATTGTGTAATTTTGTTCTTATTATTTGAACTAAAAGTTAACATTATGTAAATAATTAATTTAAAAGACTAGGCAATGCACCTCATCAAATTAACCCATGAATCCAATTTTGTAGTGCCAGTAACACCATTCTTGTGTATAACAATTTGTGGAATCCAGCTTGTTATATTCAGAGATCTGTGCATTGCCAGGAATTGCCCTTCTCACAAAAGCATTCCTACTGTGCTGCTAGGCATTGAGTCCCAGGACTTCAATCCAGTGATGATCGATGAATCAAGGAGCCTGGCAATGAAACTGCAGATTACTGTGGAAGCTGGACATTCTCAGATCTGGGTGACAGTTGTGGAAAGCAATGCATGTTTAGGTTGCTTGATGTGGTGATTTCAAGCAGGATGCTTTGAGGTCCCTGAGAGCTGTTAGGAATCCAGTGATTCAGATAGAGAATATTCCATCACGTCCTGACATCTCCACTCCTCACTGAACTAGAATAGATTCCTTGGCTTGATTACCATGATCGAGTGATATGCAGTGTCTATAAAAAGTAGTTTTCATGTTTTATAGTTTTACAACATTGTATCACAGTAGATTTAATTTGGCTTTTTTGACACTGATCAACAGAAAAGACTCTTTCGTGTCAAAGTGAAAACAGATCTCTACAGAGTAATCTAAATTAATTACAATTATAAAACACAAAATAATTGTTTGCATAAATACTTGCCACCCGCCCCCCTTTAATATGACACACCAAATCATCTCTGGTGCAGCCAATTGGTTTTAGAGGTCACATAATTAGTTAAATGGAGATCTGTTTTTGGAGACCTGAGTGCAGTCAGGGTGTTTCAACTGATCATAGTAAAAATACACCTGTATCTGGAAGGTTCAACTGCTGGTGAGTCAGTATCCTGACAAAAACTAAACCATGAAGACAAAAGAACACTCTAAGCAACTCCACAGAAAAGGTTATTGAAAAGCCCAAGTCAGGAGATGGATACAAGAAAATTTCCAAGTCACTGAATACAGTATCTCTTGGAGTACAGTTAAGTCTATTACTCTATCATCAAGAAATGGAAAGAATATGGCACAACTGTAAATCTCCCTAGAGCAGGCTGTCCTTAAAACCTGAGTGATTGTGCAAGAAAGGGACAAGTATGGGAGGCCACCAAGAAACCTATGACAACTCTGGAGAAGTTACAAATTTCAGTGGCTGAGATGGGAGAAACTGCATATATATCAACTGGTGCCCAGGTCCTTCACCAGTTGCAGCTTTGTGAGAGAGTGGCAAAGAGAAAGCCTCTGTTGAAAAAAATTCACATGAAATCTCGGCCTTGGCTAGAGTTTGCCAGAAGGCATATGAGAGACTCTGAAGTCAGCTAGAAGAAGGTTCAATGGTCTGATGAAACCAAAATGGAGCTTTTTGAGCATCAGACTAAATGCTATGTTTGGAGTAAGCCAAGCACTTCATAGCATCAAAAACACACCATCCCGACCATGCAACATGGTGGCTGCATCATGCTGTGGGGATGCTTCACTGCAGCAAGTCCTGGAAGGCTTGTGAAGGTAGAGGGTAAAATGAATGTAGCAAAATACAGGGAAATTCTTGGGGGAAACCTGATTCAGTCTGCAAGAGAACCTCGGCTTGGGAGAAGATTTGTTTTCTGGCAAAACAATGACCCCAAGCATAAAGCCAAAGCTACACAGGGATGGCTTAAAAACAACAAAGTTATTGTCCTGGAGTGGCAAAATCAGAGTCCAGACCTCAATCCAATTGAGAATTTCCACCTGGACTTGAAAAGGGCTGTTCACTCATGATCCCCTTGCAATCTGATAGAGCTTGAGCAGTTTTGTAAAGATGAATGGTGAAAAGTTGCAGTGTCCAGATGTGCAAAGACCTACCCACACAGACTCAAGGCTGTAATTGCTGCCAAAGGTGCATCTACTAAATACTGACTTGAAGGGAGTGAATACTTATGCAATAAATTATTTTGTGTTTTATATTTGTAATTAACTTAGATCACTTTGTAGAGATCTGTTTTCACTTTGACACAAAAGAGTCTTTTTCTGGTGTTCAGTGTCAAAAAAGCCAAATTAAATCCATTGTGATTCAATGTTGTAAAACAATAAAACGTGAATACTTTTTATAGGCATTGTATATAACAGGCCAGGAAGTTACAAATTGCAGTGATGTATCCTGCAGAGGTCTACATGGTGCCATAGATGCCAAGTGTGGAGCTGTCAGCTTGTTTCATTTACCACAAGACTGCAGGGTTACAAATCACAATGAGGAGGTATCTTCCATTGATTCAATAGTCCAATTTAATATCAGAGAATGTGTACAGTATACAATGGGAAATCCTTAATCTTTGCAGACAGCCACAAAACAGAAGAAAGAACCCAAAGAATGAATAACAGAAAAACATTAGAACCCCAAAGCCCCCCTCCCCTCCCACACACAAGCAGCAGCAAAAGCATCGACCCTCCCCCCTTCCCCACTCGCTCCGGCAAAATCATCAACCCCCACCACCCCAATGCAAGCAGTAGCAAAACCCTCAGAGACCATGACCTAGAGTCCATCAAAACTACTGTCCAAGCCAACACGTCAATATCTCAGGCAGGCTCTCTCTCTCTCACTAGTGAGGGAGACAGAGATATTGCTCTTGCAATAGATGAGAGGGACACCAACAGCTCGCTGCCTTGATGTTACACCTGCAATGACGCTTACTAGCAAGATTCAAGATTCAAGATCATTTATTGCCACTCTTCAGTGTGCGAGTGTAAAGAACAAAGTGATTGTTATTCTGGGTCTGATGCATTACAAAAAAAAAACCAGTAAGGACAAAGAGCACAATAAAAAAACCCCAAAAAAACAATAAATATAAATACAAGTAAATAAATATAAATAAAGTTAATTTGGAACTTCCCTCCACCAGGACTATGTGGTGGCTACTTATCAATGCATCTGCACAATGTCAATAGGTTTATCCCCCATGTCTGGTCACTCTCTAGCTGAGCTGCAGAGAATGTAGAAAAGATTCAGAAGATTGGTGGGCTTAAGTCATAGGGTGAGATTGGTCAAGGTAGGTCAGTTTACCCTGGAGTGAAGGAGGCTGAGAGGTGACATGGTAACGTTCCATAAAATTATGAGACGCATAAGTAGAGAAGGCAGTGTGAGTCTGTTTCCCATTGCAAAGGCTATCGAAAACTAGAGGGCATTAGGTTTAAAGTGAGAGGGGATGGGTGTAAAGGAAGCGTTTTCATATAAAGATTTGCTGGTATCTGGAATGAGCTGCCAGCGGGTGTGGTGGAGACAGGAACAGTAACAATACATAAGAGATATCTGGACAGGTACTTAAATGAGCAGTGAATAGAGGGATATGGAATTAATGAGATTAGTATAGATAGGCATGAAGGTTGGCATAGATATGGTGGGCTGAGGAGTCTGTTTCTATGCTGTAAACAACATGAGTGCCCTAGCTACTTTTAGAAGACGTAAGAGCAGAAATAGGCCATTTGACTCGCTGAGTTTTCTCTGCCATTCAACCATGGCTAATTTATTTTCTCTCTCATCCCCATTCTCCCCATAACCTTTCACACCCTTACTATTCAGCCGCTTATAAACTCCACTTTAAATATGTCCAATGACTTGGCTTCCAATGACTTCCACAACCATCTATAGCAATGAATCCTGCATATTCACCATCCTCTGGTTGAAAAAAATTGTTCCTCGTCTCTGTTCTAATGGAACGTTCTTATATCCTGAGGCTGTGCCTTCAGGTCCTAAACTCTCCCACTGTTGGAAGCATCCTCTCTGCATCCACTCTATCTAGGCCATTCAATATACAGAAGGTTACGATGAGATTAGTACAGGCCCAGATATGGGGCCCGAAACTTCAAACGATACTCCAAATGTGGTCTGACCAATGCCTTAGTATTACACCTTTGCTTTTATTTCTAGTCCTCTCAAAATGATTGCTAATACTTCTTTTGCTTTCCTCATTAGTAACTAATGGACTCAGGAACATCGCCTATATTATTTTTGTGTGTGAGACTGTAATTTACAGCTGTCTTATATGTGCTATATGTGCCTTGTGCTGTGTATGACTGTTGGTATTGTGTTTTGCACTTTGGCCCCAAAGTAACATTGTTTCATTTGGCTGTATTCATAGTATTCATGTATGGTTGAATACCAATTAAACGTGAGTTTAAACTCAGCCTGAAAGTTAACATTTTGGAAATCCTGCACAAGGACTCCCAGGTCTCTTTGCCCCTCTGCTTTCTGAATTTGCTCCCCATTTAGAAAACACAACTTTATTCCTTCTATCAAAGTGGATGGTGATACACTTCCCTACACGCTATTGCATCTGCCACTTCTTTAACTATTCTCCCGATCTGTTCAGATCCTTCTGCAGATCCCATGCTTTCTCAACACTACCTGCCCTTCCACCTATTCGTGTCTTCTTCCAAATATTTTTCAACATTCAGAGCATAGCTTCAACGCTGGGGCAACATAAGTGGCAGTCAGGTGGTTTACTTGCCATGTTTGATGCAATGCCATGGGATCCAATGCACTCGGGAGTGAACATTGTGCACTCCATCTTGTATGTGGTGCCACCATATCTGTCCTGGGAAAACATCTACTAAGGAACTACAATCTTCTTTTGGAGGACATTAAGTTTGTGGCCGTCATTATTAATGATTAATTTAAAAGAGAATTCCAGACTATTGACTGAATATAAACTCTACAGCTACCTTTTTTTGTCCGGGCAGGGGAGGAGGTTGATGTTTTCATTTGAATGGCTTCCATAGTTTTGTTTCATGGCTGTCTAGAGAAGATGAGTCTCAGAGTTGTATACTGTATACATACTTTGACAATAAATATACCTTGTAGCTTGATTAGGTTTGAACTCATGCCCCTGAATAGCTAGCCCTGCAGCCTAGAGTATCCATTCTGCTTTCACTGTACTGAACCACACAACATACAGCAGACACATTAAATTTCACACCATTAATCTGTTATGACAAGGTCATATCTTACTGCAAGTTTTGAAAAATGATACACTTTATTAAAAAATCTGGAATTCGAGATATATTTTTCAAGGCACCTTGACAGCCATTTTTAAAACATAATGTAAAACGTGCCTGTCAACATCTTTAGAAATTGTATCAACAATGGAATATGAAATAATAAGAAATCTTAACAAGTCACACTTTTACATGTGTTTTGATGATCTGCCATTCCAGGATGTGATTTATTCTCAAGTGGAATCTCATTTTGTTACTATTTCACGTTTTGAGGCTGGCAACTACGACTGTCATAATGAACAAAAGGTCTTGCCACAGATCAATCAACCCATTAGCAACTGGCAGGGTGAAATTTCCTGAACTGATGGTACTAATAAAAACTCCATATATAGTAGTCAGAGGAAGACTAATTATGCAAAGCCCTGCATTTTTCAAATTATTCAGAGATTGTATTAACTGTCATTCTAAAAATAACTGAAACAAGCCACATTTAGACATTTATTATCTGATCATTTGGAAAGTTAACAAAGAGGTATAGTTACATATTTACTTTGTGCTATTTCCTCCCAAACTCAAAATGAGAACTCAATAGACCAAAACGCTTTGAGAGCCAATTGGTGTTTGAGCAACTCTTTTCAAAATATTCCAGAACCCTTTACAACCAGAAAACATGAGTTTTGGGTTATTTCAGACTCCTTGTATTGGCTTCTTTTGTTAAAAAAAAATCAGCTGTTAAATTACTTACAAATTGAGTCTTTTCATACATGCCTGCACATATCCTGACAATGGGAGTGCTTGGGCTAAATAACTTGACTCATGAAGGAAAAATATTATAATTGGCAAAAACAGAAGGCTGCATTGTCATATTTCTGTCTACTTTCTCAATCTGTGGTGACATGGGAAGAGGAGACAGTTGAGGGATACAAAGCTTAAATGGTTTGCTTGGAGACCTTAATGACACCAAGCTTGCTCCAATACACTAGTATATCCAATAATTGATGAAATGCAAAAGTTTCTGTGAGGCCAAAACGCAAGCAGAGTGAAATACCAATAATACCTCAGGAACAACAAGAGCTACACAAACATTAATAACTTCATATTACACTGAGAGTAAAATGAATGGTGAAGTCTGACAAGACCAAATAAAGGTCAAAGAACTGACAGGAAATCTGAATCATTTGATTAGTTTTGATCTCAAACATTCTGTGCAGACTTCAGTTTAGCAAATGAGTTATTGTTGGATTGGTAGAGATATGCATTTCACAGTTTCTATTGCAAACATCAAATCCAGCTCAGCATCAAAATGCAGCATGTCCATTGGTCTGGAAACAGATATTCTGCCAGATGTTTTCTTCTCATTTCCATGAAACAATTTTAGGAGTTAATCAGGAAATGTTGTAATCAAGTTAGTTAAATCCGATCAAGAGAAACATAACAAAATAATGATTTGAACAAGTCAAACACAAAGAAGATCTGTTTTGAACAATGCACCATGTTTAGCATCATGGCATAGTTTCAAAGCTAATTAATAGCTGCATTTTTTTTTCAAATCTGACTACCCAACTGAGCCTATCTTGAATCATTTTGTCCCCCTGAATTCAGGTACTTGCTACATCTGTATAATGAATGGCTCCACAGCCATCTTAGAACTTTAATTAGTTCAATCCTGTTTTTAAGCAAAGTCTTGATTTGAGCTAACATAGGCGAGATACATTTAGGCAAAATTACACTTTTTGTAATGTTTTCATGATGTGGTAATCAACAGGGAGGAAGTCACTGAGAGATGAACATTATGTTGCAGATAAGTCTCTTGTTGCTCTGATAGAACCTGCAACGCCAAAGATGGTGACTTTGACTGAATCAACCTAACCGAGTATGGTATAAATCTCCTTTCAGAAACTTACTGCCTTTGGGGACAGCGAACTAACCAAGAAAATTTTTAAAAATTCTGTCTTCGAAGGGAAATTGAAAACTCAACAATGAAACAAATGTATTGATTTCCAAAATATTGAAACACATCATCAGCACCAGCCTACCACAATCAAGGGCATATATACAGAAAGGTGCCGGAAAAGGCCCAGTAACATCATGAAGGATCCCACCCACTCTGCTCATGGACTGTTTGTATATATTATGTACATATGTATGTATTATATTCTTATTATTTTATTCTCCTTATACTTTTGTACAGGAAAGGACATTAAACAATCTTGAATCTCGAATTTACCTAAGACTGAAAATGGGATTATTTGGAATGGTGCTTCTGACAATTCACTAACTTGTAGGAAGAGAAGACATTGGTAACACGCAGGCCTGGAAAGGAATAAAGAGTGGACATTTTGGGTTGAGAAAATTATCAGTAGTTTGTTGAGGTAAGGTAACAGAAGAAAGAATCTCAGAAGGGCGTAGTGAACAGAAGAAGTAAACATGTTGACCAATGAAATGCAATGAAGTACTTTATACTTTAAGTATTCTCACATTGAGACTCAACAGTAACCTTTGCTCTCCAAAGGGAAATTACTGCATTCATGTTCACAATGTGCATTAGTAAATCAACTTGCAATTTCAGTAGACACCTGGAAGACCATTGCACCAACATTCTCAATTCTAAACAACAAATGGATTCACTTTCAAGAACACCTCATCTCACGATCTCGATATTTATTGTTTATTTATTTATTGTTTCTTTCTTCCTGGTTGAAGGCCAAATTGTTGCAGTCTATCATCGATTCAACCATCCCAAACAGCTCAAAGGGTAGAAGCCGGACTAAGAGTGGTCTACCAGTCCTCCAGGTTCGGGGGTTCAGCTCAGGGCTAACAACCCTGACTGGGCAAAAAAAAGTCAGAGAAACAGCAATGAAAAATCCTTCTATATCTGTGTGCAACAATATGGACAGACAGAGATGGAGGATCCTCATTGCTGCCCTAAACACCAGTGGCATAGCGGCCAGTAAGTAAGTAAGTCCTTGCATTTCCTAGGGCAGACGTGATTGCTTCATATCCCTTGTGATAAAAAGAATACAATTAACTAGAATGTCATAAGTAAGGCTTTTTAAAGTTTTAAAGTAACCAGATAAAATAATTGCTACACGTTGGGTTCTATTCATCAAAAGATATTAAGAAGCAGGTGGAATGAGACTAGTGAGGAATTGGAAGACATAATGTTTGAAAGATTTCATTTGTTTTAAATAGGATGTACATTATGGCACCATTTTCAGAAGAAAGATGAAAAGATATCCAGACAATCAATCCAACAGATTCTCAGTGTTGTAACAGGAACAAAGTCACCCGCTACACACTGAAGCTTGTAGATATAAAAGTGTTTTATTCAACAAAAACAAGCAGCAGGCATCATACTGAGATACTCTGGGAGGAAGAGGCCTTTCAACCCAATATTACATTACATTTTTATATGCTAATGATCAAACATATTGCTGGAGAATTCTATAGTTACAATGTATCTACAATGCTTCCTTTGAATTACATATACTTTTCACACACCTCATTCTTTGCACCCACACTCCAGATACCCAAAATTAATGTTAATCAGCATTGTTCGGTTTGACATCAACTCTTGTCCACAGCTCCAGGAATAGTATTGTTCAGAGTTGCATTTTAAATTAAATCTACAATCCATGTTCATTTCTGAAAATTGGTTGCTGGTAAAGTTAATATTTGTTATTTCACCTAACTCCAGTACATGCCCTAACACTCAATATTGAAACAAAATGCATAATTATTAACTCAACAGCTACTGTAACTTAAGAAATACTTTGAGTGGAAGCTGTATGAAATCAACAAATACACGTTCAGAAAGAAAAAGTTCAGCCAGACAAGTTATGATTTGTTTTAAGAAAATCACAGATCAAACAATTTCCTAAAAGTTTTGAAAATTTTAAAAAAAAGGACAGATTGAGTCAATGGTACATTCTGCATAAATCTATGCTACCCCACCAATGTGCCCAATTATACTTAATTCTATTATTTGATTCAAAAGCATCTCTATGGGGGTTTTACTTGCAAAAAAAATATCAATTGTTTGTTGAGGTAAGGGAACAGGACAAAAGATGTCAGAAGGAATAAAGTTTAGCTAATCTAATAGAACAAAGGCCACTTGATGCAGGGTACCAAAAGTGCAGGAAAAGATTCTCTCTACAATATAGAAGGTGTCACCAGATATATTTAGACAGTTTAATTGCAGGTCATGCTAGTTTCTCGAATAGGTTTCATTAAAATACTGAAGTGTTCCATTGCTAGTTTTAAATTTAGAAGTCATAGAGCCAGACAGCACAACTGCTTCACGCTGACGAAGATTTCCATTGAAGCTAATTCAAAGTTCAAAGTTCATAGTAAATTTATTATCAAAGTATGTATACAGTGCGTTACCATGCACTGCCTTGAGATGAATTTTCTTGCGGGCATTTACAGGAAAAAAAGAAATACAATAGAATTTACAAAAAACTATACATGAACAAAGACTGGCAAACAACTAAGTGCAAAAGAAGACAAACTATGCAAATAAAGAGTCATAAGGAGTCCTTGAAAGTGAGTTGGTATGTTGTAGGATCAGTTCAGTGTAGTGGTGAATGAAGAGCCTGATAGTTGAGGGGTAATAACTGTTCCTGAACCTGGTGGTGTGGGACCTAGGCTTCTGTAGCTTCTGCCCAATGGTAGTAGCAAGATAAGAGCATGGTCTGGATGCCGGGGGTCTTTGATGACGGATGCTGAATTTGTGTAGCAGCACTCCATGCAAATGTACCCACTGGCAGGGAGAATTTTGCCTGTGAAGGACTGTGCTGTATTCATCAATTCCTGCAGGCTTTTCCTCTCCTGGGCATTGGTGTTTCCAAACCCGGCCGTGGTGCAACCAATTAGGATACCTTTCACTGTGCATCTATAGAAGTTTGTCAATGTTTCTGGTGACATGCTGAATCTGTGCAAACTTCTGAGAAAGAAGAGGCACTGTTGTGCTTCCTATTGAATTGAACTGACTTTATTACTCACATCCTTCACATACATGAGAAGTAAAAATCTAAAAATCTAAATGTGCAAAAATAAAAAAAAGCTATCATACCGATGTGACTATCAGCTACTTGAACTAGAAATGCGAAGAAAATGGCAGAACTTAGCAGTACATTGTAAAGTTGGAAATGAGCTTGCAACACAACCGCTGTACGTGGCACCATCTTGGGCATCCTTTGTGCTGACATGTACATGTTGGTCCCAGAACAGATCCCCTGGTATGTTAACACCAAGGAATGTAAAGCTACTAACCCTCTCCACCTCCTTTCCCCTAATGAGGACCAGCTCATCCTGTAGTCGATAATCTGCTTTTGCTTTCGCTGATATTTACTGACAGGCTGTTATTGTGGCACCACTCAAACAGATTTTCATTCTTCCTCCTGTATGCTGATTTGTCACCACCTTTCATTCAGTCAATAGTAGAGGGGTCATCAGTGAGCTTAAACACAGCATTGGAGCTGCAATAATGTGGGTAGAGTAAGGCACTAAGTACACAGCCCTGTGGTACACCTGTACTGGGTGAGTATGGGGGAGATGTTCTGTTAACTTTCTTGCCAATTCTGCTAACTGGGTTCTGTAGATGACAAAGTTGCAGATCCAGTTACACGGGGAGGTGCTGAGTCACAGGTCTTGGAGCTTAATGATGAGTTTTGAGGGGATGATACTGTTGAATGCTGAGCTGCAGTCAATAAGAGAGCATGCTGGTGTATGCACCTTCATTGTCCAGATATTCCAGAGCTGGGTGAAGAGCCAATAAAATGGCATCTGCTGTTGACCTATTGCGATAGTAGGCGAATTGGAGTGGATCCAGATCACTCCTCAGGGAGGAGTTTATATGCTTCAGGACCAACGTCTTAAAGCACTTCATCACCGTGGATGGATGTGCTACTGGATGACAGTCGTTGAAGCAGATCACCACTCTCTTCTTGGACACGAGTATGTTTGAAGCCTGCTTGAAGCCGTGGATGTCTCAGACTCCCAAAGCAAGAGGTTGAATATGTGGGTGATCACTCCAGCCAGTTGATTAGCACACATCTTCAGTGCTCAACTAGGTGTGGCATCTGGGCCAGATGCTTTCCATGGCTTCACCTATTTGTTTGTGTTTGGCCCATAGCTCTCTAATTCCTGCCCATGAAAGTACTTTTAAAATGCTGTTACTGTATCCACCTCAGCCACTTCCTCAGGCTTCTCAAAACATGACAACTCAGGGTGAAAAAACGGTCCCTCAGGTTCCTATTAAATCTCCAGCTAAAACAGTGTTGTGGGTGTATTTCTCAGGAAACAATTGGATGAGTGTGACAATATGTTGACATTCCACAATTACCACCAAGGTCATAAAAGCAATGCCACTGCTGCATGTTGTATTCAAACAGTAATGCTCACTCAGTCACTCAGTCACTCAAGAATCTGGTTGTAAGACTTCCCTCTGCAGTTGGATTGTTATGAACACTGTTGAACATTTGGACAAATATAGTACATTTGATCTTGGTGGACTAAGCAGCAGAGGTTTTGGTGTTGCTTTTAACCAACATGATCAAAAGTTAGGATGATGGAGTGGAGATACATCTCTACCAAAGGAGGTGTAAGATACTCCTTCCTGCATGTCACCCTTGGGCAAGGTGTAGCGCCTGCTTAGTACTCCCCTATCTCCATAGCGCTCCCCTATCTCCAATCAGGGTCACGGGAAGCTATGGGAGCAGGTGGTGGATGGTTGTATGAGCAGCTGGTGCATATCACAAGTCCTGGTTTTGCAAGGACTAATTCCAGGCAGACAATCTCTAAAGAATATTGATAATGGCTGGGGTCACCCATCTTGTAAAGACACTGCCCAGAAGGCAGCAATGGCAAACCACTTCTGTAGAAAAATTTGCCAAGAACAATCATGGTCATGAAAAGACCACGATCGTCCACGTCATACAATGGTCATGATGAATCAAAAGATCTCTCTGTTACTCTATGTGGGCAGATGGAGTATCTGCTGAACATATGAATGAATTGGTTGTGTGTATATGATGCTTTTTCAAGGATATTTCCTTCCTTGGATCATTTACTTTCTAGTCATTCAGATGGATACACACCTAAACAGTCCCAGGCAACACTGTTGCAATAAACAAACTGCTATCAAAGCCATGGGATGTTACGTTCCTACATAAAATTGTAACAAACTAATATTCAGAGTACTGCATATGTTACGTGGAAGTGTTCTCTAGAAACCTTGAGTTTAACTTTTTGGGTACTGGTCCTGTCCTAGGATTTTTGTTTTGGATATATCATATCATTTTATTAGAGCATGTGCTCCAAGAGCAACACAACCTTGTCGTGCTTTGAAGGCTTGCGAGCCTCAATGACCTGGAGAGCTACGTTGGTTGGAGTCAGGGCTTTATGCTTTGGCTCTTGGTAGGGTCACCCGTGCCAAAGAGGTCGAAGGGGAGAGGGCAGATTAAGAGTCGTCCACAGGTCTTCCAGGTTCAGAGGTTCAACTCAAGGCTATCAACCCTGACTGGTAAAACAAAATTGTTACAGAATCAGCAACGGAGAATCTTGTTACATCTATGTGCGAGGACGTTCCCAAGCCTCCACCCGGACTTACATGGCTGACAGTAGTGAAAACCGAGCTACTGACATGATGAAGGAAGCCCTGAACACCACCAGAGATGAAGGACCTCCATTGCTGTCCTAAACACCAGCAGTGTTACTGGCAGTAGCGATTAAAGTCTGTATTATCCAGTTTTACTGGAAACTTCAGAAGAGCAATCTTATCTTTTCTCTGTCCTTGCTTCTCCAATAAAACAAACCCAATTGACATAACCACCATTCATTATCTAATCCCCTTCGTCACTCTGGTTGCTGTTTTCCATATTCTGAACAGCTGCAAAGTAACTTGTACTGCAATTACTACTGATCCAGCCAATATTCTAAGCACCATATGCAAACAATGTAGTTTTGATTTCCCTCTTCACTCTTTATGATATCACTGTTTTTCTCCATAGGCTAATTCAGTTGTGGAATAAACTAATTATGAGTACTAGATGCGAAGCATTCTTCAGTCTAGTGTAATGTTATGTTGTGTACTGAGACTGAATTTCACCTGAAGCCCAACTGCTGGACATGATTGGGTACTTGCTGTGCAGAATATACACTTCCTGGAATCCAAACACAGTCCTCTATGTATTACACACCAGAGGTAGCTCACCACGTTCAAGTGACATCAATTTGGCAAGCAATTCATGATTAACGTCATTGACACAAGTGGTGTACAAACTGCTCAGGCCTTAGCTGTAGGAGGAGGCTTAATGGTTAATTAAAAGGCCCAATTCCTTCTGGGTTGCTGCCAGAGAATCTCACAGGTTGAATTATTCTTTGTCAGTTGTATCTGTCATTGTTTTGCTGAAATGATGGGGACCTTTTGCACTGTCATCTCTGCCTCTGTATCCACTTCTGGCTCTGAAGGTGCACTGGCCCCAGGCCAGCCAAACACCATCCACTGCAGGGAAAATCTACACCACAACTGGCCAGTAGGTCACACAATGAATCTTAAGCTTCCTTTGTCTCAGATGTAAAGTTGGGCCGATCATACAATTTATATATTTATTGTGATACTGTACAGTGTGGAATAGGGCTTTTTAGCCCTTTGCTGCGTTGCCCAGAAATCTCCCACTTTAACCCTAGCCTAGTCACAGGACAAGTTACAATGACCAATTAATCCACCAACTGTTACGTCTTTGGACTGTGGGAGGAAACCAGAGTACATGGAAGAAACCCATGCAGTCACGGGTAGAACGTACAAACTCCTTACAGACAGTGGTGGGAAATGAATGTGGGTTGCTGGTACTGTAAAGCGTTGTGCTAAGCACTGCACTACAGCCCTTATCTGCTGATTTAAAAACATATCATGGTTTCAGGCAGTACTGCATCAATACATACTTTCATACATTGAAGAATTTCTAGAAGCGGGTGTTGTGTATTTAATATTTCAGTAATATTTAAGTAATCTTGTGTATATTATATATATGCGTGTGTGTGATTAAGCATCTTTTCATGTTTCAGTAAATCATTATGGGTTATATGTTAAAATACATGAATTGCATACAGCATCCACTACCACATGATATATGCACCTTGCTTAAAGTAAACTCGAAATTAGACCCTCATTCCCAGACTCCCATGACTCCTTTTGAATTAGTTTAACGTTTTGAATTAATTTAATGTTTTGAAGTTCCAAAACATAAAAGCAGGTAATTCCATAGAAGTGTACTAAGGATATTGCCCCCAAACCAATTCTACACAGTTAAGCTTCATGACTGGTGGACATCAATCACTGAAACCCTGGGAACAAAGAAGTTGGCACGGATTACTAAATAAAGTGAAGGAGTGTTCAGTACACAATAGAACAAAACATCCTTTCAAACTGCATTTCAGTAATTCCAGAATGTCCTCCTATGACCTCTGTTGAAGCATACTCTGTATAACTTCCTCAACAGTGACTCTGAGAATGAAGACGAAAGAGACTGTAGATGCTGAAATCTGGGGCTAAAGTCAAACTTGGCAGGTCAGTCAGCATCTGTAGGGAGAAATGGACAGTCACCTTTTTGGGCCAGCACCCATCATATGCTTACTTCCTGAAATTCTTTTTCTGTACTTTAGAAGAAAGTGAATTACAGAACAGCTTCATTTCCAATAAGATTTAGTGTTATCTGATGAAACCATCTGTCCATTTGTTTTTCTAACTTTGGGGTTCCCAACCTAGGGTCCACAGATGTCTTGGTTAGTGGTAGGGATCCATGGCATAAAAAAGTTTGGAACCCCTGGTCTAACTGTTCAGTGAGGTTATTTAACATAATTCAATATATTATAGATAAGTCAATTTTTTAAAATATCATTTCCTCATAGGAGACCAATTGTCTGAATGAATTTAGGCTGGCTCTCAGCCAATCTCGTTCCCCAGCTTATTCCCTGTAACTTTTTCCTTCCCACATGTTCATCAATCTTACCCCAATTCTCCTGCCATCCAGGGATAACTGACAGAGGTCAATTAGCCTACCATCCAACACATCATTTGCAATATGGGAGAGGAAGGTGGAGGCCCCTGGGGAAGTATACGTGATCACAGGGAGAATGTGATGATCCACACAAAGAATCCACACTGTTTCATCCTGAAGCTTGAATCAGCAGTGTTACTTGCTGTACTACCGTGCTGAGACAATGGTTCTTGTCACTTCTCCCCCTTCTACTTCTCTCCTTTTGGATCTCGCCCTCCCCCTCCCACTTTCAAATCTCTAACTCTTCCTTCAGTTAGTCCTGATGAAGGGTCTTGGCCTGAAACGTCGACTGCACCTCTTCCTAGAGATGCTGCCTGGCCTGCTGCATTCACCAGTAACTTTGATGTGTGTTGCTCTCTCCTTTTCCATCTGGTTCCCCTCTAATTCTTTCTCTTCTCCTCACCTGCCCATCACCTTCCTCTGGCAGCCCTCCTCTTTTCCTTTCTACCATAGTCCACTCCCCTTCCTTTCGGCTTCCTTCTTCTTTAGCTCCTTACCTCTTCCACCTTAGTGTGGACATGTGGCCAAGTGGTTAAGGCATTTGACTAATGATATGAAGGTTGTGAGTTCGAGCCCCAGCCGAGGCAGCGTATTGTGTCCTTGAGCAAGGCACTTAACCACACAGTGCTCTGCGACAACACTGGTGCCAAGCTGCATCGGCCCTTGCCCTTCCCTTGGACAACACTGGTGTCGTGGAGAGGGGAGACTTGCAGCATGAGCAACTGCCGGTCTTCCATACAACCTTGCCCAGGCCTGCGCCCTGGAGAGTGAAGACCTTCCAGACGCAGATTCATGGTCTCGCAAGACTAATGGATGCATTAAATTTCTTCCACCTATCACCTCCCACATTCTTACTTCATTCCCCCCTCCCCTCACCTGGTTTAACCTGCCAGTTGTAAGTTGTATTCCCTCCCTTTCTCCACCTTCTTGTTCTGGCTTTTGACCCCTTCCTTTCCAGTCCTGATGAAGGGTCTCTGTCTGAAACATTGATATTGCCTGACCTCCTGAGCTCCTCCAGCACTTTATGTTTGCAGTTTACATAAAATATTCTTTTATATTAATTGTTCATGATCTGCCCTTAACAAATCTCTGCTGACTGATGCTGCATCTGCCATTAAGGACCCCTATCATCCAGGATGTGCTGTCTTCTCATTACTACCGTCAAGCCTGTGGTACAGGAGCCTGAAGTTACACACTCAGCGTCTCAGGAACAGCTTCTTCCTCACTACATCTGATTTCTGAATGGGCCATGAACCCATGTACACTACCTGTCAACTTTTTTTTTGTAACACAAAGCCGCATCATCTGCTGATGCATTAAGAAACATGAGTTGAAAAACTGTGTTTATTTATTTATTGAGATACAGCGCGGAACAGGCCCTCCGGCCCTCCGATTTAACCCTAGCGTAATCACGGGACAACTTACAATGACCAATTAACCTACAAACCCCTACGTCTTTGGACTGTGGGAGGACACCAGAGCACCCAGAGGAAACCCACGTGGTCATGGAATGAATATACAAACTCCTTACAGACAGCAGCGGGAACTTCCTCGTCACATAATTCTGTGTTTGAATATCATTCCCTCTTCCCAAATTTTAGGTAGTAATTTGTCAACTTTCTCAAGTCAACTTTCCTAAACAACCATAATGTAGATATCGCCTGTAAAAATACAGGAACATCTTCAGATGAGTGTTCCTATTGGGCCAAGCAAATATCAGAAAAGATAGGGCAAAGAAGAGGAAAGCTAAACGTTTTTATAAAAAGTTTGATCCTTTGCAGGACATTGATAAAACTAGTATTGAGAATGGGCATCCATTAGGTAGGCTATAATCGGATGAACTGTTGCTCAAAACAGTCCACAGGGTACAGGGAGCACTGGGACAACTCGGATGTACTGCCTCAGGCAATGCTCCACTTTATAAATCTACATCTAATCTGTGATTCAGGGGCATGGAAATCCTCATCCTGTCCGTGAATAATTCCATCTTTCATCTTTGCGATCAATCATATTAATGGCATTCCAGTGAAATCTCTATCATTTCCTCCAGATAGGTACTGTAGGAGCCATGTCTGTCTCTACTGTATTTTGTGTTGTGTGTTTTATTTTGGGTTATGGTAGTTTGCCTCGTGGGTTTGGATGTGGAGAAGTTAATGAGTATCATTACGTACTCACCCTTTGTGCCATTTATTTAGTTCGGAAGGGGGTGAGCAGGGACTTGGATATTTTTTGTTAACTGCTTATTTCACTTATTCCACTTATCACACTAATGCTGTTATCGCTAATTCCACGAGTTTTGCAAATGTCATTGATTTTAATCCCTCGTCTTTGCTGGTTTTGTAATAAAGGGTCAAAACTACTTTTTTTAAACTTGGAACTCAGTTTTTTGGAAGCGCGTCGTACAGCGTCGAGTCCCTTACTCAGTCTCTCAGGGGCTTCGCTTGGATTTGCGAGTAACCACTACAGGTACCGTATCTCCCCTCCAACAAAGTAGGCTTACTTTGCACAATAGGTAGGAGAAAAGTGTGCCAGGAATGGAAGAGGAGAATAAATCAGGCTGATGGCTGAGGAGTGGGGGGTGGGGGGGGGGGTGGAGGAGCGGAGTGAAACAACTGCCACCATCAACTGGTGGAGAGCAACATAATCAGAATGAATGGGTACAGTAAGCAAAAACTACATCACTGGTTTCTTTTTCCTCTAGGTAATTGGAGTACATCAACTTTGAATTCCAAGAATGCAACAAAATGTAAAAATCCCTATCAATTGATGGGCATTTTAAATTAGGAACAAAACGTCTGTAGCACTAACAATATACATGGCCAGATAACTTACTGCCACAGAGCATTAGTGTCCTTGATTTTAGCCACTGTGCAGTGGGTTTGATTGCTAATGAAATTACCAGCAAGGTTTTCCCTTGGGTGTGAATTAACTCCTGCTGAATAAGCCACATTCTAATTTTTCAATCATATTATAGTAACAATTTGAAAATATCCAAGAAATGTAGCAGCTTAAAATATCATGATGATTCTGGTGTTGTTTGAAGACAGGCCATACATATTCTGCCTTACCATGGACATTTCTATGGGAAGTGCAGCAAGAGCAAGGAACTGATTATTGAGTTTAGGAGAAGGAAACCTTCATGATTCAATCCTCATCAGAGGTGGAGAGTGTCAGTAGCTTTAAATTCCTGGGTGTTATTATTTTGGAGGATCTGTTCTGGGCCCTGCATGTAAGTGCAATTACAAAGAAAGCACAGCAGCACCTCCACTTCCTTGGGAGTTTGTGGAGGTTCAGCATGACATCTGAAACTTTGTCAAACTTCTATAGATGTTTAATGGAGAGTATATTGACTGGCTGCATCACAGACCGATATGGAATCATCAATGCCCTTGAATGGAAAATCCTACAAAATGTCATGGATACCGCCAGTCCATCGTGGGTAAAGCCCTCCCCACTGTTGTGCGCAACTACATGAAATGCTGTCGTTGGAAAGCAGCATCCATCATTGAGGACCCCCACTACCCAGGACACGCTTTTTTCTCACTGCTGCCATCAGGAAGACGGTACAGGAGCCTCTGGACTCACACCACCAGGTTCAGGAACAGTTATTACCTTTCAGCCATTAGACTCTAGAACCAGTAGGGACAACTTCACTCAACTTCACTCACCCCATCACTGAACTGTTCCCACAATCTACGGACTCACTTTCAAGGACTCTTCATCTCATGTGCTCGATATTTATTGCTTATTTATTTATTATTATTAATTTATTTTGTATTTGCACATGTTGTTGTCTTTTGCACTCTGATTATCTGGTCTGTTGGCTGCAGTCTTCCGTTGATTCTATTATGGTTGTGGATTTACTGAGCATGCCCACAAGTAAATGAATCACAGGAATGCACATGGTGACATACGTATATGTAGCTTGATAATAAATCTACGTTGAACCTTTGATTTTTAGGGCGTGCTTTACCTGTATTCCTCAGGTGTTGCACTTGGGTGTGTCATTTATTTATAAATAAATTTAGCACCACATTTGACCTCAATTGGCTCAGAAAATAAAAAGATCATTTAGAAGTAAAAAAAATACAAATCAGACATGAACAAGGACGATTTCCAAGCAGGAAGTACTGTGGGCATAAGAAAACAATGAATGAAGTGTATCCAGTGACAATATTGAATAACCAAAAATAGAGTGGACATGAGTCACCGCAAAACCAAATATATCTTTAAAATCCTTTAGAGCACTAATTTTGTCTCTTTACATCATAAACGAGCATGCAGTGGAGATATGTCACTACCAAAGGAGGTGTAAGGTGCTCCTTCCCTCCACTAGCCTGCAGGTTACCCTTGGGCAAGGTGTAACACCTGCTTAGCCACCCGGTCAGGGTCACATGAAGCCATGGGAGCAGGTATGAGCAGCTGGCGCATATCACAAGTCCTGGTTATGTGACCACTGTCTGAGACAGACAATCTTTGAAGAGTATTGATAATGGCTGGGGTCACTCATCTTGTAAAGGCACTGCCCAGAAGGAGGAAATGGCAAACAACTTCTGTAGAAAAAATTGCCGAGAACAATCATGGTCATGGAAAGACCACCATCACCCTCGTCATATAACACGGCTCATAATGATGATGATACAGTGCATGGAATGTAATATGAGACACAAAGATCACATGCATGAATCCAAACAATATCTTTTTCATCAGAAGCTAGTGCCTCAAGATCATGCACCTTCTCGAAAATACTGTGGTCAGTTAAGAAGACTTGCAATAATTCCGAACATGCAACACTGCTAGACTTTCTTTTGCAATCAACAAGATTGGCAGACCTTGCAAAACTGACAAAGGATGCTTGTAAATCTCATCTCCTCCAGTGGAAAATTACTGACAAATCTACCCATCAGAAGTGCCATATGAATACCACACTTATTGTTGCAATTGATAAGTTTAACATAAGTTTGAACATAGTTGCTTTGCAGACTATCCAGGATGGGGAAGTACTCAAGCAGGAATTACAGAGCAGGTCTTTTTTTTACAAAACAGCATCCATCATCAAAGATCCTCACCACCCAGGCCATGCTCTTTTCTCACTGCTACCATCAGGTAGAAGGTACAGGAGCCTCAGGACCCCCATCACCAGGTTCAAGAACAGTTACTATCCCTTAACCATCAGGCTCCTGAACAAAAGGGGATAACTACACTCATTTAAGGACTCATTTATTTCATGCTCATTATTTATTGCTATTTAGTTATTATCTGCATTTGCATAGCTTGTTTACAGTTCTGATGTTTACAGTTTACAGATCCTGTTCAAAGATTTGATTATGTATGCCCTCAGAATCTCAGGGTTGTATGTGGTAACATGTATGTACTCTGATAATAAATTTTACTTTGAACTTTATGTTTTGAAATGCATTCTAAATGATCTTGCTGGTTCATTCACCCGTGACTTTATATAAGCATCATCATTATATTGTATGTCGTATGGCATAGTCAATCATGGTCTCATGACCATGATTGTTCTTGGCAGATTTTTCTACAGAAAGGGTTTGTTATTGCCTTCTTCTGGGCAGAGCCTTTACAAGACGGGTGACCCCAGCTATTATCAATACTCTTCAGAGAATGTCTGCCTGGTGTCAGTGGTCGCATAACCTGGATTCGTGATATATACCAGCTGCTCATATGACCATCCACCACCTGCTCCCATGGCTTCACGTGACCCTGATCGGGGGCTAAGCAGGTGCTGCACCTTGCCCAAGGGTGACCCGCAGGCTAGTGAAGAAAGGAGTGTCTTACACCTCCTTTGGTAGAGATGTATCTCCACTCTGCCACTCAATCATTTTATAGACCAAGTTTAAAAAATAAACAGTAATCCTGTCTGGACAAAAAAAGGTTCTGAATAAAGTCCTGAATTTAAATATTCACTGGACAAATAATTGGAGGAAAAGGGAAATATGCAAATGAATCAATTTATTTCTTTCAGCTTCATAATAAAAAATCTATCCCCAAGTATCAGAAGTATATTTGCAGATGTGTTATTCAAGCAGATTACATTTATCCACTTCCCTCCATAAACGTTGCCTGATCCATTAAGTTCCTCCAGCATTTTGTGGGTTATATTGTCTATAATTTGTCAGGGATCTGTCACATCCTTCTCTACAAATTCCCATCACAAAATAAATACAGGCTGGCAGACACACGATTTGTTTTTGTTATCTGAATAATTTGAGTAATGGAAGAAAAGAGCTGGAATTAATGTTAATGGCACTGTAGAATAAGAGTCAACGTTACATTTTGAGAAATGGAGAATGTTCATTTGACGGGGTCAGCAGTTTACTGAGGAGGAAGTTGAGACTATGCAATTATATTTTATTATTAACAAGATATTGACATCAATCTCCTCTGTGCTGTAAACTGTTGCTTTTCCTTTCATGAGCTTGAAGTGAATGTTTGCAGTTAAAAGGTAATCACCTTGCTGATGGTCTAAAGTCAACCAGAGGCAATCTTCTTTCCCAAAAAGACATGAAGAAGCAGGATTTACTCTAAATAGCAAATGACATTTTATACTCACTACTGTTAAAACAGTTTTTATTCTAAATAAAAAATAAATTCTCTTGAGGAGCTATGTACTCTTGGCCACAGGTCAGTTTTCTTCTGCTTGGACTGTCTGTCAGGATCAAAGTTGTCTTACATTTTTTCCATGCATGCTGAGTTCCTCCAACATTGTGTGTGTGTTGCTCAGATTTCCAGAACTGCAGATTTTCTCTTGTTCTCTTACATTCATTTCAGTTTTGTGGGGCTCAAGGTAACCAATATACTGTGGATGGGGAAGGAGATGGCTGGTGCACCAGGCAGGTGAGTGGTTTGACAGCTGTTGCCCTTTCAGTGCTACTAACCAAGGCTTTTGTGTGCTCCTGCGCTAATTTGAACAGTCACGGCAGAGAGATTCCCAGATGTCAGTGAACAAGTTCAAAGTTCAAAGTAAATCTATTATCAAAGTCACCATATACAACCCTGAGATTTATTTTCTTGCAGGCATTCACAATAAATCCATAACAGAATTAATGAAAGACCACACTAATTGGGGCACAATAGCAGAGTGCAAATAAATCAAAAATATGAAAATACAAAAAGAAAGAATAATAATAATCCATAAATAAGCAATAGATATTGAGAACATGAGATGAAGAGTCCTTGAAAGTTTGAGTCCATAGATTGCGGGATCATTTCAGCGATGAGGCAAGTGAAGTTGGGTGAAGTTACCCCTTTGGTTCAGGAGCCTGATGGTTGAGGGATAATAACTGTTCCTGAACCTGGTGGTGTGAGTCCTGAGGCTCCTGTACCTTCTTCCTGGTGGCAGCAGCGAGAAGAGTGCATGGCCTGAATCGTGAGGGTCCCTGGCGACAGCTGCCATTTTCCTGCGACAATGCTCTGTGTAGATGTGCTCAGTGGTAGAGAGGACTTTACCTGTGATGGACTGGGCTGTATCCACTACTTTTTGTAGGATTTTCCGTTGAACACAGCACACTTCTTCATGAAAACTTTGAGTACATCCTGAAACACACTTCTCTTTTTCTGCTTAATTGCCTTGTCCCACAGTCGTTCCATGGCCTCCTCTTGTGCCAAGGCGAACCCACTCTCAGGGCGGAGGAGCAGCACCTTATATTCCACCTGGCTACCTTCCAATCTGGTGGCATGAATATTGATTTCTCCTTCCGGTAAACAAAATCCTCCCTCCTCTCCCCACTCTGACCTTTTCCTTCTTCTCATCTTCTTCTCTAGTGGGAGGGGAAGGAGGCTAGCTAGAAGGTGATAGGTGAAGCCAGTTCCCCCTGGGTCCACTCTTTCCTTTCTCTTTTTGTCCACTCTCCCCACCATCAGATTCTTTCTTCTCCAGCTTTTGATCTTTCCCACCCAACTGGCTTCACCTATCACCTTCTAGTTAGCCTCCTTCCCCTCCCACCACCTTTTAATTCAGGTGTCTTCCCCCTCCCCAGTCAGTCCTGCAAAATAGCCTCGGCACAAAATACCCATTGTCTACTTTTTTCCACAGATGCTGCCTGACCTGCTGAGTTCCTCCAGCATTTTCAAAGATTCAAAGCGCACTTATTATCAAAGAATGTATAAATTATTAACAAAGAATGCAGCACTGAGCGTCATAGGAAGTCATTCCTGCCTGTGGCCATCAAACTTTACAACTCCTCCCCTGGAGGGTCAGACACCCTGAGCCAATAGGCTGGTCCTGGACTTATTTCATAATTTACCGCCATAATTTACATATTACTATTTAACAATTTATGGTTCTATTACTATTTATTACTTATGGTGCAACTGTAACGAAAACCAATTCCCCCTGGGATCAATAAAGCATGACTATGACTATGACTATAACTATGAAATTATACACCTTGAAATTTGTCTGCTTATAGGCAGCCACAAAGCAAGAAACTCGAGTAACTCTATTAAACAAAGGCCAAAAACCACTGCGCAGAGATAGAGAGAAAAAAAAACACATCATGCAAACAATAGAAGCAAGCCAACAGCATCCCAAACCAGACTGCGTCCAAGATCCACTCCCAGAGCAGCTGGAGTAGGCCTAATCCAAGCCTCGAGCCCAGTTTTCACACCAGTGGGGCAGGAATGCACAACAGCCTCGGTATTGTGGAGAAAAGAATGAACATTCGTGGGAGAGTGAGCGAAAATCAGCCTGACCCTCACCTCCGTATCCTACACTTGGACCTCCATTCTATCTGGGCTGATGTCCAAGCACTGAGTTGTGTCACGTTCTAGGACCCAAATCTAGGCATCCAGCTGGAAGCCATTCTCGATCTCCCATTTGTTCCCACTTGTGTGACTTATTTGGATTTCCAGCATCTGCAGATTTTCTCATGTTTGTGACTTGCAATAATATGTCTGTTTTGGGGCATAATGCTGAGAGTGTAAACCACGTGGATGAATCAAAATAATCAGTATTTTGATCTGCGGATGTTGTTCTGGGAAGATACACTGGTTGCCCTTCCAGTGAATTCAATTGTCTACTGATTACTAACCTAGTAACATAATCACTATTTAACCAAAGTCAGACTAGGAGTTTACCCTCACAGATGTCACCATAAATTATAGACTTATCATATAAGGAGCGTTTGATGGCTCTGGGCTTCTACTCACTGGAATCCAGAAGAATGAGGGGAGATTTCATTGAATTCTATCAAATGTTGAAAGGCCTCGATAGAGTGGATTTGGGGAGGATCTTTCCTATGGGGGGAGAGTCTAAGACCCGAGAACACAACCTCAGAATAGAGTGATGTCCATTTAGAATGGAGATGGGGAGAAATTTCTTTAGCCGGAGAGGGGTGAATCTGTGGAATTTGTTGCCACAGGCAGCTGTGGAAGCCAAGTTTTTGGGTATACTTAAGGCAGAGGTTGGTAAATTCTTGATTAGTCAGGGTATGCAGGGACACGGGAGGAAGGCAAGAGATTGGGGCTGAGAGGGAAAACGGATCAGCTCTGATGAAATGGCAGAGCAAACTCGTTGGGCCAAGTGGCCTAATCTTATGTACTTATGGTCTTATATACCAGCCGGAAGTACCTTTATCAGACTCCCTTGGAGCTGATCTTGTATCATCTCTATGTAGTCTGCATTTCAACTCATGCTGATTCTCTTGTCTATGGTCAGTACCTTCAAATGCCCAGCTCAGTCTTAGAGTTACACAACACGTAAACAGGCTTTTTGGCCCATCCTGTTCATGCTGGCAAAACTGCCTACTTGAGCTAGTCTTAGTCCCCATATCTCCCAAACCAGTACTATTTACATACCTACGTAAATCACTTTTAAACTTGAAATTATATCCACCTCTACCACTTCTTCTGGCAGCTCGCGTTTAAGTCTGTTCAAATAGTGTAAAAGGAAAATGGTGTCAGATGTACCTGGGAAACTAAATGCCTCCCCTCATCACCATCTCTTTCAAGAGGGTTTGCAACTCTACCTCTCCATAATTAAATTTCCTTTAGCCAAGAAGCTTCAAATAGAAGCTGCAATACTCTTCTAACAAACAAATTGCTGAACATGACATCATTCCATTCTATCCTCTTCACTTTTCGCAACTTGTCAAAGACAAAAACAAAAAAAAAAGCTTATGCTAAAGGTTCAAAAGAACGAAGATCTCATTTATTCAAGTAGAGGATTAAACAACATTTTAAGAACAATTGATACGTGCACTGACTAATTAGAGAACTGTAAATGAAAATGGACACACAAGTGATGGATAACTCTAGAACCAAAGGGCACAGCTTCAGAATAGAAGGACGTCCCTTTAGAACAAAGATGAGGAGGAATGTCTTTATCCAAAAAGTGTATCTGCGGAATTCACTACCACAGACGGCAAAGTTAGTAAGTGTATCTAAAGCAGAGTTTGCTTGGTTCTTGATTAGTCAGGGTATCAAAGGTTACAGGGAGAAGGCAGGAGAATGGGGTTGAGAGGGTTAATAAGTCAGCCATGATGGAATGGGTAACTAGAGAGTAAACTAGAAGTATATCCAGCATCCCAGCAACACGATCAGTGTAAGGGTAACCCAGAGTGGGCAAGGCTTATTGGCTTTCGACTACTTTGCATGGAAGTGTCTGTGGTCTCTGCCAACCAGCTCTATACAGTGCCCAGATCACAGACTCTGTGCCATGCAGATGTTACAGGTATTCAATATTCCTTTAGCTCTTCAGTCTACTCGATCATAACAATCAAAATCGTAATGACAGGAAAGAAAGCAGCTGAGGTATTCAAAGCTACAGGAACTGAGCACCGTGGTGATCACAGCATGTTCAAGCACTGAAATGCAGGTTTATTCCCTGCAGCAAGTCACACTTCCATGTCAAATCCCATCACTGAGGAGTTTAAATGCAGTTGATTAAACAAAAGACTGAATATATAAACACTATCACCAAACATAGTGATTGTGGCAGTAATACAGTAGATTGAAACAGAGGGCAAAACAATTGGAATGCAGACACTTTAATTTCTTGAATGAAAAGGGAAGTCTTTTCATGATTCACTGAATTTGGTTCATCTATTAAATAGGTGTGACAATGGATAGTAATGATTTCTGGGATCTGGATTTCACCCTAATAGTGCAAGCTGAATCATCTGCAGCTCAACATCAGTAAGACAAAGGAGATGGTGATGGACTTTAGGTAGCCTAAGCCTGCATTGCTCCCTGTTACTATTGATGGTGAGGACGTGGATGTGGTGAGGAGCTACAGGTACGTGAGGGTCAACTTGGATGACAGACGTGAGTGGAACACCAACACAGAGGCTGTGTACAAGAAGGGCCAGAGTCGCCTCTACTTCCTGAGGAGACTGAGGTCCTTTGGAGTACGCAGGCCTCTCCTTCACATGTTCTACCGGTCTGTTGTGGCCAGTACAATCTTCTATGCGGTGGTGTGCTGGGGCAATGGCATCAACACGGGTGATGCCAACAGGCTCAATAAACTGATTAGAAAGGCTGGCTCTGTTATAGGAGTCAAACTGGACACACTGGAGGCTGTGGTAGAACAAAGGACCCTACGGAAAATCCTGGCAATTCTGAACAATGTTTCTCACCCTCTGCATGCCATCTTGGCTGAACAGAGGAACTTTTTTAGTAATAGACTAAGACAACTGCGCTGCTCCAAAAAACACTCTATGAGGTTGTCTTACCCTTGGCCATTAGGCTCTATAATGAGTCAACCTGTAGCCAGAGGGTGATGACCCCCTCCTGTTAGACTGTTTGTGGTAACTTATTTTTTATTCTTTCTGCTTCTCTTTTAATATTTATATCTGTGCACTTGTAATGCTACTGTGACACTAATTTCCTTTGGAATCCATAAAGTATCTACCTATCTAATAGATCTACATCAACTCCAATCAGACCAATTCCAAGCCTTCTATTTCCCTGTAGCCCTGACTCCTTTTTGATTTTTTCTCATGTAATCAAAACTAACATTATGAAGTCCTAAAGAAGCCCACGTCAATTGTTTCCTCTTTTCCATAGATGCTGTCTGATCTGCTGAGTTCCTCCAGCATTTTGTGTGCATTGCAATGCAATTAACACCAACTAGTTACCTTCCATTACACCTTTAAGATGTATGAGGGAAATGGGATGGTGTGGTAGTGAAGTAGTTAGCACAACGCTTTACAGTACCAATCACCTGGGTTCAATTCTTGCCACTGCCTGTAAGGACTTCATACGTTCTCCCTGCGACTGCATGAGTTTTCCTCCCACAGTCCAAAGCTGTAGCTGTCTGTAGGTTAATTGGCCATTGTAAATTGTCCCGTGTATAGGCTAGGGTTGGGGGGACTGCTAGGTGGTGTGGCTCAAAGGGTTGGAAGGGCTTATTCCAAGCTGTATCTCAATAAGTAATGAAGGAGACTCACACACTACTGGGAAGGACATTCAAACTCTAAACAGTCAGCACCTGAGCTCAGCGTTACTCCCAGGTCCCCATGAGGCAGTAACATTAACTGCTTCACCACCTGCATAAAGATATGTTCTCATTTTCAAATTATGCTTTATGTACTACATTTGGGTTAAATCCAATTGACTTGAAAAGGCCTTTAAAGGGAGCAAAACTTTGGATCTGTGAGATGTGAAGAGCCATTGTAGCCCACTGCTCGGTTTGGCACACCTCCCCTGCTCTGTCAACCCTGGATATATGGGAACTTTAGAACAGCAATCCAAAAAACAATGTCTCAACCTAGTAAGGTTATATGGGTACAGTTCAGAGATATCACAACAAAGTGAGTCATCAGAAAATGAGGTGTAATCAAAACCAGAGTGAGACAAGTAACAGCCTGAGTTCACACTACCATTCAATCATCTCCCTGATCACCGACTATGTAAACTTTCCCTCTCTACTTCTATGCTCTTACCTCCCTTAAATATCCAATCTCGGTCCTGAAAATAATAACAGAGCATCCACTCCACTCTGGGTAGGAATTCCAACAATTACAACCTTCTTTGAAAGACATTCCTCTGTGCATCAGTACTCAATGACCAGTCCTCATGGCTAAGACAACACTTCCCAGTACTAAGTATTTCCTAACCCTGCAGAATATAACTTGTCAATCCTTTCTATGCTTCACTGAGATCACCAACCATCTGATCAATACTCTATAGTGCTGCAAGATCCTGTTACAAGTGGTGACAGGCAATTAACCAGCTAGCAGGAGGGAGAGGAACATTATTATACCTGCCCTCGATGTTAGTGGAGCCCAGCACGTGAAAAGGACAAGAATGCAGCATTTACCTAGCAATGAGAATCAGGTTTAATATCACTGGGATATGTTGTGAAATTTGTTGTTTTGCAGCAGTGGTACATTGTAATACATAATAATTTTTTTTAAATATTAATTAAAATAAGAAGATAGAGAAAAGAAAACTAAATTAAATAAGTAATGCCAAAAGAGAGGGGAAAGGTGCTGAGGTATTGCTCATGGGTTCACTGTCCGTTCAGAAATGTGATAGTAGAGGGGAAGAAGCTGTTCCTGAAATGTAGTGTGTGTGTTTTAGGCTCCTGTACCTCCTCCTTGATGGTAACAATAAGAAAAGGTCATGTCCTGGGTGATGGGAACCCTTAATGATGGATGCTGCCTTTTTGAGGCATTGCCTTTAGAAGATGCCCTAAATTTTGAGGAGGCTAGTGCCCATGGTGGAGTTGAGTAATTTAATATGAGTGGATAATCCACCTCCGCCTTGCCCCGAGACCCTCAAAAATCGTAGAAGTCTTCTGCTCTTTCTTTCTACTTCATCTGATATGCAGACAAAGCTGAGAACTTTGGATACAGCACACTATAGCTGAGGTCAGAAGAATGGATTCAGCAGACATTAACATTACGGAAACTCAGTCCTGGGGAGGGGAGCTCGTCATTGATCGGTGGCATGGCAAACCCTGTGCTCTGCCGTCTGGAATTTTGCCGGCATAGGATGAAGGTCTACGTGCCCGTTTACAGACTGTTTGAAGAAAACTATGCTGCTAGGAATTCTCTTGCATGCTGTGTGTCTGCTTGTGCCATGACTTGCAGTGATTCCCAGCTGTTTAAGTACAGCTACAAAAATGGTATCTAATAAACAAAGGGTGAATTGCTCGGTTACATATTTTCCACTAGTAAGTAGGACAACCCAGACTGCCTTGCTCATGTGAAGTTTCATTCATCAAAAAGTAAACATAATTTACAATGCAATTAAATACCACTTCCTCACCAATGTTTCAACCATTAAATCCTTTCTCTCATATTGCCTTTGTGTAATTACCGTCATTATGCGCTGAGCTGCATTGAACTGGGCAATCATGGTTTTAACTACGACCATGATTGTTCTTGGCAAATTTTTCTACTGAAGTGGTTTGCCAGTGCTTTCTCCTGGGCAGCGTCTTGACAAGATGGGTGACCCCATCCATTATCAATACTCTTCAGAGATTGTCTGCCTGGCTTCAGTGGTCACATAACCAGGACTTGTGATCTGCACCAGCTGCTCGTACGACCATCCACCGCCTGCTCCCCCGACTTCACGTGACCCTGATCAGGGGCTAAGCAGGTGCTACACCTTGCCCAAGGGTGACCTGCAGGCTAGCGGAGGGAAGGAGCACCTTAACACCTCCCTTGGTAGAGACATATCTCCATCTCATCACCCAACTTTTGTGTAAACAGAGATAAAAAAGCTTAATTCCATAAACACAGTGATCTCTTCCACCTGTGACTCTGCAGGTAGTGATTCTGGGGATTACTTGCAGTCCCACAGCATGCTGAAT
Source organism: Mobula hypostoma (assembly GCF_963921235.1). Lineage (NCBI taxonomy): Eukaryota > Metazoa > Chordata > Chondrichthyes > Myliobatiformes > Myliobatidae > Mobula > Mobula hypostoma. The sequence continues at coordinate 56,349,932 of NC_086115.1, forward strand.
ATTTTTTTCATTTATTTTTATTGCCTCCATAGGGGTAATTCTGCTGCAAATTTAAGGTTAAATTCTTAGGTGGCAAATTTGTAGCAGTGAGGTGTTATGTCATGATCTGCCCTAACAAGAGAAGTTCTAAATGAATACTCCCGACAGTCAAAGGCATTGATATCATTGAACCTTCAACCATTAGCATCTTGATGGACACTGTTGACCAGAACTTGGTTTGTAATTATAGAGGCATATGGACCTCCTGTGGACAAATGAGATTTCGTCCTTCAATGATTCTGTGATTTTAATATAAGCTTAACTGAACTATCCACTAATGACATGGTGTCAAAAGCAAGTCAGAGAGAGGTTATCCTGCAGCGTGACTTATCACCAGACTTCTCAAAACTTTCCAACATCTACTGGCAGAGGTAGATGGAATATCGTTCACCTGACAAAATTGTTGCAGCTCCACCACAGTGAAGATACTCGATACTATGCAGAACGAAAAAAATCCCTGCGATTGCACATCAGTTATCACATTAAACATTCACTCCCTCCACCACAACAATGGTTCTCAGACTCGGAATGAAAGCTGTATTTGATCACAGCAAATAAAACACGTTTCTCATAAGTATTCATTTTATTTACTTACAGATACAGCGTTGAATAGGCCCCTCTGCGGTTGCACGCCGCCCTGCAACCCCCGACAACCTTGATTTAACCCTAACATAATCACGGGACAACTTACAATGACCAAATAAACTACCCAGCAACACACACACAATGCTGGAAGAACTCAACAGGCCAGGCAGCATCTATGGAAAAAGGTACAGTCGACGTTTCGGGCCGAAACCCTTTGGCAGGACTGGAGAGAAAAGCTGAGGAGTTCTAAATGTCGACTGCACTTTTTTTCCATAGATGCTGCCTGGCTTGCTGAATTCCTCCAGGAATTTGTATGTGTTGCTCAGATTTCCAGCATCTGCAGATTTTCTCTTGTTTGTGAAGTAACATACCCAGTACATCTTTGGACTGTAGGAGGAACCCCGTGCACCTGGAGAAAACTGATGCATTTTTTTTAATGTGGAGTATGTAGAGAGACTCCTTACAGAGATTGCTGGGACTGAGCTACAAACTCCAATGCCCAAGCTGTAATAGCATCCCACCAATTGCTAAAACAAAACTGCAATGAAGAATCCTACTTCTGAGTGCGACAGTATTCCTGAGTAGCGAGTACTGAGAGAAAACGACTGACGATTAAGGAAGCCCTGAACGGAGATGCAGGGCCTTCACTGCTGCGCTAAATTCCTTCCCAATAACCGGAAGTCTTTGGACTCCAGAATGGGAACCGCTGCCCTAGGGGAATTCCTGGGATTGCGTATAGTCCCATGGCTAGTGTTGTGTATGTTCTAATTTACTTTCATTGATTAATACTGAAGCCTCATTTACGTATTGTAATTTTTGGTACATTTCCCATCTCTGAGTGAGTTATGACCCGAGATTGAGAACTACTGATCAACAAGATATATTGCATCAACCCATCCAGCCTAATTTAACAGCATCTGCAAACCATCATCTCCAGAAAGACAAAATAGAAACACCACCATCTGTAAATTCTTCTACAAGTCACATACTGTACATACATCCTAATTTGGAAAGATATCACCATTCCTTCAACAGCACTAACCCAATGTCCTGGAACATACCAACACAAAACACTGTGGGAGTGCATGACAACTGTAGTTCTCTAAGATTGCTCCTTATCACAACTCTCTCAAGGCCATTAGAAGCAGGCAGTAAATGCTGGGTTTATCAGCGCAGTTCACATTAAATAAATCCCAGGTACATCCCATCAAGAGAGGCCAAACGGAAACAAGCTGCTTCACGAAAGGGCAATTTTTAGAGTCATAGAGTACGACAACACAGAAACAGACCCTTCAGCCCATCTAGTCTCTGCCAAGTTGTTATACTATCCTAGTCCTATGACCTGTACCTGGACCACAGCTCTCCATACTCCTGTGATACATACACTTAACCAAATTTCTCTTAAATGCTGCAAGCAAGCAACTATGACTTCCACTATCAGCTTGCTTCATGCTCTCGCCACTCTCCGAGTGAAAAAGTTCCCACTCAGGTTTCCCTTTCTCCACCTTTTGTTTGAAATTCTTTATTAGCAGCGCACATCAGAAATACAGATTATACACATTATACATTCCAAAAATTCTTAATCTTTAAACAACAAGTAACTTACGGCTTTTCAAATAATTAAAGCCCTTTAAATACTTAAGCAACATTCTCATGGGGTAGATGTTTAGAAGGGATCAGAGGTGAAAACTTTCCGCACAGTAGGTGGTTTGGAATTTGAAGTACAATGCTTGAGGAAGTGGTGAAGGCACTCTCACAACAGTTAGAAAGCATCTAGACCAGGGGTTCCCAACCATTTTTATGCCATGGACCCCTACCATTAACCGAGGGATCAATGGATCCCAGATCGGGAACCCCTCATCTAGACAAACACCTGAATGACCAAGATCAGTAAGACTATTAATCTAATGAGGCTGAATGTGATTATAATAGATAGGTTCAAAGATCGGAATGGTCATGATAGGCCAAAATGCCTGTTTCTTGCTATATGTCTCTGTTAACCTTACTTCATCATATTTCTAACACCTGTTCAATTCCTTTTGCCCTGTGAGGTCTCCATCGGTCAGGGACGGCCATCCTAGCTGTCTAGATACGCAAGCCAGGGCAGTACGCTACACAGAACATGCTGCCTCTCTCTGCGCATCTGATGAATCCAAAGGAACGGCAGAGACCGATACAGTTTGACACTAGCAGTATCACAGGAGTTGCCAGTCAGCATTGAATTCAACGTAGGACTGCTTTAGGGACTCCAGCTCTGGATTTTTCCCTTGGGGTTCACTCTCAAAGCCTTCCCCATGAGTGGGTATAACTGCGAGGCAGCGGAGGTTTGAGATCGGAGTTTTCCTTCTCCTAGATGAGCTGCCAATCATGGCTGACGTGATCCATCTGCCCAAAGCGACTGGTTTTAAGGAGCTAGTAACCCACCTTTGCCCCTTCTCCTGTCGGTAGAAACAGTTCCTCCAGGCTTAGTAGCTAAGCCACATGTGAAGGCCAGGAGCTGGACTGAGTTGTCAGAGGCTATTTGAGGCTCACTTCATTGGGAACATTTGATAGATGGTGGGGGCTTGCCCTCCCTACCACCCCCGGGTATAAGATCATAAGGCCGTAAGACATGGAGCAGAATGAGGCCATTCAGTCCATCTCATCTGCTCCACCACTCCATCATGGCTGATCCCTGATCCCACTCAATTTCATACACCTGCCTTCTTTCTATATCCTTTGATGTCCTGACCAATCAGGAAACAATCAACTTCCGCCTTGAATATACCCAGGGACCTGGCCAGGGACAGAGCAATCCACAGATTCACCACTCTCTGGCTAAAAAAATTCCTCCTACCTCTGTTCTAAAAGTTTGCCCCTCAATTTTGGGGCTTTGCCTTCTAGTTCTGGATGCTACCACCATAGGAAATACCCTCTCAGCACCCACACCATCTCATCCTTTCAACATTCAGTAGGTTTCAATGAGATCCTCCTGCGTTCATCTAAATTCCAGTGAGTACGGGCTGAAAGCTGCCAAACACTCCACATATGTTAACCCTTTCATTCCCGGAATCATCCTCGTGGACCTCCTTTGGACTCTCTCCGAAGGCAACACATCCTTTCTGAGATATGGGGCTCAAAACTGACACTACTCCAAGTGCGGCCTGACCAGTGTCTTACAAAGCCTCAGCATTATCTTCTTGTTTTTATATTCTATTCCCCTTGAAATAAATGGCCACATTGCATTTGCCTTCTTTACTACAGCCTCAACCTATAAATTAACCTTCTGGGAGTCTTTCATGAGGACTCCCAAGTCCCTCTGCACCTCTGATGTTTGCACCTTCTCCCCATTTAGATAATAATCTGCACTTTTGTTCCTTTTACCAAAATGCATTATTGTACATTTCCCCACAAACTTAAAAGCAAAGGGTAGGGTGGTCTTTTTTCTTCTTTTTTTCATTTTTCGTATGATGCTCATACATGACATCACGGTATTATTAATACTTGTGTTATTAACAATCTGCCAATATTTGGTCATCTGAATGGCCACTTAAGTAGCTTCAGAGAATGCTCAGAAGAATTAGACAAACATAAATCGCTGCACCTGAGAGACATCAAAAGCAAACTGGAAGGAGAAGGTTAGGGATGCCAGCAATAAACTGAATTAAATGACAGAGCATTTAGTAAGTTATAATGTTTGAGAAATCACAGAAGCATTTATGAATGTAATCAACGCCCACCATTACTGCACTCCGAGTTACTTGGTCCGCATTTAGAGCATGGACTCCCAATCTTTTTTATGCCATGGACCAATACCATTAAGCAAGGGGTCTATGGACGCTGTTGTAGCACGGACAATGTCATTGGAGAGACGCAGCTTGTAGATATGGAGCAGTCTCTTTTTTCGACAAAATGAGACACAGCAGGCATCACAGAGAACCTTTTGGAGAAAGAGTTCTCTTTGACCCAATAGAAACATAGAAAACCTACAGCACAATACAGGCCCTTCGGCCTACAGTGCTGTGCCAAACATGTACTTACTTTAGAAATTACCTAGGTTTACCCATAGCCCTCTATTTTTCTAAGCTCCATGCACCTATCCAGGAGTCCCTTAAAAGACCCTATTGTATCCGCCTCCACCACCATTGCTGGCAGCCCATTCTGCACACTCACCACTCTCTGTGTAAAAAAATTACCCCTGACATCTCCTCTGTATCTACTTCCAAGCACCTTAAAACCGTGCCCTCTCGTGATAGCCATTTCAGCCCTGGGAAAAAGCCTCTGACTATCCACACGATCAATGCCTCTCATCATCTTATACACCTCTATCAAGTCACCTCTCAATATTACATGACATTTTATATGCTAAAGATCAAAGGACAATTCTATATTTACCATGTAGCTACAATGCTTCCTTTGAATTACAGACAACATTCACACCTCCTTCTTCACACCCACACTCCAGACAATGTTAATCAGCATTGTCTGGCTTTTCAATGAACTGCAGTTTTACATTCAATCTACAGTCCATTTTCAGATCTGAAGATTTGTGGCTGAAGTTAATATTTTGCTATATGTCCCAACCCCATAAATGCTCTAACAGACCCCGAGTTGGGAACCGCTGACCTAGAGGGTTCCTATTGTTGACTAGAAGTATGCATGCCTTCAACTACCTATTAGAGAATTCCAACCCTGAATCTCCCATGAAAATTTGAGGATGTACTTTTACAGTGTTTCTTAATAGAGTTTATATTTGCAACTACAAGTATTGGCAGCATAATCCTGGCCTAGATTAGTTTAATATCCATTTCTGACACTGAACCATCCTTGAGTTAGTAACTTCCATTATTTCCTCAATTCACTTTGGTCAAATGATCTTGCAGAAATTGGTTATCACAGGTATTCTTAGTTTTGATTATCTGAACTGATTCCACAACTTATGAATTCACTTTCAAGGGCTCTACAACTCATGTTCTCTGTTTGTTTATTTATTTATTTTTAGTATTTGCACAAATTGTCTTCTTTTGCACATTAGTTGTTATTCGGTCTTTGAAGAAGAAGAAGAAAGCCCTTAACTCTGAGTGGAGTCATCGGGACGCCGTCATGACGGCGTTTTTTTAGCAAGCTTTCTTATTTTTACGAGGCCGAGCTGCTAGCTCGACGCTCAACCCAGTACGGATGGAAAGTGTGCAAGGGAACCGGCTGGATTCAAACTCAGGAGCCTTCGCTCCAAAGTCCGGTACTGATGCCACTACACCACCAGCCGGCTAATTTCAGTCTTTGACCCTGTCATATTTTTTGCTCTACTGCGAATGCTTGCAAGGAAATGAATCTCAGAGTGACTTTGATAATGAACTTACTTTGAACTTCCTTTAAACCTCTCCCTTTAACACATGTAATTGTCATTATGCACAACTGTTCTTGCCACAGGACCTTCTCCAATGTTGTGAGGCTGATGAGTAACCCAGACATGCAAATGAACGGTTGGGAGACTAGCAGTTTGAGCTCGCCGACTGCTGTGTGGCTGCAGACATCTGCCTTGTGGAAACTCGGTTGTGGCTCCCTTTCAAGCTTGCAGACTATTTGGGTAACAAACCGTTCACAGGTATGTAACCCTGTTGTAACCTGGGGGAGAGCTGTATACAGAATTGACCACCCCTGATTTCATAGACTTGCACTCCGGCTTTCATTCCCCAGTAAGTTGCAGCTTCAGACACTTCATCTCACAGTTTTTGAAATAAATACATCTTTTGTAAATCAATCCTTCCAGAGAGATTTAATTTAATCCCTAATTAAATAAAAATGTTTTTTTTTATTCAGAAGCGAGGAGCGGGCTGGTTCAGTTTGCTGCTCCACGAGATTTACTTATCTCTGCACTCAACTGAGGCTAGAGCCTGCAACGAACAGGCTCCTAAATCAGCTGCAGTGATGACTGACTTCGTGGTGTGGAATCACCTTCACAGACATCAGTTCTGAATGTTATTTGCTTACTTTCATTGTCTGCACAATATTTTTTCTCTGCATATTGGGCGTTTGACGGTGTTTGTATCTTAAATGGATACCCTTGGGTTTCTTTGTTTTGTGACGAATCTTAAGGTTGTATAGAGTATACATACTTCATAATAAGTGAACTTTGAACTTTAATTTGTCCTTTATCACAGTTTCACAATGAAAGAAATGGCCGACATGGAAGGAGCCTCACCAAACATCCAAATATCTTTTGAAGGACACAGATAAATTCCCTCTGCCCTGAATACAAAGGTCACACGGCTATGAATTGATGGCTGAAGTTTATTAAGTGGCTATATTTATGGTTCTGCTATGCAATGGAGAAAGTTGGATGTGACAGCTAAGGCCGCAGCACATTTTCTTCAAAGAAAATAACATTGTTCTCTATTTTAAGCAGGAATCTATTTCCTCTTCGATATGTGACACTTCTACAAGTCATTCTGCTAAATATAGGGGTTTTTTAAAAGGCATAAAGTAGACTTAAGTGCTGGGTTTATAACAATTCTTTTATTCAATAACCAGCCTCAGGATAATCTGCATGTTTATGAGATTTTGATTATATTGTATCATATCATGCCTTTCAGCTCCATCAGTCAAACGACACTGCATAACATGACTGTTGTGCAAGGCAGAGAAAACTCTGTTATGTTGTGGATGAGACGAGCAACCACACTAGAGGAGGGGCAGCACTCAAGGAGGCCCCAGCAGGTCCACGGCCTCCTTTACTGCTGTGATGAGGCCACACTCAGGTTGGAGGAGCAACACCTTATATTCCGCCTGGATACCCTCCAACTTGATGCCATGAATATCGATTTCTCGAACTTCTGGTAATTTCTGCCCCCCGCCCCCACCACCACCACCATTCCTCATTCCTGTTTCCCTCTCTCACCTATCTCCTTACCTGTCCATCAACCTCTCTGGTGCTCTTCCTCCTTCCCTTTCTTCCATGGTCTTCCACCCTCTCCTATCAGATCCTCCCTTTATCTCTTTCACCAATCAACTTCTCAGCTCTTCACTTCACCCCCTTCCCCTTCCCCTCTCCCGGTTTCACCTGTCACCTGTCACCTTGTACTTCTTCCTCCCCTCCCACCTTCTTTCTCTGACTTCAGCTCTTTCTTTCCAGTCCTGAATGGCCTGAAATGTTGACTGTTTACTCTGTTCCGTAGGTGCTTCCTGGCCTGCTGAGCTCCTCCAGCACTTCAAGTGTGTTATCCAGGGTGATCTGCCAGCCACCAGAATATCTGACTAATCAGCATCTGTCAACTGTACAACCCCTACTCACAGGCCACTGACTGAGGCAAGGCCTTTCGACTGAGCAGTTTGCCAAAGCAACGCAGACTGAGAACATCAAGAGTAACACCCACAAAATACCAGAGGAACTCAGCAGGTCAGACAGTATCTATGAAGAGGAATAAACAGTCAATATTTCAGATCAACAGGATGGAAAGAAAAGGGGGAGGAAGTCAGAGTAAGGTATTGGGAGAGGGGAAGGAGTATAAAATGGCAGGTGATAGGTGATGCCAGATGGGGGGGGGGGGGAAGCTGTGTGAGTGGTGGGGGCGGGGGTGGAATGAGCTGAGAAGTTGGTAGGTGATAGATGAAAAATGTAAAGGGCTGAAGAAGAAGGAATCTGATAGGGGAGGAGAATGGACCATAGGAGGAAGGGAAGGAGAAAGGGAGGTGGGAGTTGAAGGGCAGCTGAGGAAAACAGAAGAGATAATAGGGGAGCCAGAATGGGGAATAGAAAAAGAGAGGAAGAAGAGGTGGAGAAATTACTAGAAATTAGAGAAGTCGATGTTTGTGAAGTCAGGTTAGAGGCTATCCAGATGGAATATGAGGTGTTGCTCCTCCAACCTGAGTGTGGCCTTGTCATGGCGGTAGAGGAGGCCGTGAAGCGACACGTTAATATGGAAATGGGACAGCAATTAAGTTCAGGTTGGGTTGAAAGCATTAGGCTGATATGTAGAAGACAGTGAGGGTGTTGTGAAGGAGGGTCTTGGATGGTGGTAGGGAGTTGGTCACTGTTGACCGTTGGGGTTGGGAGGTTGGTGAGGAGTCTGTTGAGAGTGATAGCTGGAGGATGGAATTGGGTGTTCGGGGATTTATCAGTGGATAGGGATGAGGATGGTCCACATGATGGGTGTTAGAACATAGAAATCAACAGCACATTACAGGCCCTTCGGCCCACAATGTTCTGCCGACCATGTAACCTGCTCTAGATGCTGCCTAGAATTTCCTTACTGCATAGTGCTCCATTTTTTTAAGCTCCATGTATCTATCTAAGATTTTCTTAAAAGATCTTATTGTATCCCCCTCCCCCACCATCGCTGGTGGTGGATTCCACACACCCACCACTCTCTGTGTGAAAAACTTACCTCAGATGTCCTCTCTGTACCTACTTCCAAGCTCCTTGAAACTTGGCCCTCTCGTGATAGCCATTTCAACCCTGGGAAAAAGCCTCTGGCTATCCACACGATCAATGCCTCTCATCATCTTATACACCTCTATCAGGTCACCTCTCATCTTCCGTCACTCCAAGGAGAAAAGGCCAAGTTCACCTAACCTATTCTTAAAAGGCACACTCTCCAATCCAGGCAACATCCTTGTTCGTTAATCAAATATTTGAGTTGGGGGGATGCTGTCTTGGTACTTGCCCTTTATTGGTCAGGACTTTCTCTCATTGCTGCCTCTTTGTCGATGACCATCCAGGACATGCCCTCTTCTCATTGTTACCATCAGGCAGGAGGTACAGGAGCCTGAAGGCACACACTCAGCGATTCAGGAACAGTTTCTTCCCCTCCGCCATCCGATTCCTAAATGTACATTGAACCCTTGAACACTACCTCACTACTTTTTTTTATTTCTGTTTTTGCACTACTTATCTATATTTAATGATTTAACCTACATATGTATACTTACTGTAATTCCATTTTTTTCCATTTCATGTATTGCATTGTACTGCTGCCGTAAAGTTAACAATTTTCACGACACATGCCGATGATATTAAACCTGATTCTCATTCTGATTCTGATGTGGCTGCTCCCTCCAAGGTGTCAGTTACCGGAGGAAGCCAAATGATTAGATATCGAGTGACAATGCTTTCACTGTGGCAGAGGTCCAGGAGAAGAAATCAAAATGCAAAGAGTATCTGAAATTAGGGAACAATAATTGAAGTGAGGCAATTTCAGCAAAAGCAGTTGTCTGTAAGCCGGCCGATGGTATAGTAGCATCCACACCGGACTTAGAGGTGAGAGGTCCCCGGTTCGAAGCTGGCTGGCTCCTTGCATGCTCAAATGCCATCTATAAATTTGCTGACAATACAGCTACTGTTGGTAGAATCTCAGGTGGTGACGGGAGGGCGTACAGGAGTGAGATATGCCAACTAGTGAAGTGGTGTCGCAGCAACAACCTGGCACTCAACGTCAGTAAGACGAAAGAGCTGACTGTAGACTTCAGGAAGGGTAAGACGAAGGAACACATACCAATCCTCATTGAAGGATCAGAAGTGAAGAGAGTGAGCAGCTTCAAGTTCCTGGGTGTCAAGATCTCTGAGGATCTAACCTGGTCCCAACATATCGATGCAGTTATAAATAAGGCAAGACAGCAGCTATACTTTCTTAGGAGTTTGAAGAGATTTGGCGTGTCAACAAATACATTCAAAAACTTCCATAATTGTACCATGGAGAGCATTCTGACAGGCTGCATCAATGTCTGGTATGGAGGGGCTACTGCACAGGACCAAAAGAAGCTGCAGAAGATTGTAAATCTAGTCAGTTCCATCTTGGGCACTAGCCTACAAAGTACCCAGGACATAGTTAGGGAGCGGTGTCTCAGAAAGGCAGCGTCCATTATTAAGGACCTCCAGCACCCAGGGCATGTCCTTTTCTCACTCTTACCATCAGGTAGGAGATACAGAAACCTGAAGGCACACACTCAGCGGTTTAGGAAAAGCTTCTTCCCCTCTGCCATCCGATTCCTAAATGGACATTGAATCTTTGGACACTACCTCACTTTTTAAAAAAATATACAGTATTTCTGTTTTTGCACATTTTTAAAAATCTATTCAATATACATAATTGATTTTAAACGCAAACAACAGGAATTCTGCAGATGCTGGAAATTCAAGCAACATACATCAAAGTTGCTGGTGAACGCAGCAGGCATTCGTCCTGACGAAGGGTCTCGGCCTGAAATGTCGACTGTACCTCTTCCTATAGATGCTGCTTGGCCTGCTGCGTTCACCAGCAACTTTGATGTATGTTACATAATTGATTTACCTGTTTGTTTATTATTATTCTTTTTATTTTATTTATGATTTTTTTTCTCTGTGCTAGATTATGTATTGCATTGAGCTGCTGCTGCTAAGTCAACAAATTTCGCGTCACATGCTGGTGATAATAATCCTGATTCTGATTCTGATTCTGATTTCATCTGTGTTGAGTTGAGCATCGAGCTAGCAACTCGGCTTCGTAAAAAACAGACAAAATACTAAAAAGTTGGCAAGGTTGCTGCCCAATGCACCACAGGGTGTAGAGAGGAATAACAACAATTTCAGAAAGAGCAGCTGTCCACAGCCCCAAAACTCTGCTTATTCAATAAGACCATCACTGATCCTATACATCCAACTCACACCCTGCTCTGTCCCTATCTCACTTACTTTCCCACACACACACACTCGAAATTAAATATGCAGAATTTAAAGTGCAACACTGTACAATGTGTGCCCTTGAAATGGTGCTAGTTGAAACTGATTGTTGTTATTTAACACGCTATACCGGATTAACAGAGTAATCTTTGCTATGTCTTTCATTGAGTCAGCCAAAGATAACTGCAGGCACTGGTTTGTTTTAAAGAAGTGAGCGGTACCTACAAAGGAGCATAACACAGCCACTGCACAGCAGGTCTACAGGCATTTCATTCATTGACGTACTGCTAGGAAGATCATATGATCTGGGACACTTCTCATATGACCCTACACAAGGTAAGGCCTTTCAACTGGGCACCTTGCCTGAAGAAGACATGTGAATGATATCAGTTAAGTTCAGGATTCGGGTGGGGGTGGAAACATCAGGGTCTGGTCTAGTATGTAGACAACTGAGGGAGTGAAGATCATTGTGGGTGAAGGAGGGGGGAGCTGATTAATGCCGGGAACAATTTGGGTAGGGGAACCACCAGGTTCAGGAACAATTATTACCCCTCAACCATCATGCTCTTGAACCAAAGGAGATAACTTCACTCAAAGTGGCGTCACAGATAAGGTCATAAAGAAAGCTTCTGACACATTGGCCTTCAAAAATCAATGTACTGAGTACAGGAGATGGGATGCTATGTAAAAGTTGTATAAGACGTTGGTGAGGCCTAGTTTGGAATATTCTGTACAGTTTTGGTCACCCAGCTACAGGAATGATGTAAATAAGATTAAAAGAGTGCAGAGAAAATTTACAAATATGTCACCAGGACTGGTGAATCTGAGTTATAAGGAAAGATCGAATAGGTTAGGATTTTATTCCCTAGAACATAGTAGATTTAGGGGAGATTTGACAGAGATATACAAAACTATGAGGAGTATAGATAGGGTAAATGCAAGCAGACTTTTTCCACTGAGGTTGGATGGGACTGCAACTAAAGGTTATGTGTTAAGGGTGAAAGTTGAGAAGTTTAAGGGGAACATGAGGGGAAACCTTTTTACTCAGATGGTCATGATAGTGCAGAATGAGCTGCCAGCACAACTGGTACATGCAAACTCGATTTCAACATTTCAGAGGAGTTTGGATAGGTTCATGGGTAATAGAGATATGGAGGGCTACGGTCCAGGTACAGGTTGATGGGACCAGGCATTTTAAATGGTTCAGCATGGACTAGATGGGCTGAAGGGCCTGCTTCAATGCTGTACTTTTCTGTGACTCTACTTCTATATCTTCACTTGCCCCATCATTGAAATGCTGCCACAACCTATGGCCTCACTTTGAAGGGCTCTTCGTCTCATGTTCTCAATATTTATTGCCTATTTATTCATTATTATTCTTTCTTTCTTTTTCTATTTGCACAGTCTGTTGCCTTTTTCACACTGGTCGAACGCCCAAGCTAGTGCGGCCTTTCATCGATTCTATTATAGGTATTGTTCTAATATAGAGTTATTGAGCATGCCCGCAAGAAAATCAATCTCAGGGTCCTATGTTATGACATATATGTACTTTGATATTAAATTTCCTTTGGACTTTGAACTTTGCTGTGGAGCCATTGCGGGTGGCATCAGATGATGAGGTGGACATTCAGCTACCCAGTGCGGGTTCCCGACCAGGGGTTCATGGAGCCCTCGGTTAATGGTAGGGGTCCATGGCATGAATAAAGGTTGGGAACACTGGTATAGTGCTCAGTGATGTCAGAGTCAGAATCAAAATCACTGACATATTTCATGAAATATGTTCATGGGTTGGGTTGGGTTAATTAGGAGCCATCCCATAATTAACACTGCAAGGAGTTTAAAAAGGGCAATAGGGATGCATCTGGCATCCTGGCAAAGCTGTATCAGAATACCGTTTCCCATCTTTTTCACATCCCCACCAGATTAGGTAGCAAATCTATGAATAATTAACGAAAGGCGCTCATCCCCAAATGTGAAATCTGTTTCTCCCTCCACAGATGTTGTCTGACCTACTAAGGATGTCCAGTATTTTAATCTATTTATGTTAGCATCTGCAGTTTTAATGCTTTTTATGTCTTTCCAAGAAATTCCAAATCATCGGAGGGAAAGCCATCAGGACAGGTAAGATTATTGCTTAAGCAGGACCTACCTGTGGCAAAGGGCTGTTCCCAGAGCTGGAACCAGTGGCCTGCCTCATTGCCAGCCACATCTACATCAGCTGGACTCTCAGTAGTGGAGTCCAAGCATGTACCACTTTGCTGGATGTTGTGAATGTCCAGACTCAGTGTAAACAGCAACACAGTGCGTTTTGAGAAACAATTTTCCCTAACATTTTTTTTCAATGGGATGGAAGCAAAAAGAAACATATGTCATCACACAATCCAAACTCAAGGAAGATAGCTTGGAAGAGGCCTTTGAAAGGAAGCTCTCCAAGTACGCAGGACTGGTCAGCAACTGTCAGCAGGCTGGATGGAGAGTGAGGTGTCTCCCAGTGGAGGTTGGTTGTAGGGGATTTGTAGCCCGTTCCTTAGAGCCTTCAGCAATTTGGGCATCGAGGGAGAGAGGAAGAGGAGAGCCAGCCACAGCACCACCGATGCGGCAGAGAGGGCCTCAAGATGGCTGTGACTCAAAAGAGGGGAGCCATGGAGTCATAAGTAGCTAGCCATCTGGACACAAGCTGGGGTCTGATCAGCCCCGGCTGGGTCACCTGGAGGAGGCTGTATGATGTTGAAAGACCCGAAACACCCGATGATTCCAGGAACATCACTGAAGATGTGTCCAGAAGCATCAATAGATGTATGTACACAGTCCATTCAAATGCAGGAGAATTTTACTCCACCTTCTAATTCAAAATGACTGTTATGCAGAGAAATTGTGACAGAAAGCTACTCTTTCAAATGTAGTTTACTTTAAAAGAGATTCAAGTAATCATTGGATATCTTTAAAAATGGTTTTATAGAAATTCTCTCTCTCTCCCTCCCTATTTATCTCTGTCCTGATATCTTGATATTTCACCTTCTTTGCTTCCTGTATATGGTATGTTAATGATTCAAGCTTCTTGCTTCACATGTCACAGGCCTCTGTAAAGCTTCTGCAATTGAATAATGAAGCTGGCAGTTGCCTGCCCCATCCACGCAAGTCTCCTATCCTATGAAGTGACTGACAGTTTCATGCCAAGTGTTTCTGGGATGTTTGTGGGTAAACACAAACGAATGGACAGTCCTACTGGTGACTGTGGAACATGGACAAATGCTTTATACTTTATTGTCGCCAAACAATTGATACTAGAACGTACAATCATCATAGCGATATTTGATTCTGCGCTTCCCGCTCCCCGGATTACAAATCGATAGCAAATATTAAAAATTTTAATTATAAATCATAAATAGAAAATAGAAAAATTGAAAGTAAGGTAGTGCAAAGAAAAAACCGAGATGCAGGTCCAGATATTTGGAGGGTACGGCCCAGATTCAGGTCAGGATCCATTCAGCAGTCTTATCACAGTTGGAAAGAAGATGTTCCCAAATCTGGCCAAATACTGAATTCAAATTGAGAGCAGACAGCAACAAAAGAAATGTATTTCGATATTGTTCCATATTGAAGTACAAAACAATGTGGAAGAGCCTGCAGCAATTTCCTGACCTGTTTAATTCTGTGCACCATATTTTATTGTGTTCAGTGTTATAATTTCGTCTGAATGCTTTGCCTTCAAATTACTGATGATAGACAAAGGTCAGTGTTTTTGCTTGTTGAGCACATTTTCAAAGATATATTCTATCACTTTCTTCTTCAATCTTAATTTTCAATCTGGTTTTCCTAATGTGAGAAATCAATATCAATTAAAACAGAGTTGGAAAACACAATTTAAAATGTGGAGGACAAGTGGAGCCAAAGGAATTGATTCATAATTCTGTAATTATATTCCTGCTGCTCCTCTGTCCCATCTATAAGATAGTATCAGGTTCCATCTCTATGAGCTCTTTCTGCTCCCTCCATAGTTTCCTTCTAATAGCACTGCTCCATTTTGTGAGAGAAAAGCCAAGTGTCTCAGATCGTCTATTCCCCGAACAGTATCCCAACCATCCCTCAGGTCCGATGTAAGACCACACCGAGCAGCCTGGGAGTATGAAGGGTCTTGTTAAATTAAATAACACTCCTGCTCCCGACCTATTTCCACTACTAGAACAGCACAAGTTAATGCTACTAGAAGCAAAAGAGTAGGCAATGGAAAAACTCACAGGCAAGATCCATGAATTTCAGAAAGGCCTACAAAAAAGCTCAGATACTTGCTGAGACCCACAGTCATTGCCTAGGTGAATGGGAGTGCTAACAATTAACTTTTTATTGATGTATTTGTGATGTCCTCCGATAGGACCACAACCTTGACGTAGGGTTTGGAGGCTTGCGTGCCTTAGTGACCTGGACAGCCATGTTGGCTGGAGTCAGGGCTTTATGCTTTGGCTCTTGGTAGGGTCACCCATGCCAAACAGGTCAAAGGGTAAAGGCCAAAGTAAGAGTGGTCCATCAGACCTCCACATTCAGGTGTTCAGCTCAGGGCTAACAACCCTGATGGGTAAACATTGGAAAGAGCAATGAAGAATCCTTGTACAGCTGACTGTGATGGTATTCCTGAGTGTCTACCTGGGACTTGCATGACTGACAGCAGTGAAAACAGAGCTACTGACACGATGAAGGAAGCCCTGAATACTGCCAGAGATGGAGAACCTTCATTGTTGCCCTAGATGCCGGCAGCGTAACAGGCAGTAAGTAACTATTTGTGCTGTGGAAGAGAGAGACATTTGGATGAAACAGTAAACGTACCAGCTGACATGTCGATTGTATTTATTTAATTGTAATATCCCACAATAAAACCATAATCTGAACACTCCTAAAAGCTTAAAAAGCAATTCACCAGTGCGATAGCTCAACATTTTTTAAAAATACCACAGTAAGTAGTTTAAAAGAACATAGCTAGTTTTTGCGGCTCATTTCTCTGCCATTTATAATAGGCCAATTAAGTTTTTTTTCTTCCTTTATGCTGCCTTAATGTCAGGGTCTCTTAACATCAAACCCCAGAGATAAAACAGTAATCCATAAACCTGTCTTGCTTTGTCTCAGTATGGCGATTTTGTCTTGCAACCTTATGCTTTTCCTCAGGAAGTAAACGAACAGGACAATCACTCAGGTTTTAAGGGCCAGGCACATTAACTGAACAGTAAAAAGAGGAATAAACAATAGTAATGCCAGCACAGGGCTTGACAATACTTCTCCAACTTAATTACTTCCTCAAGTAAATCATTAATACCTTTGAGAAAGGATCTAGTGCTTAATACTTTTAATTGGTGCACTTAACTTGTACATTCTCATATGACAAAATATTTTCATTTTCTGTGCTAATGCTAGACTACTTCTGCTCAATTAACTCTAACCAAAATCTTCAAAACCTTACTTGTTATGACAGGAAACAATTTTACAAAATGTTTCCCAAACAGTTCCCAAACAAACTTAATAATCAAAAGCATTTCTGTACAAGCAACACACATCAAAGTTGCTGGTGAACGCAGCAGGCCTGACGAAGGGTCTCGGCCCGAAACGTCGACTGTACCTCTTCCTAGAGATGCTGCCTGGCCTGCTGCGTTCACCAGCAACTTTGATGTGTGTTGCTTGAATTTCCAGCATCTGCAGAATTCCTCGTGTTTGCTTTTCTGTACAATCTTGTCAAGCTGAATGGCCTGTGCTTTAGTCACATGTTTAAGAGAAAATAATCAGAAGCTAATATTTGTACTAATAACAATTTCAAACACTGACAGATTTTAATTTAGCATGTTATTATGGAATAAAAGTAATAAATGTCTAAAAGGCCACTTTCCGAATGACAGCTGCAAGTTGGGTGCTGAGATTGTATTCAACTGTGGGACAACATTAGAAAGAAAAGGTTTGAAGTTCAAAGTAAATGTATTAGCAACGCAAACAACAGGAATTCTGCAGATGCTGGAAATTCAAGCAACACACATCAAAGTTGCTGGTGAACGCAGCAGGCCAGGCAGCATCTGTAGGAAGAGGTACAGTCGACGTTTCAGGCCGAGACCCTTCATCAGGACTAACTGAAGGAAGAGTTAGTAAGAGATTTGAAAGTTGGGAGGGGGAGGGGGAGGGGGAGATCCAAAATGATAGGAGAAGGCAGGAGGGGGAGGGATGGAGCCAAGAGCTGGACGGGTGATTGGCAGGTGACCTGTCCAGCTCTTGGCTCCATCCCTCCCCTCCTGTCTTCTCCAATCATTTTCTCCAATCTATGAAAATCTATACACACACAGACTGATGACCAACGTACAAAAGAAGACACTGTGCAAATACAAAATAAATAATATATAAATAAATAGCACTGAGAACACAAGTGGGTGAGCGGGTGACCGTTCAGGAGTTGGTTTAAAGTAGAAAAGCCACAGTTTTGGTCACTGTGAACTTCATACTTCCTCCTATCCTTTTATAAGGACAGAAGAAGTCAGATGGGTGAAGCCAAAAGTGTGGTTGGGCACCGCGGAGGCGTAGCGGTTAGCTTGACGCTATTACAGCGCCGAGTGTTCCGGAATTCAGAGTTTAGTTCTGGCACCTCTGTGAAGGGGCTGTACGTCCTCCCAGTGGTATGCATGGTTTCCCCGGGTGCTCCGGTTTCCTCCCACAGTCCAAAGATATACCAGGAAGGTTAATTGGTCATTGTGAACTATGATGATTAGGCTAGGGTTGAGTTGGGTTTGGTTGGGTGCTCCAGTTTCCCTCCACAGCCCAGCAATGTATCAGCTAGGTTAACTGGTGAATGCAAATTGTCCTATAATTAGGTTAGGGTTAATCGGGGTTGCGGGGTTGCTGAGACGGTGTGGCTTGAAGGGCCAGAAAGGTCTAGTCTGCTCTGTATAAATAACTAGAATTCACTGCCAGAGGAGGTGGTGGTGGTGGAATCAGGTTCAACTGCCACGTTTCAGAGCCATTTCAATAGATACTTAAATATTCAATCCAGGGGTACCCAACCTGGGGTCCACAGAACCCCTCTGTTAATGGAAGGGGTCCATAAGTTTGGGAACCCCTGACCAAAAACAAAGATAAAAGGACTAAGCATAGACGGGTGATAAGGTTGGCAAGAGGATGGTAGTCTAAAAGGCCTGGTTCTATGTTGCACGACTCAAGATACGGATGAAATAATTTGGGAGGGTTGCTCCACAAAACTAAGATCAGCAGTTTTCAGTTTAGCTGGCCTGAAGTGACTGTAGCTGTGGTGACTGACCTCAACCCCCCTGAAGCTGAGAAATAACTCCAAAGCAACGGGAAAATGCAACTGAAAGAGTCCATCCATACATTTATACCGGGAGTAAGTGTAACAATACATATACTGAAGGTGTGCACTCTAAACAGGGTTCCAGTGGATAACTATAAAAGCACAACACTATGATTGCATTGGGATGATACTTTTGATCTGAAAATGACTATAATGTTAAAACACTAGCCTTTAATGTGCAAAACAGGCAATACCAAAGAACAACTGATTACACTGTACAACAAAGATTTTGCTTCCTGAATACTTTTGGGTGCACCTTATGGGATTTTGGGCTGCTGATCATGAAAATTGCCATGAATTTCCCTATCATGTGCCTTTTTAAAAAAATTGCCTATATTTGTTATTTCAATTCATAATTCAAGTCAGAATAATTTGCCATGGTTAATGAAGGCATTTTTTGTTTGTCCACCAATCAAACAGGTAATTGACAAGCAATTCAAAGATATTCTAGGGGCACCGGGGAAAATTTCATGGAAGCCATTTAAGAACGTTGCTGAAATTTTCTTGGCAACTGCAGAACACCATACTACATCCAGCTGGTTGACAACACACTTCAAGCATACAAAACCATGAAGTGCAACATGTCACTAAAGATTCATTTTCTGCATTCCCATTTAGACTTCTTCCCTGCAAATCCTGGTGCTGTCAGTGACGAGCATGGTGAAAGGTTTCACCAGGACAATGCAGCCTTGGAGAAACGATAACAGGGCAACTGGAATCCATCAATGCTGGCTGATTGTTGTTGGGGCTTAAGCGAGAAGCCTTAGACACTGAGTACAAATGAAAATCATCAGCAAAACATTTTTAGTTTAGTTGAACTATTGCAAAGCGTCAGCACTGTTTTGCCATTAAACGTGCGTTAGTAACTGGGGAGTTTGGACTGCTTCAACAGTAGGCAGTGATCACTACCCAGTTTTGTGTTCAGTGGGTGAAAGAGTTGAAGTAAGACCAGGTGGTGGAACCCCAAAGTGGGTGTTTGAAAAAGCTGATTGGGGTGAGTTCCAGAAGTTGAGTGAAGAAGGGTTGACAAAGATTGATATTTCTGGAAATGTAGATGAATTAAACAGTCAGGTGACTTCAGCAATTATCGTGGCAGCAGAAGGATCTATACCTAGGAGTAAAAATAGGATGAATAGAAAACTGGTACCATGGTGGACAGAGGAATGTTGTCAGGCTGTAAAAAACAGAAATAGAGCATTCAGGCTAGTTAAAAGAACCCATAATATGCAGCATTTGGTTCAATATAAGAAAGCACAGGCAGTGGTGAGAAGAACTATACGTCAAGCTAAAAGGGCAAGTTGGAGGAGTTTTTGCGACAAGGTAGGAAGAACAACACCTGTGGGAGAGATATGGGGAATGATTAAGAGGATGGGAGGAGATAGAAGGGAATGGGAATATCCAGTAATGATATCTGAGGAGGAAACTGCAGTCTCCAGTAGGGATAAGGCTGAGGTCATGGCCAAGTCATTTGTACTGATACACAGTTCAGAAAATTTGTCTGAAGAAGGGAGAAGAAGAAGGGAAAGAATAATGAGCCAACACCCAGGTGTGTTAAGCAGGAGGGAAGGAACAGATGATATAATTGATGATCCATTTACATTAGCAGAAATGGTGAGAGCAATAAAGAGATCGAGACCAACCTCCCCAGGGAAAGATCTGATATGCTCTGTGATGCTAAAAAATCTAGGAGAAGGAGCGCTCTTGAAGTTGCTGCATTTTTATAACAGAGTGTGGGAGGAGGGAAGATTACCAAGTGCATGGAAAGAAGCAGTAGTAATTACAATAAGGAAGCCTGGCAAGGATCTGTCAAAACCCACTAGCTACAGACCAATTACATTAACATCAAGTATATGTAAGATAATGGAAAGGATGATAACAGAAAGGTTATCATATGAGCTTGAGAAAGGGGGAATGCTGGCAAGTTATCAGAGTGGCTTTAGGAAGGGAAGGAATTCCATGGACTCAGTGATAAGGTTAGAGACTGAAATAAGGAAGGCCCAGGCAAATAGAGAGTCAGTAGTGGCAGTGTTCTTTGAAGTTGAAAAAGCCTATGATATGATGTGGAAGGAAGGATTATTGATAAAACTGCACAAGATGGGGGTTGGTGGGAGAGTTTTTAATTGGATTAAAGATTTTTTGTTTGGTAGAAAAATTCAAGTTCGGATTGGATCAGAATTATCAAAACAGTACATAGTGGAAAATGGCACACCTCAAGGTAGTGTGATTAGCCCGCTACTTTTCATCATTATGATCAATGATGTCTTCACAAAGGTACCAGTGGATATAGGTAGGTCACTGTTTGCGGATGGTGGGGCCTTGTGGGAAAGAGGCAGGAACATGGACCATATAATCAGGAAACTACAAGAAGCAATTGATGAAGTGGTGGAGTGGGGTTATGATTGGGGATGTAGATTTTCAGTAGATAAAACTCAAACTGTATTTTTTACCAGGAAAAGGGTTGAGGTAGGGAAGAAGTTAAGGATGTATGGGGCTGAATTAGAAAGGGTTGCATCATTTAAATTTCTGGGAGTTATATTTGATTCACGATTAACATGGCAGACCATATCAGGAAGGTTGAGGAGAAATGTAAAAAAGTAATAAATGTGATGAGATGTTTGACTGGTAGGGAATGGGGAGGAAGTTGTTCAGCTTTGAAGAGAATGTATGTGGCTTTAGTGAGATCTGTATTGGATTATGGAAATATAGCATATGGATCAGCAGCTAGGTCTCTTATAAGGAAACTGGATGTGATTCAGGCTCAGGCCTTGAGAGTGTGCAGTGGGGCTTTTAAAACATCACCAGTGTCAGCACTACAGGTAGAAATGGGAATAATGCCTTTGGAACTAAGAAGGATGCAACTGATGGCAAACTACTGGGCTAACTTGCAGGGGCACAATGATTCTCACCCTACTAGAGGAGTGTTGCAGGAGTGCTGGGAAAATGGGAGGTTTCAGAGGGATACCTTTTGTCGGGAAGGGAATGATATCGCGAAAGAATGTGGAGTGTTTGATTTGAGGATAAGTCCATCAGTAGTTTATCCGGTTGTAGCTCCATGGAAGCTTGTATGGCCTGATATAGACTGGCATTTGTTAGAGGTAAAAAGGAAAGGAAGATATAACGCAGATTTGGTAAATGCATTTAACTGTCATGTGATGGAAAAGTATAGTGATTATACTCACATTTATACGGATGGTGCGAAGGAACCTGAAACAGGAGTGACAGGGTTTGGGGTGGTAATACCAGCAAAAGAAATTGGAATCAGCAGAAGAACATCTAATAAGTTAGGGGTGTTTACGGTGGAGATGCTGGCAGTGTTGGTTGCGTTGCAATGGGTGCAGAAAGCCAGACAAGCCAAAGCATTGATATGTTCAGATTCATCCTCAGTTCTAACAAGCTTAAGGTCTTTTCACACAAACAGTCGGCAAGATGTACTTTATGAAGTCCTTCAGTTAGTTACAAGAATTGCAAATCAGGGAGGTCAGGTAAAATTTCTATGGGTTCCAGCACATGTAGGGGTGAAGGGGAATGAGAGGGTGGATGAGTTGGCAAAGAGGGCGTTAAAGAAAGAAAATGTGGAAATGCACATTAGTATCAGTAAAGCAGAGGCTAAGTGTGTAATCTGGGAAAAAGTCAACCGAATGTGGCAAGAAAGATGGGACAGGGAGGGGAAAGGGAGGCATTTATATCAAATACAAAAGAGTGTTGCAGTTACTAGGGTAGGTAATGGTAACAGAAGAGAGGAAATTGTGTGGACTAGGTTAAGGCTGGGGCATTGTGCATTAAACAAAACATTGAAAATGATAGGGAAACACCAGACAGGATTGTGTGAGGAATGTCAGGAAGAGGAGTCAGTAGAACATGTAGTTCTGAGTTGCAGGAAGTATGGGATACAGAGAGAGATGATGAGAAATAAATTAAGGGAGTTGGGGATGCAGGAATTCACATTAAAAGGGCTGCTGGGCATGGGTGAGAGAGCACAAGTCCGGGTATTTTTAGCGTTTTTAAGGGGTACAGGGGTTTTTTATAGGATATGATGAATAAACAGGAATAGGATACTAGGATGGTCAAAGATGGGAGGGTGAAGTGCGTGTGTGTGTGTGTGTGTGTGTGTGTGTATACGCGAGATTGGGTGAAGGGATTTAGAATGTATGTCTAGTGCATATTCTGGAGCAGAGGGTGGCGGTAATGCACCATTAAGCTGGATGCCAACCGCCGTAAAACAAGATACAGACAGACAGCATTATATCCAATAAAAGTTAACTTCTTATTTCTCCAAATTTGTATGCGATACAAGTAGTCTGAAATTATATTTGTGTTCAGGTTCAAGCGGTCTATCACAAACAAAATCAATCCCGAGGAAGCAACACTTTTGGAAAAAAAATGCTCTGCAGTGTTATATTTAGATGACGTGTTGCTATTTGGAATGCATTGCCCTTCAATACACTGTCTTCCCCCTCACCCCTACTCTAGTGAGCCGAAGTGCCCGCATTGACATTGCAGATATCAACGCATGTCTTGTGATTGAACTGGAGACAGTGCAAATGAGGTTCCCCAGGACTGTTGGTCAATCCGAGCTCAGCTGGTTTTGAAGACTAGTCATGGGAAGAGACTGGGTTTACTTTCAATGGTATGAAGGAGAATGAGGTGTAAACTGAGAGAAACATATATAAATTAAGAGGGGCTTTGATAGGATAGATAGGCAAAGTCGTTTACCTATCATAAGTGTATCAAACACAAGAGTTTTAAGTTTGAAGCAGATCTGAGGGGTAATTGTTTTTTCACAATGAGGGTGATTGATATCCAGAACATGTTACCAGAGGAGAAGCTGGGATCAGATGCATTTGTGCCACTTAAGAAGCATTTATACAGACACTTTTGTTTTACCGTGTATAAAAGTTTATGGTCCTGATGCAAGCAAGTGGTTTGAGTGTAGATGGACGGAATGGACACGATGGGTTTAAGAGCCTGTTTCTGTGCTGAATGACAGCATGATCAGACATTGTTATGATTCACTATTCAAGTCTAAATACAATACAACTTCTCTGGCACTGAGAAGGGAAAAATATGAGTGCAGCTAGAAATCTGAGAGCAGGTTCCAGACTCTGAAAGCTCACAGTAAAGTCCAGCTCATTGAAATGCTTTGAGCATTGTTAAAGAAGTAGACCAGAAAATCTTGCATTTCTGCACCACCGTTCAAATTTCTTTCAAAATATCTCACAGCACATCACAGTTAATTTCGTTACTTTTCACATTGTCACAGTTTCAATATAGAAATTATGACAGCCAATTGTGGTTCACAACATGATAATAACCAGATTAACAATTTATGAAATGCTGACAGAGGAAAAGAATATTGTCCAGGCCACTTGGAATAACTCTCCTTCCTTTCTTTAAAATAGTGCCATGTTCCATGAGCTGCTGTTGAATTTCAGT
The DNA here is from genome assembly GCF_963921235.1 of Mobula hypostoma. Classification (NCBI taxonomy): domain Eukaryota; kingdom Metazoa; phylum Chordata; class Chondrichthyes; order Myliobatiformes; family Myliobatidae; genus Mobula; species Mobula hypostoma. The sequence goes on from NC_086115.1 coordinate 56,373,952, forward strand.
GTAGCATTCTAGCAAAACTCACTTTAGTCCCGCAACCAGAATAAAAGGTGGATTTTATTTTAATACCAAGGTGTTGCTATGAAATGCATTAGACTGGTTATCTGAGGAAGACTGAAATAACAACAGAAAATGCTAAAAACACTCAGCGGGTTTGGCAGGAGAAACAGTGAGCATTTTGGGTCCAGGACTTTATTTCTTGAGGCTATGTAAGCTTTTCCTTTCTTTGTTTTCAAACTATTTTTTTCACTATGCAGTCCTTTACATGTTTTCTTCTTCTTTGGCTGTCCATCGATTTTCGATGTTGACTGAGGCCTGGGCAAGGTTGTATGGAAGACCGGCAGTTGCCCATGCTGCAAGTCTCCCCTCTCCACGTCACCGATATTGTCCAAGGGAAGGGCACTAGGGCCAATACAGCTTGGCACCGGTGTCGTCACAGAGCAATGTGTGGTTAAGTGCCTTGCTCAAGGACACACCACGCTGCCTCAGCTGAGGCTCAAACTAGCAACCTTCAGATCAGTAGACCGACGCCTTAACCACTTGGCCACACGCCACATGTTTTCAGATAGATTACAGTAATTAAACTGGTCAAGTAGTGCAGCTGAGAGAGATTGTTTATGTTTAAATAATCTAAAATGTTAATACATTCACACCAAATAACACAATAGACAAATCCTTATGTGAATGCAATCTGTGCTTTGTTTTCCCATAGGATGAATTTTAAAACAGTTCAAGAGAACAAACTGATTTTGTATGGTAATACTTAAAACTTTGCTTCTAAATTCTCAGCCTCCTTGGCTTCAGGTAGAATGATTTATTTTGGTTAAGTAACTGTATGAATGAATGGAAAATATAAACTTTTACTGCAATGTTGGGGAGCATTTGCTAATCTTTGATGTCTTGTTGCATTTAGAGAACAAACTGATCTTGTATGGTAATGTTTAAAACTTCGCTTCTAAATTCTCAGCATCCTTGGCTTCAAGTACATTGATTTAGTTTGGTTAAGTAGCTCTGTATGAATGAATGGAAAATATGTCCTTTTTCTGCAATGTTGTGGAGCATTTATTAATCTCTGATGTCTTCTTGGATTGCATAAATATCATGCAATACAGACATAAGGCAGTAACTGTTCAGATTAGAAATCTGGATCCTAGCTTTTCCAAATTGTCCAATTGTCATGGGAGGCAGAAAAAAATGCAGCCTGTTGATTGTGTACAAATTCCAAATTTGAAGAAATATGTTAATGGAACACACACAAAATGCTGGAGGAACTCAGCAGGCCAGGCAGCTAATGGACAGGATAACAAGTTTATATTGTAAATGTTTACCTCTCTGGGAGTTCAGCTTATATTGAGAGAGTTTTTACCACACATCCCAGTTTGAAGTTTCCAGTTTATTCAAATCCCATAAATTTATCTGGTACTGGGTTGAGTGGTTATTGACGAAACAACAGCTAGAGATTAGTCACAGATGCACAGCTGTGGAAATGCTTCTTGCAGTGTGATGTGTAGGGAATTGGAGCAGCCTTGATAAGGACATGTCTTAGAGCTACAGGCAGAGTTGCTAGAACAAGTCAGCTTTGAAGAGTTGCTACAACAACTCTATTTCATACATTCATTCAAGAACAGCCCTAGATATTAGTTAGGTCAGACAGTGAATTAATAAATAGCATTTGTATGAGAAGCTGTACGAAACCCAAAGTCACAACAATTTTCCGATCCTCATTCCCATTCTCACATATTGGCCCATGGCATGACATCTAAAAATGTTGACAAACTTCTATAGATGTTTGGTGGAGAGTATATTAACTGACTGCACCACAGCCTGGTATGGAAACACCAGTGCCCTTGAATAGAACATCCTCTACAAAGAGTAGTGGATACGCCCCAGTCCATCACAGGTAAAGCATTCCCCACCATTGGGCACATCTGTATGAAACGCTATTGCGGGAAAGCAGCATTCATCGTCAGAGGCCCCCACCACCAGGGACATGCTCTCTTCTCATTGCTGCCATTGGGAAGAAGGCACAAGAGCCTTAGGACTCGCACCACCAGGTTCAGGAAGGTTATTACCCCTCAACTATCAGGCTGTTAAACCAAAGGGGATAACTTCACTCAACTTCACTTGCCCCATCATTGAAATGTTTCCACAACTAATGGAATCACTTTCAAGGACTCTTCATCTCATGTTCTCAATATTTACGACTTATTTATTTATATTATTGTTTCTTCTTTTTGCATTTACAGTTTGTTTTCTGCACTCTGATTGAACACCCTAGTTAGGCAGTCATTCATTGATTCTATTATAGTTACTATTCTATAGATTTGTTGAATATGCCCGCAAGAAAATGAATTTTAGGGTTGTATATTGTGACATATTTGGATTTTAATAATAAAATTTACTTTGAATTTTGAATCTTATATTAAGCTACACAACAAATAGCCGAAGCATTGATAAAAAGGGAGAAGCTAAATTGTGAGAGTTCACTAACAGGAAATATAACAAAAGATTATACGAGCTTCTACAACATGTAAAATGAATGGGTCCCTGGGGATAATGATGAGAGAAATCATGGACCAAAGGAAAGTTTGAGGCTCTAAGCAAGTATCTTGTCTTCAACAGAATACAAAATTAATGTAGCAGAAATAAAGGGAAATTATTGGCAAGTCTAGTGAGAGTGGGGAACAAGTAGAGGCACAGAATACTACAGATACTGGAACCTCGTGCAATAACTAAACTGTAGGGTCAAGCTGCATTCTTGGAGTCTAAGGGCTGGCATCACTTGTGAGAAAATTCGGGTGAAGTAACGGCAATGAAAAGCAGGCAAATCTCCTGGATCTGGGAGCTTACACTTCAAAGGAAGTGGCAGCATCGATTGCAGATGATCTACCAAAACTCACCAGATTCTGGGAGAGTCGCAACAGATTGCAAGGTAAGCAAAGTAGCGGTGCTATTGATGAAAGGAAGTTGAAAAACATAGGATCCAACCAGTCTGACATCTACTGTCCACAATATGCATTAATTATGAAGGATGTAGTAATGGGGCACTTAAAGATAATATAATTAGGCAGAATCAATATCATTTTATGAACAGAAAAGAATACTTTTTTCATTTATTGACACGCAGTGCAGTGTAGGCCATTCTAGCCCTTTGAGTTGCATTGCCCAGCAATCCCCCAATTTAACCCTAGCCTAATCACAGGAGAATTTACAATGACCAATTCACCTGCCAACCAGTACATCTTTGGACTGTGGAAGGAAGCTGGAGCACCCAGAGGAAACCCACCCGGTCACGTGGAGAACATACAAACTCCTTACGGACAGCGGCAGGATGTTACAAACTTAATAATTTTGAGGATGTAACAGGCAGATAAGGGGGAGCCAATGAATTTAATATGTATAGATTTTCAAAAGGCACCTGTTAACGTATCATACAAGACTTTGTTACACAAGGGTTCATCCAATCAGGATAAAATACTCGCATAAACAGAAGGGATTCTGCAGATGTTGGAAATCCAAAGTAACATACATAAAATGCTGGAGGAGCTCAGCTGGTCAGTCAGAGTCTATGGAAAAGAGTATACAGTTGATGTTTTGGGCTGAGACCCCTCTTCAGGTCTGAGAAGGAAGGAGACAGATGTCAGGGTGGGGGGAAGGGAAATGCTAGCTGAAGGTGATAGGTGAAGCCGTATCAGCATGCCAAGAGAACTGACTGAAGGACAGAAAAGGATGTTTTTTCCATGTTGCTGGAATGATACGTGTTTGATCTGGAGATGATATTGTCCAGGAGGTTCTTGGGAAGTCAAGAATAAGATGCAAATCACGCGATTGCACTGTTTTATGAGTTGTTTATGACAACAAAACAGTAAAATAACAGTAGGCAACGAACTGTAACCATATCAAACTCATTCTACTGTAAGTAAGGAAGAAAAAGAGAACAACAAAAAATACAAAGAACTCTGCCTCATGATCAGTCTTATTCTGTAAACTAGCTCAAACTAGATAGATAAGGAATTTTTTTTTTGATAAGAACAGCCTATAGGACAACATGGACAGTCTGTGATTTACTTATGCTGCCATAACACAGGCTTACAGATAAAGAAATTACAAAAATACAGAATCAGCTGTGTCGAATAATCCACTGAACGTTACAAACAAATAGGTTATGCAAGTATAAAAAAAGTTAAACTACAAGAAAAATGACAATTTAGACCAGGGTTTCCCAACCTAGGTCCACGGACCCCTTGCTTAATGGTATTGGTCCTTGGCATAAAAAAGGTTGGGAACCCCTCACTTAGATCCTAACCCAACAACAGTAACAGGGAACCTAATGACCAGCAATGAAGTCCCCTTTATTCACAAGTTATATTATTGACGTATATTGACTTAAAACATGCTGACGAAGCACAACTACGTGGAAAATAAATTGCAAGGAGGATGCAAAGTGTATCCAAAATGGCATTAGACAGATTATCAAGTGTGGCAAGATAGCAACAAATTGAATACAACATAGGAAAATAAGGGAATCCGTAGTTTTGGCAGGAAAACTGGAAAAGCAAGTTAGTTTCCAAACAGTGAGAAACAGTAAATGTGAACAATGGGATCTTGGTTCATGAAGTAAACTTATAGTTACCCCAAGCAATTAAGTTGGTAAATAGTACGTCCAAAGAAAGAGACCCTACAGCAGGGATTCCCAAACTTTTTTATGCCAAGGACCAATACCATTAAGCAAGAGGTCTGTGGACACCCGGTTGGAAAACACCAGTGTAGACAAATGGAAAATACAAAATTCAAAGAGGAATTGGTGAGATGTTAAAGGGAATTTTCCTTGAGCTCCAGAGTCTAGAATATTACCTCATAGGAGACACAGAAATTTAGGACTACAAAGAGGAGATTTTGAAGTTTTTGCCACAGAGATTAATAAGTGTCATAATTTCCCACCTCAAAGGAGCTGTAGAATTTCTAGGCCAAGAAATAAGCCTTTTATTTGGTGAGGAAGGGAACCAGAGGATATCAGGATTGGGCAGAAAAATTGATTAGGTTTTTCTGCTAATTTATTTGTTCACATGAACTCAGTCAGAATTTGCCCATTTCCCAATTACCCCTGAATTAAAGAGGTAGTTAACGATCCAGCACATTAATGGGGGAAAAGGAAAAAGGTACTGCAGATGCCAGAAATCTGAAATAAAAACATAAAATGGTGGAAACACTCATCAGGTCAGGCAAAGAAACAGTTAACATTTCAGTTTTAAGATGCTTCATCAGAATTAAGAATTCTTTCCCAGTTTTGAAGAGGGGTTCAAACCAGAAACATTAACTCTTTTTCTCTTTCCCCAAATGCAGCCTGAGCATTTCTAGCATTTTTTGTTTTTTTTTAAACCATATTGAGCAGAATAGAATCAGAATTAGATTTAATATCAATGGCATATGTCATTAAATTTACTGTTATGCAGCAGCAATACAGTGCAATTCCTAATAAAAACTGTAAGTTACAGTATGTTCATATATTTTAAAAAGTTAAATTAAATAAGTAATTTAAAAAAAGAGAGAAAAAAGTAGTGAGGTGGTGTTCATGGGTTCAATGTCCATTCGGAAATCTGATGGCAGAGGGGAGGAAGCTGTTCCTGAATCGTTGAGTGTGTGTCTCAGGCTCCTGTGCCTCCTTCCTGATGGTGGGCATTTGGAACAAAGCACATCCTGAGTGATGGGGGTCCTTAATGATGGATGCCACCTTTTTGAGGTAGCGCTCCTTGAAGAGTGTCCTGGATGCTGAGGAGGCTAATGCCCATGATGGAACTGACTGAGCTTACAACTTCCTGCAGCTTATTTTGATCCTGTGCAATGGCCCCCACCCCCAACCCATACCAGACGGTAATACAACCAGTTAGAATGCTCCCCACAGATCATCCGTGGAAACATGCAAGCTCAAATATCGCTTAAGTAGTTTCACACTCATCAATATAAATACTATTTATCTTTTAATTCCAGATTTATTTAATCACATGAATATAAATTCCCTGGCTACCTTGCTGAAATTTGAACGTATGTTTCTGGATCAATGGCCTGGAACCCAGGTCAGCCACTCAAGAAACCCAACCACTCTGCTACCAGAGATATAGGATCATTTATGATCTTACTTAACGGTGAATCAGACTTCACAGATTCTCTATCCTACACCTCCTATTTTCAAATGCTCTTAAAAGTCCTTTTATTTTAATGCTGTCTTTAAAAAAGTCACTTTACATCAATCCCCAAAGATTTCTTACAAAACCCTACCCATGACGATCTCCAGGACTACTCCCGAAGTGGATGAGGTGGGCTCAGCATTTCTCCAATTGGCTTCCACTCAGCCAATACAAAATGCTAGGAGTTTACCATCCCAATTAACTAAATTAAATGCAATTTTATTTTCACCTAAAAGCATATATAAATCTCAAACTCTGCACAAATCAACATGGTGGAAATTAATTTCAAAATAAATTAATGAGGTAGTAAATGATTTTGGCATTACGATTATTAGAGTTAAAATAAAAGATAGTTCTTCAGTGCAGTGGAACAAACATAGTGTTATGCCTGTCAGCAAGATTTCCTGACACCAATGAAAGATTAGATGTTTGGATGTGATTATTCATTAATCTGAGTGCAGTCTTATTGGCAGCAAGCTACTTCAATACTATGAATAATATATCAATATCTTCAGGATAAAGTCACTCACATTTTCCAGAGACCTCTTCATCTGCTGAGCATGTATTAAAACATAACAACGCAAGAAACTGGAGCAGGAGTACCAACATACCTTGAACCAGCTCCACCTTTTACCAAGATCATGTTGTCCTATTCACAAGGGTCATTGTGGCCATGATGATGGACAAAGTTCCAACCAATCAAAACCTTTTGAAATGTCTCCTCATTTCATTCCCCATTACTCAATCCCTTATTTTCATTTTGTGACCCCATAGTTCTAAACTCCTCAAACCAGGGAAAAGTCCTACCCACATCTACTCTAATGAGTCCTCTAAGAACGTTGCATCTGCCAATGAGATCACCGTTCATTCTTATGGAGGATAAAGGCCTTGACTACTCTCTCTCTTCTCATGTGGCAGACCTTCCATCTTGGGGATCTATCTGGCAAATCTTTGCTGTAGTTCCTTTCAGGGAATATGTTTTTTTTTAAGAATAATAGTAATTTGTACACAAGTTGTATACGCAAATTATTTGTACATTATACTCCAGATGCAAGATGCTGTATAATTTTAAACAGAATCAGAATTTGGTTTAATTTAATTGGCATATGTCATGCAACTTGTGGTCTTTGGGGGTAGTAGCACGATGCAATATATGCTATTATATGTTTATTAAATAGTTAAATTAAATAATTAGTACAAAAGCAGAATTAAAATATAGTGAGGTAATGTTCATGGGTTCAATATCCATTCAAAAATCGGATGGCAGAGGGGAAGAAGCTGTTCCTGAATCATTGAGTGTGTACCTTCAGACTTCTGTACCTCCTTCCCGACGGTAACAGTGAGGCGAGGGCACGTACTGGGTGGTGGGGATCCTTGATGATGAACACCACCTTCCAAAGGCACGGCTCCTTGAAGATGTTTTGGACACCACAGAGGCTAGTAGCCATGATGGAGCTTACCTCGAACCCATCAGTAGTCCCACCACCAGCAACCCCCCCCAAACCAGACAGTGATGCAGCCAGCCAAAATGCTCTCCGTGGCACATTTGTAGAAATTTGAGTGATTTAGGTGACATACCAAATCTCCTGAAATTGCCAATGAAATATAATAGCTGTCCTGCCTCCTTTATAGCTGTGTCGATATGTTGGGAATAAGACACACCTACTACTATTACACAAACCTAGCAATAAAGGCCAAACTATTATTTACTCTCCTTAATGTCTGCTACATAAGCAAGTTAGCTTTCAATGGCTGTGTACACCAGGGTTTTCTGACCTGCGATCCATGGAGCCGTTGCTTCATACCAGGTAACCTTGCTGCAGTCATGCCCCAACTGGGGAAGATGAGAAATTCAAGAATGCCTCAAAACACGGGTGCACGGAAAGCTGCTCCCCCCTCCAGCCCCCCCCCCGCCCCCGCCCGCCCATCGCAGGCAAGACTCTGCATTGCTGCGACCTGCTCACAACCACAAGTCAGGAGCTGCAGGTACTCCTGATACACTCCAAAAGTGGAACCTTCGCTGCCTTAAAGCACCACCTAAATGACAGGTTCACCTCAGCAGCCCTTCAACCACGAACCAGTCTGTACTGAGAGCGAGCTTCTATGTATTCTTAGAAAGCACGATGTCTTTTAATAAACACAAGAAATTCATCAGACGCTGGAAATTCAAAACAACACACACATACACACAGAATGCTGGAGGAACTCAACAGCATCTACATAGACACACAAATTCCTTTGAATATCACTGTTTCTCCAATTGCTCACTGCTTATAAAAATATTCAGTACAGTATTTCTGTTTTTACCACCAAAGTGGATAAACGTACATTTCTTCACATTGCCCAGCAGAGATTGCACTTTCTGAGGAAGCTTAAACAAGCATCACTCCCCACTAACATCTTAACCACATTCTACAGAGGCGTGGTTGAGAGTGTGCTGACCTTTTGCATCACAACCTGGTACTCCAGCTGCAGTGCTGTCGACAAACAAGCCTTGCAGAGGGTGGTTAGGGGAGCAGAGAAGGTTATTGGGGTCTCCCTACCTTCTGTCCAAGACCTCTTTCAGAGTCGATGCCTCCAGAAGACACGGTACATCATTAAAGACCCCTCACACCCTCTCCATGAACTGTTTGTTCTTCTGCCATCAGGCAAACGTTACAGGAGCATCAAAACTAAAACCACAAGGCTACTAAACAGCTGCCTCCCACAGGCAGTCAGACTGCTAAATAGCTGCTCTACCTGACTCTGCTTTGAACACTTTTAACTTGCACTGGACACTTATAACTTGATTTTAACTGACATGTGGCTGTTGTGTTTTACTGTTTATTGTTATGTTTATTATTTAGTGTTGCATTTGTTATGTTATGATTGCACTGCTTCTGAGAAACACTGCCTCATTCTGCCCTGCAGAGCTGATGTACAGTTAGAATGACAATAAAGTTTCTTGAATCTTTGTATCTTGAATCTTGTTGTACTCAACCTGCCATTTTGTTGCCCACTAACTTCACCATAATCCTTTGAGGCTCTTCATATTATTATTGGTCACATGGAGTCCACAGTGAATGGGTGAATGGGTTAATTGCATCCAAGCAGAAGATGGAGAATAGGAACGCTCACAAAATGCTGGAGGAACTCAGCAGGTCAGGCAGCATCTATGGAAATGAATAAACAGTTGATGTTTCAGGCCGAGACTCTTCTTCAGGACCAAAAAAGAAGGGGGAAGACACCAAAATAGAAAGGTGGTGGGGGAGGTGAAGAGAAAGAGGCTAGCTGGAAGGTGATAGGTCAATGGGAAAGGTTCGAGAACTAGAGAAGAAGAAATCTGATAGGAGAGGAGAGTGGACCATAGGAGTGAGGGAAGGAGGAGGGGATACCAGGAGAGATGATAGGCAGGTAAGAATAGGAAAAAGGTCAGAGTGGGGAATAGAATAAGAGGGGAAGGGTGGGGAGGGGGGATTTTTTTTACCGGAAGAAGAAAGGTTGGAGGCTAACCAGACAGAATATGAGATGTTGATCCTCCGCCCGGAGGGTGACCTCACCTTGACACAAATGGAGGCACGGACCGACATGTCAGAATGGGAATGGAAATCGGTATTAAAATTTTTGGCCACCAGGAAGTTCCGCTTTTGGTGAATGGAGCAGAAGTGCTTGACAAAGCGGTGCCCCAATTTATGAAGGGTCTCACCAATGTCAAGGAGGCCACATCGGGAGCACTGGACCCAATAGGTGACCCCAGCAGATATGAAGGTGATAATGAGTGAGATATGACCGGAGGTCTGTGACCAACAGGGTTCTGCAAGAACCATTTCCGAGACCTGACATACTGTATATATGGATGAAGATATAGATGGTCTGATTGGTAAGTTTGACACTAAGATTGGTGAAGTTGTGAATATTAAGGAAGGTGTCAAAAAATAGAGCAGTATACAGATCAGTTGGAAATTTGGAGAAATACATGTGGAGATTAATCTGAACAAGTGTGAGGAAATGTATAAGGAGGTCAAATGGAAGATGAAAGTTTACAGTAAATGGCAAAACCACTTATGCATGGAGGGAACGAGGTACAAGTCCATACCTCCCTGAAATTAGAAATTAGTAAAGTAGGTGGTGAATAACGCATAGAACAACCTTGACTTCATGGTTGGGAGGTCACGCTGCAGTTGTTAGGCACATTCGTGTACACTTCTGATCCACAGCTTGGGAAGAATGTGGAAGTTTTGGAGAGGGTGCAGGAATGTTGCCTGCGAGGTCAGACTGGAAAAACTTGACTTGTTTTCTCTAGAGCATCGGATACTGAGGGAAGACTTTATAAATGTTTATAAAATTATGCGAGACATTCATAGATTAGTAGGATTCTTTTTCACAGAATGTCAAGTGCTAGAGGGAATAAGTTGAAGATGGGAGGGGAATGTCTATGGGAGATTTGCGAGGCATTTTTTTGATAAGGAGAATGGTAGGTATTTGGAATATGCTGCCAAGCGAGGTGATAGAAGCAGATATGATGGCAATATTTAGGAGGCAGTTTGAAATCACGTGAAACATATTGGACGGCCTGTCCTGGGCCCAGCGCAGATGCAATCGTAATGAAATTTGCCAGTGTCTTTATTTAGTTGGAGGTTAAGGAGATTTGGCTTGTCTTCGAACACTCTTCTACAAACTTCTACAGATGTACTGTTCAAAATAACCCGACCTGTTGCATTATGTTATGATACGGCAATTTGAATACACTGGAACACAAGAAACTGCAGAGTGGTAGACTCCTCTCAACTCAGTATGGGCACATCCCCCCTGACCTTTGGCAGTATCTACAGGAGGCACCACGTCCATATGGCAACGTCTATGATCGAAGATCCTCTTTACCCGGGCTACGCCAGCTTCTTGCAGCTACCATTGAGCAGGAGGAAGAAGCCTGAGGTCCCACGTGACTGGGTTCAAGAACAGAGACTTCCCTTCAACCATTTGGCTCTTGAACCAACCAGCAAACTCCTGATCACTACAGTTCAGCAACACTATGACTACTTTGACCACTTCGCACTAAATCGAATTTTGTTTTTCTAATTGTACAAATTGTGTATGATTTGCAATTGATTTATATCGTTTTCTCGTGAATGCTGCTTACCTAATGTTAAAGTCAAAGTACATTTATTATCAAAGAACGTATACTATATTCAACAGACCACAAGGTGCAGAAAAAACCACGTAAACAACTGAAATTCACAAATGTGAGTCCACAGCCTCAAAGCCAGTCATTAATGCAGCCTTAGTTCAGTGCAGAGATGAGCAGTGAGCTGAACCAGCCCATCCCTCACCTGCGGCCCTGACACCCTGACCTTTTCAATCTGGCCTGTTGCTTAAATTGTCCAAACCTCAGGTTGTTCCTCTGTCTTTGTCTGTGTTCCATCGCACCAGCGCATACACGTATGACAATGAGCTTTAACATTGCCTTTACTTTGCACAGGCAGGGATACAAACCGTGTACCAACAGATGAGATTACTTCAGACTGGCATCATTGCCGGTATAGATACGATGGGCCAAATGGCCTCCTCCTATACTGTACTATTCTATGTATTCACATTCACATTCACTTTCAGAAAAACGTAAATATGAGATCTGAACCCCTCAGCCAAATTATCAATTCAGATTGTGAATATTTAGGACCCACCTCTGATTCCCATGGTGCACCCTATGTCATAACCTGCCAACATGAGGGAGGCTCCTGTATTTTTACTCTGTTTTCTATTATTAACCAAGTCTCAGTCTATGTGAGTGTGCTGGCCTCAATTCTACATGCTCTAACCTTGTGTGAGTCTGTATCAAAAGCCTTCTGAAAATCCAAATACATTACAGTCATTGGTTCCCCCTCACCTATTTCACTAGATACCGTACACCTTCGGAGATCTCAAACAGGGTAAACAATTCCCTTTTCAGCATTTTCCTAATATCAGTAGTTCCTTGTTTTCTCACACCCTGCTTTCTTAAGTGGTGGGGTCATATTTGCCATTCTCTAACCTACTGAAATCTTTAATAATCTGGAGAATTTTGGTAGACACTAAACATATCATTCACCATCTCCATAGTTTCTTCTTTCAAAGCTCTGAGATGCAGGTAGGGCAATTTATCAATTTTCAGCTTATTAACTTCTCCAGTAGCCTTTTTTCCTTAAAACTTATTTCTTTTATTTGGTTCTTCAATATTTCTGCAAAACTTTCTATGCAACTGGTTAACTGACAAATTATTTTTAGAATTCCTTTGCCATTCCTTAATTCCCCAATGTGAATTCTCCCTTTTCTCTTTAGAGACCTACCTTTGCCCTCACTGCCCTTTTCCTTTCCACATACCTATCAAAATTCTCACAGTCAGCTTCTGTTACTGCCTGGCCAACGTTCTATTCTATTTCTTTCCCCTTCCATCATGAATTTTGTTGCTGAATTCCAAAAATACTCCCAATCCTCCATCTTCTTCCCTTTCCAGCAAACTTAGCTTTTAAAACATTTTTAATTTCCTCCTGTAATGCAGGGTTGGATCACTGCAGTTTTCTGCCTTAAGGGATTGTGCATTTACAGGAAATCACGTATAATTTCTTGAAATGTGAGCTGCTCCCTGTCCACTTTTTTACCTTTCAATTTTGCTTGTCGATCTACAACAACCAATTTACCTCTCATACTTTCATACTTCCCTTTGTTTAAAATGAATTTTAAATCAGTACTTAATTTCATTCTATCATCACTCTTTCCTCAGGGCCCCCCCACAATGTGATGAATCAACTTTTTCCCATTACGCAGTACCAGATTTGCCAGTATAGCCTGTTCCCAAGTTGATTCCCTAACACGATGATAAATAAAGCTAATTCGTATATATTCCAGGAATCCATCCTCTATGTGCACTGACTTGCTCAGACTATATCAAGTCAAGTCAAGTCAAGTTTACTGCCACCTAACTATATTCATATATACCATCAAATGAGACCATAATTCTCCGAACCAGGGTGTAAAGCACAGTAGTACACCTAACACACAGACAACACACAATAAATTAGGAAAGTAAGGGTAACATTTGAAGATGAATTATGTATAAATAAACAAAGTAAAGTGCATAAATTAAATATTGTCAGGTACAGAACAGATTAACTGGTAACACTTTGAACGCCATACGGCAGGGAGTTCAGGAGCCTAATGGCCTGAGGGAAGAAACTGTTTCCCATCCTGACCGTTCTTGTTTTTATGCATCAGAGTCTCCTGCCTGATGGTAGAAAGTCAAAACGGATGCTGAATGGATGGGCAAGATCCTTAATAATGCTAAGGGCCCTGCGTACGCAGCGATTCTGATAAATGTCCCCAATGGATGTCCCCTTTGATCCTCTCAGCTGTTCTCACAGTCCTTTGCAAGGACTTCTGGTCCGATATCCAGCTGCTCCCATACCAAATGGAGATGCAGTTTGTCAGGGCTCCGGAGGAATATAGATTAAAGCCACTTACAATTACCATAATACACCCTTTGCAAGCTCCTTTAATTTCCTCATTTTTACTGTGCCCTTCAGCACAACTGCTGTTCAAAGGCCTATACATAACTCCTGCCAATGGTTTCTGAGACACCTCCAGATCCACCTTGTTCTGAGCCAAGTTTCTTTCAAACCACGGTACTAATGTCATACCATTTGACCCCATCTGCCTTCCTTTTTGATCTGTCCTTCACTAATGTTGAATATCCTTGAATATTCAATGGGAACACAAAAGATTTATCTTCTGCCTCCATCTCCCAACCTCACCCACCCCATCATTAGTGCAACCTCTCTGTCACCTTTCACCCTTCCTCAGTCCACCAATCACCTCAGACTTCTAACTCAGAACTCTTCTTGTCTTCTTTATACTGACCAGCTCCTCAGTCCTTATGCAGGATTTCAACCTGATATGTCAGCAATTCCTTCCCCTCCACACTAGCCCACAGATGTCAGAGATTCAAAAGATCCAAAAATTCAAAGACCGTGTGCAGTATACAACCCTCAGATTCATCTTCCCGCAGGCAGCCACAAAACAAAGAAAAACCATGAAACCCCATTCAAAAAAATATCAAACACCCAATGTGCAAAAAAAAGAACAAATCACGCAAACGGCAAAAAATGAGTAACACAAAGAATATTAAACATCAAGTCGTAGAGTCCTTGAAACAGTCTTGGAATGTTCAGTGTAGTTCAGTTCAACTTGGCGCTATGTCTTTTGTTGATTGCAAGCTACAGAACCAATGTGCCCAAATCAAAATTGCACAAAATTGCAATAATAGTCATAGTCATACTTTATTAATCCCAGGGGAAATTGGTTTTTGTTACAGTTGCTCCATAAATAATAAATAGTAATAGAACCATAAATAGTTAAATAGTAATATGTAAATTATGCCAATAAATTATGAAAAAGTCCAGGACCAGCCTATTAGCTCAGGATGTCTGACCCTCCAAGGGAGGAGTTGTAAAGTTTGATGGCCACAGGCAGGAATGACTTCCTATGACACTCTGTGTTGCATCTTGGAGGAATGAGCCTCTGGCTGAATGTACTCCTGTGCCCAACCAGTACATTATGTAGTGGATGGGAGACATTGACCACGATGGCATGCAACTTAGACAGCATCCTCTTTTCAGACACCACCGTCAGAGAGTCTAGTTCCATCCCCACAACATCACTGGCCTTACGAATGAGTTTGTTGATTCTGTTGGTGTCTGCTACCCTCAGCCTGCTGCCCCAGCACACAACAGCAAACATGATCGCACTGGCCACCACAGACTCGTAGAACATCCTCAGCATCGTCCGGCAGATGTTAAAGGACCTCAGTCTCCTCAGGAAATAGAGACGGCTCTGACCCTTCTTGTAGACAGCCTCAGTGTTCTTTGACCAGTCCAGTTTATTGTTAATTTGTATCCCCAGGTATTTGTAATCCTCCACCATGTCCACACTGACCCCCTGGATGGAAACACGGGTCACCGGTACCTTAGGTCTCCTCAGGTCTACCACCAGCTCCTTAGTCTTTTTCACATTAAGCTAAAAAAGGTGTAACCAGAAATCAGAAACACATATGACATAGAGTCCTCTAAAAATGAGTCCGATCCACAAACGACACTGATCAAACCTTGTCCAGAGCCCAAGACTCCTGCACATTTCTTCGGGAGCAGTGAGTGAGAGAGAGAAAGAGACCAGTTAAACTCAGGCAGGCGGTGTCGATCACCCGCTCACCTTCCGCTCTCATCCTTGTTGATTTCAATCTTGTTTGACACTTTAATCGGTGAGATTAGCAAATAACGGAGCTGATCATGGGTTCGCGCTCCACCGTTAGGCTGCATACTCCATTCTCAACCACGCCAAATTCCCTTGGAGACAGCAAAAGCACCAGATCGCTCAGTTGGCCCAAAAACACATTATCGAAATGTAAACTTCCGGCTCCGATCGCACACAGATTAATAGTCAAAGTATATTTAAAAGAAGTAGTAGTTTCATGAACTGTGAACATCGCCATTAGCTGCTGGCACCATCTTGACCCGTTGAATTCCTCCAGCAGATCGTTTATTGCCAGAACATTTACTTCCTAGCTTTGATCACCACACCTCCAAGAGGACCACAATCTTGGCATAGGGTTTGGAGGCTTGCGTGCTTCAGTTACCTGGACAGCTACTTTGGCTGGAGTCAGGGCTTGATGTTTTGGGTCTTGGTAGGGCCACCAATGCCAAACAAGTCAAAGTGCAGAAGCTAGACTAAGAGAGGTCAACCAGTCCTCTGGGTTTGGGGGTTCAGCTCAGGTTTAGACACCCTGACTGGTCAAAACAAAATTGTTATGGAAATAGCAATGAAAAGCTGTCATAATTCCACACCATGAGTCTCCGAAAGATCCTTCGCATTTTTCTGGCCATGAAGGATCTCCAACCATGCCCTACCCCTTCAGTGTCAACAAGAGGACACGGCCACAATCATCATGAGGAAACGTTGGAGATGGATTGGGGACGTGACGTGAAGAGAGCCCAACTCCATTAATAAGACAACACTTTACTGAGGGCGGAGGAAATGCAGGAGGCCAAAGACAACTTGGCACCATACTGTAAAGGCAGAAATGAGGACCCCGAACCACATCTGGAGTGCAATAGACAAGATGGTTAAGGACAGACAGAGATGGAGGAAGTTCATTGCTGCCCCAAATGCCAGCAGCATAACAGGCATTTGATGATGCTGATCATACTGTGGCGACATTTTTGTAAAAAGGACATTAGATAACATTCATTAGTATTTGCGCTGTCAATTTATCTAACTTCTTGCATTGTGCAGTGCCTGTAAACTTGGCCTTTTCACATTTTCCTCAACTCCGACCTACTTACGTCGGTGTTGTTTCCATTGCCTATTTATTTTGCAAACTACGCTTCGTGCTTCCACTTGCAGCCCTGTTTCACTTCCTCCTGGCTCTCCTCTCTAGTTTCCATCCACCTATACTGCTTTCATGTTGGGCAATGAGAGCATTTCTGCTGTACGTAATGATTTTCCAAGCTGAAACATGCCTTAGAATCCAGAAAGGAAATTAACCATGAGCTAAATAAATGAAATATTTAGTTGTTATAGTAACCATGAATAGTTGACTTGGTCTGGACAGAGCTAGAGTGAACTAATTCAATATCTTGCCAAGGGATAGGGGAGGGAAGAGGCTAAAGAGTTTATTTACTTATTTAATGATTCAACTCTGTTAACATGAGTTAATCGTTCTCATGGACTGCTAATTGAGTTCAGTCTTCCAAATTTTGAGACTTTCTCTGATCTCTTACTTGAATTGATAGTTTACTAAGTTGCGGTATTTTTAAAATTACTGCATCTTCTGCAATGTTTGTTGTTGATTTATGTTTTTATTTAGCGATACAGTGCAGAACAGGAACTTCTGGCCCGTTGAGCCGCGTTACCCAGCGATCCCTGATTTAACCCTGGCCTAATCACAGGACAATTTACAATGACCAATTGACCTACTAACCAATATGTCATGGGACTGTGAGAGAAAACTGGAGCGCCCAGAGGAAACTCATGCATTCCACAGGGAGGACATGCAGACTCCTAACAGATGACTAGTCATTTGCCTACAGATTTACTAACCATTTAAGATACATAATAACTATAAAACTCTTTTTCATTAAGTTGTTTTAAGTTCAAGTTCAAGTTGAATTGTCATTCATCCATACATGAATGCCCATGAATACAGACAAATGAAACTCCTTTAGGGCCAAGGAGCAAAACACAATACCAACAATCATACACGGCACAAAGCACATATAGCACATATAAGATAGCAGTAAAAAAAAGTCACACACAAAAAAATATACAGTATAAAGCCCAAGTCCCCAAGTGACATGCCCTGTAAGTTGATGGTGCATGGGTGTTAATTGGCAAGAACAAGCAGTTCTCAGCAGTCCGCAGACAAACGTATGCATGCATTCTGACTAAACTGGAGTCTGTATGGATGTGTTCTAACATCGCCTCATATTGTGTTACACTGCATTTTGTTGCAGTACCATATGCCATATGTTACAGCTCTGCCATATCAATTAATTCCACCCAATGGAATCATCGTGTGCTTAGAAATAGGAATGAGGTGATGTTAGAACACTGCCTCTTAAACACAGCATCCAGTGTTCAGGTCCTCTGGCTGCAATGGCTGCTCAGTCTAGTGGTGCTCATCTTATTGCCCTTCCAAAATGAATTTCTATATCACCAGCCTTCATCGAGGGATCAGAAGTGGAGAAAGTGAGCAATTTCAAGTTCCTAGGACTCAACATCTCTGAGGATCTATCCTGGTCCCAGAATATTGATGCTGTTACAAAGAAAGCAAGGCAGCAGCTACATTTCATTAGGAGTTTGAGAGCGATTTGGTATGTCAACGAAGACACTTGCAAGTTTCTAGAAAGGTACTGTGGAGAGCATTCTAACTGGCTGCATCATCACCTGGTTTGGGGCTAGGGCACTGCACAGGGTCAGAATAAGCTGCAGAAAGTTGTAACGCAGTCAGCTCCATTCATGGGCGCCAGCCTCCCCAGCACCTAGGACATCTTCAAGGTAGCATCCATCAGTAAGGACCCCCACCGCCCTCTTCTCAAAGATACCATCAGGGAGGAGGTACAGGAGCTTGAAAGCACACACTCAATGATTCAGGAACAGCTTCTTTCCATCTGCCTTCCAATTTCTGAATGGACATTGAACCCATGAACACTACCTCACTACTCTTAGTTCTCTTTTTGCACTGTTTATTTAATTGCATTTTTAAATATATATATATACTTACTGTAATTTATAGTTTTGTATTATGTATTGCATGTACTGCTGCCACATAACAACAAATGTCATGACATGCCGGTGATATTAAAACTGGTTCTGATTTTGACCATTTCTGAGTTTAACTTTTGGTCAGAAGCATCACCATTGCATCACAGGAAAGTCAATTAAGCCTGAATTTCATTGAGAATTTCTCCCCCACAGCATAATCCACAAGAAGTTTCAACTAACTGAATGCATTTCAATAATTTCAAAGTGACAGACAGCATCTATTATAGGTGAAATATTCATGGTAGCATTCAATCTCAGACTGTGGGTGGAAGAGGGAAACATTTAGAACTAAATTTACCAAAACGTGAACTCAAAAGTATGTCCAGAATGTGATAGGTAGGAAATTGATCCTTCCTGGCTTTTGTGTTTAACCCTACCACTGCCCAAGTCCATTTCCCAGTGCGTAGACTAATGCCACATGTCAACAAGTAATAAGAACATCAATTGTTTCAATCCATTCCAAGGAGCTGCACTTCCCCTTTGGATTTACGTACATGCAGTGGCCACTTTATTAGGTACACTCTTACAGCTGATGTTAATCTGATCAGCCAATCATACGGCAGCAATTCAATGAACAAACACATGCAGACGTCGTCAAGAGTTCAGACCAAACATCAGACTGGGGAAGAATGACCTGAATGACTTTGGCCATGGAATGATTATTAGTGCCAGACGGGATGGTTTGAGAATCTTAAAAACTGCTGATGATCTGGGATTTTCACGCACAACAGTCTCTAGAGCTTACAGAGATCGCTGCAAGAAAATCCAGGAATCAAAATCTGAATCAGATTTAATATCACCAGCATACGTCGTGAAATTTGCTAATTTTACAGCAGCAGTACAATGAAATACATGATAAATAAATACAGAGAAAAAACTGAGTTAGATTAGGTATATATATGTCTAATAAATATATAAGTTAAAATAAGTAGGACAAAAATCCAGTGGGGAAAAAATACTTTGTCAATAAGAGAGGTCAGAGGAGAATGGCCAGACTGGTTCAAACTGACAGGGAAGCAACAGTAGCTCAAATAACCAGGTGTTACAACAGTGGTGTGCAGAAGAACATCACTGAATGCACAACACATCAAACTGTGAAGTAGATGGGCCGCAGCAGCAAAAGACCCTGAACGCAGGAGGCATCTAATAAAAGTGGCCACTGAGTGTATATTTAAATTATTTCCTTCTGGATACTACAGACAACAAAGAAAACAAAGAAGCTAATTAAGGAAAGTTACATACAAAACAAAATAGGTCTACTAGATGCTATTTTTCCTATTCCAAATGTAAATTTATATTATAGTTTTGTGGACAAGGGCAATTTAAACAAGAAACAACACTTCAGTTGTTAGCTCTATTAGAGACAGCCAGCAGAATTTTCTTTCAGAGAGCAAAGCTAGGTTTATACTCACTGGAGTTTTCAAATATGTGACATAGTCTCATTTAAAGTACAAGATTCTGAGAAGAATTCACAGAGCAGATGCACAGAGGTCATTTCCTCTCTCTGGAGAATCTAGAACCAGGGGGTATAGTCTTAGAATAATCATTTACAGTACTATGCAAAAGTCTAAGGCGCATACCTATAGCTAGGGTGCCTAAGAATTTTGCACAGTCTGTAGTGTTTTTATGTATTGCACTTTACTGCTGTCACAAAAAAAATCATGACATATGTGAGTGATGATAAACCCAATTCTGATATGGGTCTCTACTGTGGACTGAGAGTGGGAAGGGGGCAGGGAGAGTAGAATCATGGTTGGGAAAAGGGGAAGGGGTAGGATAGAGAACAGGAAGCACCAGAGAGACATTCTGTAATGACCAATAAACCAATTGCTTGGAATCAAATGACCTTGCTTGATGTCTCATGGCTTGGGCGCCTCCCCCCGCCCCACCTTATCACTCCTTCTGTGCCGCCTGTCCCACACCCCTCCCATGATGCTTCACCCTTGCCATTCCCAACATCCTTTGCTCCTGTCAGATTTACAAACCAGCTCTCTACTCCACGGTGACAAATATAGTACTATACAAAAGTCTTCGGCTTCCTTGCTATATATATATGTGCCTAAGACTTTTGCACAGTACTGTAGGTCAAACATGAGATGAAATTTCTTTGCTGAGTGACTTGTAAGTCATTGGAATTTTCCACAATAGGCATCTGTGGATACTCTGTTTTTTCATAGGTTCCAGATTAGGATCAATATTGGCATCAACTAATCGCAGCTTAAGCAATTAAGCCAGGGTACAACTGTGCACATCAGAGTTGAATACGGAGAACTGAAGATATTCAAGATATACTTTTGAATCAGGACCCAAATGTAAAATTTTTATTTATGAAAAGCATTCATCATATTCTAAACCCACAGTAAGTTGCTACAGGAATTCAGTCCTCCAATAAATTTGTCAGTCTGGCACTTGCATTTGCACCTGTAAGCCGAAGACACTGAGACCAAGTGATAAAATTGTTCCTATAATCCTGAATGACAATTCTCTGCAATGTTAGAGCACGTTTGTGTTGGGGGATCCCTCTTCCTCCAGTTGATAACTTGAACCAAAATACCAGCTGCCTGTTCAGCTGAATACACAATATACCAAAACTGCTGTATTTAATTTATAAAGCAAAAATGATTGTACATCAAAAGCAAGCACACGTGAACCTCCTGAGAATATGAAAGAATTTATATAAATGCAAATTATCCAAAGTTCAAAGTAAACTTATTATCAAAGTACATTTATGTCACCATATACAAATTTGAGATTCTTTATTTTTGCAAGCTTTCACAGTAAATACAAGAAGCACAGTAGATTCACTGAAACACCATACTCAACAGGACAGACAAACAACCAAGGTGCAAAAGTCAACAAACTGTGCCAATACAAAGAGGAAGAAAAATAAATAATAACGGTAAGCAATCAATGTGGAGAACGTGAGGTGAAGGGTCCGTGAAAGTGAGTTCATAGTTTGTGGGAACAATTCAATGATTGGGTTGGTGAAGTAGAGTGAAGTTATTCCCTTTGGTTCGAGAGCCTGATAGTTGGGGGGGGGGGTGTGGAGGGTAATAACTGCTCCTGAACCCAGTGGTGTGAGCCCTAAGGCTCCTGCATCTCCTTCCTGATGGCAGCAGTGAGAAGTTATCCACACCTCCTACAAACATAAAAGTAGGATTCTGGAGTTCTCAAGATACTAAGTTGAAGGTGCCAGCAAAACTAAGTTCATAAGATCTGCCTTCACAGAGTAGAAATTTAAACTCTGACAGAAATCTGTTGAATTTGAATCCAACACCCTCCAATCCCAGGTGAATATATCCTCCTCCAGATTAAAAATTAATATCCATATCAAAGGTTCAACTCTGACCAAATTTTTTAACACAAGCATTGGTGCCTTACTTCCATATCCAACCTTGTTGAAAGACTGACCAACATCCCAACTCAACATCAAACAAGATAATTTCTCCTTATAAACTCATGATCCAATTAATGAACAGCAGATTCTTGTAACGGCCCTACTTTTGTCATTAGAGACCAATTATTTAGTTATTTTCCCCTGATACAGTTCTTTCATTTACCCTGAAGACACTGAGTTTCATCCCCGTGAACAGTCCGTAACCTGGATAGCTCGTACGTCAGAAATAAGTGCGTGAACTAAAATCCCAGGCAGCAGCAGATGTCTGCAGCCCCATAGCAGCTGGCAAACCTATCCAGCTTGCCTCCCAAATGCTCGTTCATATATATGTACGAAGGGCTGGACTGGCAGCTCAATTTTACAGAATACAGATACTTCAGCTGTGACCGAGGGACAGGTAAGTGAGGAAAAGGTGTAGCCTTATTTATTTAGTTTATTCATTGAGTTAAAAGTACAGTGTGGAATAGGCCTTTCTAGCCCAATGAGCCGCACTGCCCAGCAACCAATGATTTAACCCCTGGCCTAATCAGAGGACAATTTACAATGCCCAATTAACCCACCAACTGGTAGGTCTATGGACTGCAGGAAGAAATCGAAGCACCCATGCATTCACAGGGAGAACGTACAAACTTTCTTACAGAGGACGTCGGGACCGAACCCCAAACTCTGAAGCCCTGAGCTGTAACAGTGTCATGCTAACCACTATGCTACCTTGGCAACAAGCATAATAGGAGTACTTAGAGATGACATTCATGGAGGAGCGTTCAGTGACACCTTATGGGTAGAAATTAGATACAAGAAGGGGAGGGCCACTCCAGTACTGCTGTATTATAGACCCCAACCCCCCCCCCCCACACACACACACACACACACACACACACACACACACAATAGTCAGGAGAAATTAGAGGAGAAGGTACATAGAGAAATTGCTCATAGTTCTAAAAATAATAAGCTTATATTAAAGTTCAAGGTAAATTTTATTATCAAAGTACATATATGTCACCATATACAACCCTGAGACTTATTTTCTTGTGGGCATACTCAGCAGATCTAGAGAATACTAGAATGGAAGATCAACCAGAGTGCAGAAGACAACAAACTGTGCAAATGCAAATATAAATAAATAGTAATAACTAATGAGTATATGAGATACTGAGGTAAAGAGTCCTTAGGATGAGATCATCATTTGTAGGAACATTTCAATGATGGGGCAAGTGAGTGGAAGGGTTTCAGCCCGAGACATCACTGTACTCTTTTCCATCGATGCTGCCTCGGCTGCTGAGTTCCTCCAAAGTTTTGTGTGTGTTGCTCGGATTTCCAGCACCTGCAGATTTTCCCTTGTTTGTGAAGTTATCCTCATCTGTTCAAGAACCTGATGGTTGAAGGGTAGTAACTGTTCCTGAACCTGGTGGTGGAACTGTTCCTGAACCTGGAATTAGTGGGAGATTTTAATTTCTCTGGTATTGACTGAGCCACCCAGTGTTAAGCACTTGAATGGAGTAGAATTGGTGAAATGTATCCAGGAAAGTTTTCAAGTCAATTTATAAAGGGCTGGATGCAATGCTAAACCTTCTCCTACAGAATGAGCCAGGGGAAGTAACTGAAGTGGCAGTCAGGGGGCACTTTGGCTCTATTGATCCAATTCTATTAGTTTTAAAATAGTGATGGAAAAGAATAGGACAGGTCCACAGGTTCAGGTCCTAAACTGGAGCAGGGTTAATTTTATGGGAATTGGGGAAGATCTAGCAGACATTGACTGGAAGAGCCTGTTTGAAGGGAAAAGAACAAATAGCAAATGAAAGGCTTTTCAGAGTGTGGCATCAAGATTCCAGGAGTAGCACATTTCTGTCAGGGTGACGGAAAATTTAGGGAACCTTGGCTGATGAGAGATGTTGAAGCTCCAGTCAAGAAAAAGAGGGAAGCATACATTGGGTCTGGAAGGTCAGGGATGAGTGAATTCCTTGATTAAAGGAATTTGAATGAAAGAATGAATTTGATGAACGAGTGTTTTTGATCTGCATAAAAAGATTAAGACTACTCTTAAGACATAGACAGCTACGACAGACAACTCAGAGCATTGGAGTGGTGTGACTGACCAATGCCATCTCCCCCAAGTCATCTAAACTACTAATTACAAACATAGGTGATCAATGTCAGCATCCTCTCCAAGTCCAAGATTGAGACTTTGATCACCTTAACCAATTCCACTGGGTGGGAATTAAAAGATTAAAGATTAACATTATTTGTCACACATATATCAAAATATCGAAACATGCAGCGAGGTGCGCCGTTTGTGTCAACGACCAACACAGTCCAAGGACGTGCTGTCGGCAGCCTGCCATGCTTCTCGCATGCCCACAATTCACTAACCCTAACCCGGAGGAAGCCCACACGATCACGGGGAGAACATCCAAACTATTTACGACAACAGCGGGAATTGAACCCTGATTCTGATACTATAAGACATGATGCCAACTGCCGTGCAATCGTACCACCTGTGGTTGCCAGCAAACTCCCACCATCGGCACTCAGCTCAAAACCTGACTGTGGCAATACGTTCGGGGCGGCACAGGAAATCATTTGGAACATCTCTCCTTGAAAGGTAACATATGTCTCCCTCTAAAAGTGTAACATCCCCACCAGTTCCTGGGAAACCTTGGCCAATATTACTCAGGAGAGGAAGCATCCAGGAATGGGCTGAGTGCTTTGAGCATCTACAATATGATCACTCAAACGTCACACAGAAAAAGCAGAAAGTGTGCACAACGTATGTAACAACCTTTCCTACTGAGCATCTCTTTCTGCACCTGCAGGTTCTCTGTTCAACCTATTAGTCAATCCATAGCAGGTGGTAGTGCTACAGCAGAGGGTCCTTCTGCTTCACAGCTCCAGCAACCTTGTTCAATCTTGGGCCCCGGTGCTGTCTTTGTGGAGTCCGCACGTTCTCCCTCTAACACGTTAGTTACCCCTGGGTGTTCCAGTTACCTTCCACATCCCAAAATTTATAGGTTGGTAGGTTAATTTGTAGATGCAGATTACCACTAGTGAACCTAGAAGGTACAGGAGCCTCAGGACTCGGTCAGGTTCAGGAACAGCTACTACCCCTCAACCATCAGGATCGTGAACCAAAGGGGATAAATTCACTCAACTTCCCTTGCACCATCAATGAAACCTATGAACTCACTTTCTTCAGCTCTTCATCTCGTCTGCTCAATATTTATTGCCTATTTATTATAATTTCTTCTTTTTGCATTTGCACAGTTCATTGCCTTCTGCACTCTGGTTGAACACCCTAGTTGGGCACTGATTGATTTCATTGATTCTGTTATGGTTATTGTTCTATAGATATGTTGGTTGGAGCATGAGTGTGGAGTTCATGGGTATGCAAGAGGAAAAAAGTTGCAGGGGGAATGGGATTGATGAGATTAGTTTTAGAGACAGCAAGAAACTGAAGGGGCTTAACAACCTCCTGCTTCGTCATAAGGAATTTTTTTTTTGAAGTATGAGAATCCACTGAACTGGAGTGAAAACAAGTCATTGTTAACCCTAGGGGAATGACTAAGAAGAAGATCTACCACACGAGTTACACCTTCAAAAATGTCAGCAGGTTAGTCAGACTCAATGTACTCTTCACAAATCCAGAACAATTGCTGTAATTAACTGATGCTTGTCTAAGTGCTCAGTCACTCTGTCTCTGATCAAACCAATTTCCTCATAACTGGCAGGTCCTCAGTTGCCTGTTTTTCCACTAAAGTCTTCATAAAAAAATCAGGCATGGATCAATGTCGTCCTTTAAGTTTTATTAATTACAGTAACTTAGCGGAGAGGTGCCGGTTTATGGAAATGAGCAGTTGGTTCTACAACAGACTAGAAACACTTCCCCTAAAAAAATCAATGAGACAGCAGTATTTCTCTACTGTCTGAATCATAGTCATTAACTTTAAATTCGTGCATGTTACTATCTCAGAGGACCTGTCCTGGACCCATAATATAAATGCAATTGCAAAGAAAGGACAACAGCATCTCTACTTCCGTAGGACTCTGGAGATTCGGCATGATATCAAAGACCTTGGCAAGTTTCTATAGATGCATCGTGGAGAGTTACATCACGGCCTGGTATAGCAACACCAATACCATTGGGAAAATCCTACAAAAGGTCCAGTGCATCATGGGCAAAGCCTTCCCACCCATTGAGAACATCTACATGAAACACTGTCATAGGAAAGCATAACCCATCATAAAAGATCCTCACCACCCAGGCCATGCTCTTTTCTCATTGCTGTTATCGGTTAGAAGGTACAGGAGCCTCAGGACTCACAGCACCAGGTTCAGGAACAGTTATTACCCTTCAACCATCAGACTCTTGAACAAAACCTGTTTCCGTGCTGTAATTGTCATATGGTTAAAAGGGAATAACTACACTTATCTATTGAGATAGGACCATAAGATATAGGAGCAGATGTAGGCCATTCAGCCCATCAAGTCTGCTCTGCCATTCAATCATGGGCCGATCCAATTCTTCCAGTCATCTCCACTCCCCTGCCTTCTCCCCATACCCTTTTATGCCCTGGCTGATCAAGAACCTATCTATCTCTACCTTGAATGCACACATTGATTTGGCCTCCACAGCTGCTCGTGGCAACACATTCCACAGATTTACCACCCTCTGACTAAAGTAATTTCTCTGCATCTCTGTTCTAAATGGACATCCTTCATTCCTGAAGTCGTGCCCTCTTGTCCTAGACTCCCTTACCATGGGAAATAACTTTGCCATATCTAATCTGTTCTAACCTTCCCACAACCAATGATCTCACTTTAAGGACTCGATATCTTGTTATTTCACGTTCTCATTATTCATTGCTATTTATTTATATTTGCATTTGCACAGTTTGTTATCTTCTGCACTCTGGTTGATCTTTCATTGATCCTGTTATCGTTACTATTCTATAGATTTGCTGAGCATGCCTGCAGGAGAAAGAATTTCAGAGTTGTATGTGATGACATATATGTACTCAGATAGTAAAATTTAATTTGAACTTTGAAATGATTAGCATATACTGTCATTTCCAGGCTCCGCGAACATGGAACAAGTATCAACTTGATTCAAAACATCAAGAAAAAGTTATAGAATGGAAGATCGATTCAAATTGTATTCAAGGATCAAATTGATAAATTAGAAATTAGACATCCCAATAGCTCATATAAAACTTGAATTATAAGTATCAAAATCATAAATTACATGTTAATTGAATCTATTTGTTATTTTATAATGAATAAACTTCCTCTCAGCTCACATCACCATCTCAGACTAAGACCATGACAATTCTGAAAGATACATTGAAAAATATTCTCAAGACCCTTGAAGCACCATCAACACACTAATCTAGAGACACAATGAACTATATGATTAAACAAAACCCTATTCCAGTGTCTCTCCAATCTTTCTACAAATACTGTTAAATCATGCTGGAAATAGAAAATAATATCAGTTATCAACTCATTTATATCTCTCATATAGAAGAGAAAATACACTATATACAGTGGTTCTGTTTAAATAACTGTGTCACATGTTATCTTGGTCCCACTTTAATTACAAATTAAGATGTTACAGACAGTGACATGCAAAAGTTTGGGCACCCCTGGTCAAAATTTCTGTTACTGTGAATAGCTAAGCAAGTAAAAGATGAACTGATTTCCAAAAGGTATAAGGTTAATGATGACACATTTCTTTAATATTTTAAGCAAGAAAACTTTTTTATTTCCATCTTTTACGGTTCCAAAATAACAAAAAAGGAAAAGGGCCCGAAGCAAAAGTTTGGGCACCTGCATGGCAGTACTTAGTAACACCCCCTTTGGCAAGTATCGCAGCTTGTAAACGCTTTTTGTAGAAAATCTGTGGATAGACCTCAAAAGAGCAGTGCATGCAAGACGGCCCAAGAACCTCACAGAACTAGAAGCCTTTTGCAAGGAAGAATAGGCGAAAATCCCCCAAACAAGAATTGAAAGACTCTTAGCTGGCTACAAAAAGTGTTTACAAGCTGGGACACTTGCCAAAGGGGGTGTTACTAAGTACTGCCATGCAGGGTGCCTAAACTTTTGCTTTGGGCCCTTTTCCTTTTTTGTTATTTTGAAACTGTAAAAGAAGGAAATAAAAAAGTTTTCTTGTTTAAAATATTAAAGAAATGTGTCATCTTTAACTTTATGCCTTTTGGAAATCAGTTCATCTTTTACTCGCTTAGCTATTCACAGTAACAGAAATTTTGACCAGGGCTGCCCAAACTTTTGCACGCCACTGTACATGACACAAACATGGATCTTTAGGGAAATGATTAAAAGAGCAGTGAAGCGGTAGTATAATGTTACAAAGTTCAGTAATTATGCTGTCCAATATAAATAACTCCATTACAATTAAAAACATAAGGCATTGCATAAATAGTACCTTTAGAAGGTTTCTAAACCAACAAACTTAAATGTTTGGTTTTGATCAGTAAGTTCAATAGGAAGTTACAACTTCCAGTGACACTTGCTTTACAGTGAGAAAGAAGGGTAACCAGAAAAAAAATATAGGCATTCTCCACCAAGTGAATTTATAATGTCTGAAAGCAGGTCACTGTGGCTAATTACAAACTTCAAATCATATTTTGGATAAAGAAACATATTCAGATTGAGATATCAAAGCCTGGAGATTTGAGGCAGTTAACTGCCAAGCCACGCACGAGTGAATGAAAGAGAAATTTTTCTATTTGTACAAAAGACTTACTGCATTCAATAAGCTTTATGCTAATTATTTTGGCCAAATGTTACCGAGTAAATTATGCAAAATTATGCAAAAATCAAATCAGCTGCATTAAAAATCTAGTTCTGCTTCCAAACTAGATGAGTTGCCAAACCAAATGCCTGGATATTGATGTTTCAACTTGAAAGAAGCCACTATACTCTTAGGTCAAATACAAGTACCATCTGCCAAAGGTAGTTTTCTAATATGTCTTTTCTTTAGTGTTCAGTAAGTTAACAAAAAGGAAAGTAACACAAAAACAATAGTTTCATTATGGCAGTGTGAGGTAATGGCGGGGGGGGGGTGAATGGGAGTGCACCAAAAGTCAGCAGATAACCTCACAATAGGAGGATGTCCCTTTAGAAGAGAGATAGGAGGAATCCCTTTAGCCAGAGGGTAGTGAATTGGGTGAATTCATTGCCACAAATGGCCGTGGATGCCACATCATTGGGTATATTTCAAACAGAGGTTGACAGGCTCTTTGTTAGCAAGGGCCTCAAAGGCTACAGGGAGAAGGCAGGAGAATGGGGTTGGGAAGGAAAATAAATCAGCCATGATGGAATGGGAGAGCAGGACCCAATGGGCCAAATGGCCTTAATTTGCTCCTATGTCTTATGGTCATGGTTACTGCTTTTGGAGATACTTGAGGCATAAAACAATTTGCTCTAACGGCCCTTGCCTTGCCTTCTCCACGTGACCTTTGATGCCCTGACTAACTAAGAAACTATCAATCACGGTGCAAGCACTAGTCATGACTGATATTTAAGAATCCAAATTAATTCCAGCCTGAAAAATCACAGCATACCAAAATACAGTTTGAATTTCTTAAAAATGTCATCTTCATAAATTAGTTTGTGATTGTTTTTAAATAACAATGCAATAGCTGAACAAAAATCTAGGGAGTGGGAAGCGCAGAATCAAATATCGCTGTGATGATTGTACATTCTGGTACCAATTGTTTGGCGACAGTAAAGTATAAAGTATAAAGTATAAAATCTGTGTTGAGACCTAAGGCACAGTGTGAAGTCTGGTAGGTTGCTCCTGAGGGCATGTTGTAATTAGGAAACACAATAACTTCATGAACTATGCATGAGAAAGTGCACTCTCAGAGCTTGAGACTGCACACCTCAATATTCAAAGGTTTCATAAATTAGATTGTACATTATGTATAAGATTATAAGACACAGGAGCAGAATTAGGCCATTCAGCCCATTGAGTCTGCTCCATCTTCCGTCATGGGTGATGTATAATCCTTCTCAACCCCATTCACCTCCCCGTAATCTTTGGTACCCTGACTAATCAAGAACCCATAGACCTCAGCTTTAAATATACCCAGCGACTTAGCCTCCACAGCCATCTGTGGCGATGAATTCCACAGATACACCACCGTCTGGCAAAAGAAATTCTTCCTCATTTTTTTTCTAAATAGACGTCCATCTATTCTGAAGCTGTGCCCTCTGGTCCTAGAATCTCCCACTATAGGAACATAAATACATTCTTACCAACATGTTTCAGCAAGAGGACCCTGATTGCAGAAGGGCCTGATTCACATAAATATAGACTTTTTTCCATTCTACAAGTGATACTTTAGTGATTATAATTCCTATCCTTTCACACATACATACAGAAACAGAAGACTTTACTCAACAGGCAGGAAATCTCTCCTCCCTGATGGTAGTAATGAGAAGACAGTATGTCCCAGAAGGTGGGGGTGGGATGGTCCTATGGATGGAATTCTGTCTGGTCCACAACTATAAAGTCCCCAAGATCTTTTTTTCCATATTCCATAACAGAGTTGGCCTGAATAATTTGACTCACACGCATAAAAAGGTTTCCTACCTCAATGAATACCTCACCCACCCTCTGCTCCACCAAAACTTTTCTCCTGCAATGCTAATTATTTCTGGGAAAGTTGCAACTTGTGTGTGTCACCGAGTGATAGAATTTAGGCAGCAGAGGACTCAAAACCATAAGACCCAGGAGCTGAATCGGGCTGTTCGGCCCATCAAGACTTCTCCTACTAACGGCATGGGAGGAGAACAAAATTGGTAGGATTGGTGTAAAAATAGATGATTGGTGATCAGTATGGTTTCAAAGAGTTGAAGGGCCTGTTTCTATGCTGTATGATTCTATTGTTTCTGCATCCTATTAAGGATTCTAAACAGTATCGTCCGTCCATCTTTCCTTTTAATATAGAAATGCTTGTAATATAATTCCCGCCGCTGCATATGAGGAGTTCTCCCCGTGACCGCGTGGGTTTTCTCCGGGCGCTCCGGTTTCCTCCCACAGTCCGGTGAGACGTATCGGTTGGTAGGTTCATCAGTCATTGTAAATTGCCGTGATTAGGCTAGGATTAAATCGGGAGATTGCTGGACGGAGTGGTTTGAGGGACCGGAAAGGTTTACACTGCGCTGTATCTCAATAAATTTAAAAAAATACTCCAGTAGAATACTTTCACACTATATAACGACTTTCCATGGAGACAAAACAATGATATATTTGCATGGATACAACGCACTGTATTAATAAGGATACAATTTAATATTGTATATAGCCGTGGAAGCAATAAATGTATCACCGCCGTATGCCGAACAATTTATTTCACTTACTTTCCAAGGTATAATCGTTTAACTATTTCTCAATATAATATTTTATGTAATATGACATAATGTAAGTGAAATCACGTCCAGAAATGCTACGGTGGAATCACTATTTTCTACGTGGAACAAACAAAAAAAAAATTGAAGATTATATTAAGGAGAGTAGGGGCTGAAATCCGACAACCTGTACTCCGAACTGACCGCACACCGTGTTTTTTTTTACTTGTATACCTGCCGCATGCAAATACAATGTAATATTCACGCTGTCGCTTATAACGCTGCAAAAGCAGAAACGTGCGTGAAAGCTCCCGTCCCTCCGGTCTCCATCGCAGCTTCCGGAGACCTGTGCCATCTAACGTCAGATACAGAAAATGTAATGTGCTAAAATGTGTGAATAAAAAACGTAACAGACGGGCTTTTCTTCTTCGACAACTCGGGGTCTGCTCACGCCAATTATTTCCTGTCCAATCCTAGATACACAAAGCTCTACGTATTTACACATAGCGAAAAAAAAGACATTCAGACGAAGGGATGTACAAAAAAAAACCCCTCAACATTCACATAAAATGTACTTTCACGCAAATGTTCATATCTCAAGGCCAAATCACACTGAAAGGGAAATAACTGCAAATCGTTTAACTATTGTCCCATTCAGAATTACATACAATATCTTGAATTTTTTTTTAAAAAAACATCTTTACATCTCAGACACAGCAGCTGACGCCGATTTAGATTTGCCTGACGCTTCACTTTTTTAAAATCTATTTTTTTAGAACCCACCAATATGCAGCCCAGCATCTCCCGTCACTTGATTTTTTAAAAATCCACTCAGAACGCGGCTAGGTGAGACAGAAAGCCCAAGGGTGACGTCCATCACTAGGTGAACGTGATGTACAGATTTCAATGCAAGTAAACCACTTCGCGGCTCACAGACGTACTGCATCTCGTTAAATAAGTAAATCTGTGTTGTTTTAGAAGTGAGTGCAAATATAAATCTCTTTTTTTTTGTAAACCACTCACATTATGTCAATGACCTTTCTTCTCCCACTAACACCTTTTCAACAAAACGGTAAACCGGTTTAATTCGGAACATGCATGCAGTGCAGAAAGCCAAGCGGGAGCTACATCGTCCGAATATCCAATTATCAGCCTTTTGAACTGTCCAGCAAATCGATCATTTACCCACGTAGATATTCACCCATATCTCTATTCGCGGTTAAGGCTACATTCACACAATCACATATGCCAGCGGAGAAAATATTTCCACTGGCGATATCGCCCGCCGGATGAAAGATGTCAGGGTCTTTCTTAGCACTGAAGCCCTCCTGAAGCACGATCCGCAAGAAAGATTCTCACACTGCGAAACCAGAACGTGATGCCCATGTACAACATTTCAGTCCAAACAAAAGCTCACAGAGCAACCCCCCCCACCACCATCTCTACCTAAAAGATGATTAAAAACGGAGTGAACGGGGTATTTATTGGGGTGGGGGTGGGGGGTACACACCACGAATGTTTATTTTGAATAAAAACCAGCCATTGCTGGAAATGCCAGCCTGTCTGCTATTAGCACTAGAAGCTCGCACAGTGAAACATTTACATCTAACCAGGAAATCCCTCAGCTCCTCAACAAGTCATGAAAAAACAGTGCATTTCAGCTCTTGGTTGCAACAGTAATTCATTTGCTGGCGTTTCTCTTATCCATTCCAGTTTTTTTTCTCTCTCTCTGTCTTTCACCCCCAAATGTACACCAAAAACCCTCCCAACATCCCCCAGGCTGCTGTTCATTCTCGTTACCTTCTCTGGCTTTTAACAGGACCGTGTTGGCCACTATATTCTCCAGCTCCATTGACCTGCAGAGATATGTGGCTCAGGAAAAGAAAAGCTCTTCTGCTTCTGACAGCTTCTGTGTTTCTAAGGTTGCTCGCCGAGCTGGACTTTCTGTCTGGGGCTTCCCCTCGGCGTGTCTCCGCTGTATCGGAGACAGCGAACGCACCGGGACATCACACACAACACTCAACACACACACACACACATACACACACATATACACTCACACACACACACTCACACACACACTCTCTCACACACACACACACAACACACAGAGACAGAGACTGCGAACGACTCGCCGCCGAACGAAACTCCTTCCTGATGCTGGGCTCCTGCCGGGGTTGTGGTACCCTCCCGTCCTGCAGGGGGAGCTTTAAACGCAAAGCCTACGTTT
Source organism: Mobula hypostoma (assembly GCF_963921235.1). Taxonomy (NCBI): domain Eukaryota; kingdom Metazoa; phylum Chordata; class Chondrichthyes; order Myliobatiformes; family Myliobatidae; genus Mobula; species Mobula hypostoma. The sequence goes on from NC_086115.1 coordinate 56,407,466, forward strand.
CCTCTGCGCAGCTGCCGCCTCCCGCGGCTCAATGGGAGCTGTAGTCCCTAAGTTACCAAGATTTCTTGCACCGATAAATGCACGAAACAACAGTAGGACGTACTCAACCGTCTTGCTAACTATTTATTAGTGTATACAGTATTGCAGAACTGGTTGCCATCATTTTGGGCTTACAGCGGCTGGAGGAAATCTGTCCTTGCAAAGTTATAATTTGTTCAGATTCTTTTACGATTTTGACTAGTCTTAAAACAGGTCATTCTAGCAATAGGTCAAATTTACTGCCGGAAGCTCTTCAAACTTTATTTCATATTCAAAGTATTGGTCCATATGTCTTCTTCTTATGGGTCTCTGCACATAGAGGTGTTGAGGGGAATGAGCAGGTTAATAGTTTGGCCAAAAAAGCTGTTAAAAGTTCATCTGCGGATATAGACCTTCCACTTGGCAAATCAGAAGCCAAAGGTTTGGTGGGACTAAGAATTAGGGGATTATGGCAAGATTTGTGAGATAATGGGCATAAGGGAAGACACCTTTATAGAATACATAGAACTGTTGGATTGATGTGAGAACGGGGTAAAACATGAAGTGAAAGAATTGTATTGACTAGACTTAGAATTGGGCATACTATGCTTAATTATTCCTTATATCTTGTAGGAAAACATCACTCCGGGGTGTGTAAGTGTTGTTATTATTATGAAACAGTTGAACATATTCTTTTACAATGTAAAGCATACAAGGTTGAAAGGAAGCAAAAGCAGGCTGCACTACTAGCTTTGGGGGTTTAAAAACACAAACACGAGGAAATCTGATGTTGCCTGGCCGGCTGGAAATTCAAGCAACACACACAAAAAAATGCTGGTGAACGCAGCAGGCCAGGCAGCATTTATAGGAGAATTTAAAAATGCAAACACGAGGAAATCTGATGCTGCCTGGCCTGCTGGGTTCACCAGCATTTTTTGTGTGTGTAGCTTTGGGGGTTGACAGTTCTCATTTAAAAACTTTACTAAGTTATGGAAGTGACTTTAATTCACAATATTGTTTTACATTATTTATAGGGCTTTTGGGGTAATTTAGTTTTCAACAGGTAAAGAACTAGTAGGGATTTTATTTCCCAACTCTCTACACCACACTCCAGTCCAGTTGGTGGTGGTAATGCACCGTTAAGTTGGACTGCCAACCGTCATTAAAACTCAGAAGGAAAAGGAGAACTCAACGCTCTACAAGTTATGCGACATCTGTGGAAGAAGAAACAGAAACAAGGTTCTATGTTGAAGAGTATTCAACAGAACTTTATTGGACGAATATACTCTGCATTCTTAGGAGTTCATCAAGATGGACGACGACTAGCTCCCATTCCATTTCAGCTGTGTGAAATGTCGGTGATGAGGTCAATGTTGGACCCATCCGCTCCACGATCAGAAAAGGAGCCATTTTGAACAGATGAACAAGTAGTTGGGGAAGTCGTGACTTACTGCTGCTTTTGTTAGGCTTCTGTGTGCTCTAGACTCACAGCAGAGATTCTTCACGCTTCCTAAAATTCCTTCTTTATTTTGAATAGCCATGGTGCAAGGATTCCAAGAAGTGTGTGAGTATGTTGTACGTATTTCAAGGAAGTGCTTTTTTTAACCTCCCCACCAATTGATCTCTTGTCATGTCAGGGTCACAAACAAACTCAGATGCAGGAATCACAGAGACTTCGGCAATTAAAATAAAACTGAAGATTTATTACAGAAATTAACAAGGAAAAACTAACAAGAGTTCAGGCAAACTGAACAGAATCTTGATGAACTGAAATCACTCCTGATACACAGAGGAACTCAGTCTGTGTTTCACCCAACAAGGAACCACAATGACCCACCAAAGAGGGGTTTGCATGTCCTTCTGGAATACGCCCTGGGGCACATAGGAGTTCTGGACGTTGACAATACCATGGTAATTAAGTTATCCCAAATTGAATAAATGTGATAAAAACAAAGAGAGTTTAACAATCCCCACGATCCCAAATGAGACACCTGCAACACAAAGAGCTAGTCTGAAGACAAACAATTAGACATAAAGGGTAATCAATCCAAGGACAATGCATACACACGAGGTGACATTGAGAGAGAAAAATAACAGTCCACATACTAACTGACAGAAAAAAACGTTTTTTGAAAAAGGATCCCTGGTTGTGACATGTCATGTTAATGTCTTTCTGAAGTCAGGTGTAAACCCTACCCAGTGAAACTGGCTTGTTATCAATAAGGTTTCAGTGCTGAGGATACTGGCCAGGGGAAGTTGTTCATAGATTCTGCCAGTGGGTTTGAAGAATTTGAGGAAACAGCTTGATTGTATGCCTCCAGTGTTCTGAGGTGCCTGCTGTAAGTAGTCCAAGATGGAAAAGCACTTAGGAAGACAGGATTATTGCCGCCTGGTGGGCCATCAGCTTTGAGCTAGGTTTCGGGTTATGATCTTAAAACACTCTTTCCCTCAGTCATCAATTGGTGCTCCTCCCATTGACCAAAGGACTGCTGGCTGAATCCATAACGTGCTTTCCATCCAATAAGAAGCATGTTGAGCAAAATTTTCACCACACAACATTTCAAAAGAAGTCCAAGAGACAGCATCAACCATACCTTGTAGCTTTTATGGCATCAATAAAGTACTTGACTCCATTAGTTGAGAGGAACTGTGAAGCATCCTCCTCAAGTTCGGCTGGTTGAAGAAATGTATCAGCATCTTACATTTGCTTCATGGTGGTGTGCTATATGTGATCCTAATGAGTGGGTCCACATCAGATCCAATCTCATTACAGACTGACGTCAAGCAAGGCCACAGACACACTGTAACACTTTTCACAAGTAGAACACACAAAATGCTGGAGGAACTCAGCAGATCAGGCAACATCCAAGGAAATGAACAGTTGAAATTTCAGGCCGAGACCCTTCATCAGGACTCATTTTTTTTCACAATCTTTCTTACCACAGCGCTGCCTCTCAACTCCAACTGAGTTTTTAGTAGAGTGCAGTTAATATACAGGACAAATTGAAAACTCTTTAACTTACACCTCCACTCCAGTACCATGGTCTTCCCAACCTTCAAGCTTCACTGTGGAGATATGGCTCGCAGAAGTTTGCATTCAGAGCAACGACACCTCCATCCCCTTTCTTGATCTTTCTGTCTCTATCTCTGGAGACAGCTTATCTACTGATGTCTACTATAAGCCTACGGACTCTCACAGCCTCTTGGACTATTCCCTGGCAGGAGAAGATGGCGGCGCGACGGCAGCGCGCGCAGCCTCTCCAGTGAATGATATCTGTAATCTATCAAGTAGGGGACCATGCACACTTCTGATTTGATGGAGACAGATGTGAGAGTACGGAGGAACATCTGGAAAACTTCTGAAATGCCCGCTTTGCTGCCGCTGCTACTGTGTGGTAACCGGAATCTCTGGAGCAGAAGGCCCCAAATCCTCGGCTTTGCTTGTTTCAGCGGCCAGGGCTAGGTCGAATACACTCAGCAGAGGATGGCGCTCGGGAGTCTGTATCGGAGGGGCTGGTCAGAGGCTCGAACTTTTCAGCTCAGTGTCGGCTGTGGTCGGCTGCTTCCAAGGCATCGGCAAGTTGACGGTGCCTGGAGATTTATGGTGGGGAGCTTCTCCCTTTTCCCGCCTGCTATCGGGGACTCAGGAGTCGATCGACTCAGGGACTTTGAGACTATTTTTACCATGCCCACTGTTTGTTCTTCATCAAATTATGGTATTGCTTTGCACTGTTGTAACTATATGTTATAATTATGTGGTTCTGTCAGTGTTAGTCTTTGGTTTGTCCTGTTTTCTGTGATATCACTCCGGAGAAACATTGTATCATTTCTTAATGCATGTATGCATTTCTAAATGACAATAAAAGAGGACTGAGTGTTCTCATAATCTAAATTATTATAAATTATAAATTATTCCTCATCACACCTTGTCTCTTGAAAAAATGCCGTCCCCTTCTTGCAAACAGCATCTGCAGATGTTCTCGTGTTTGCATTCAGAGGTGCAGCTCATTATCAATTCATCCACTGAAGCATGTAAGAACGATTGGCCTTAACATTCCCAGAACAGGAGCTCTATCAATCTGCCCTGCTGTTCAAAGCTGCCCTCGGAAACTGAAGCTCCATGAAACCCTAATAACCATGGACTACTTCTCATAGCTTACAATTCTCACCAAAGCAAGATATCAGTGAGGAGATTCATCATAACCTTCAAGGCATCAGCAAAATTACCAGCCATCTGAAGTAAAGAGTATTTTAGATGGTGCACATGCTTTCCCCCCTCATTATATCTTGTGTAAGCATAAACCTTTCAAAATTCTTCTGCTATTGAAGTAACCAAACAATGCTCTATTTACCCATCCTTCTTGCCCTTGCTACCTGATTGGCAACTGAACCAGAAAAATCTGTTATTGGTTTTGTTGTTTGGAATCTCTGAAATCCCACCCACCCCATGAACCATTCCTCCATTTCCAGCCTTTAAAGCTTTCCCAGATTTAATCATCTCACCGTTGATAGGCATGCCTTCAGCTCTCTACTGCCCATTACACCGCTGTCGTTTGGGGATCAATGAAGGTCCTCCATCTCTGGCGGTGTTCTGGGTTTCATTCATCATGTCAGTAGTTTCCTCTCAGTTTTCACTACTGTCAGTCATGCAAGTCCCAGGTGGAGACTCAGGAATACTATCACACTCAGATGTAGAATTCTTCTTTGCTGCTTCTGTAACAGTTTTGTTTCACCAGTCAGGGTTGTTAGCCCTGAGCTGAACCCCCGAACTTGAGTGGAACGCTCTTAGACTGTCCTCTACCCTTTGATCTGTTTGGCATGGGTATCCTACCAAGAGCTAAAGCATAAAGCCCCTGACTCCAACTAACATAACCCTCTGGGTCACTGAGGGACACAAGCTTCCAAACCACAACAAGGTGGTGATCCTCTTGGAGGGTGCCTTCAGCTGCCTAGGTCATAATTTTTGGATTCTCTTCATATCTTTTGTGAACTTCAGGCCTGAATGCTATTTGCTTACTTTTATTGTTTGCACGATTTTTCTTTTTTCTCTGCACATTGGGCTCTATTTGGTTTCTTTGTTTTGTGGCTGTCTGTAGGAAGACAAGTCTCAAGGTTGTATAAAGTATACATACTTTGATAATAAATGTACTTTGAAGTTTGATATCTTTATCTCTCTATCCACCTTGCGTCCTTTAATTTGCACCTTAAAACCTACCTCTCTGACCTGGCTTTTGTACCATGTAAAATGTTGCTTGTTAAAGATGCTGTAAATGCTGTTGAATTATGATACAACTATTGAAAACACCAACATCTCTTCATTCAGCTATGAACTTCATTGTCTCACATTAATCTTTCTTCCAGTTCTTCTCTTCCTTGTATACTAGATATTCATTGTTGCTAATTGCCTGAACCACAGCAGATTCACATTCTCAAATTTCACTGGGTAAAGATGTTTCTTTTCAATTAGTGATTAGATGTTATGACTCTAATATTGGTGCCTTAAAAAGAAAACCTGAAAATTTGGTTTAATTTGAACTTCTAAATTATACTTGAATTTCCTGTATTTCATTCCTATCAGAAAATAGTTGCTTCATATATAAATTTGTCAGATTCCTCCACCTTGTGAAGCTCTTCAAAAAAATTAATGTCTTTACCTGCAGAAGATATCAACACAACTAAAAGTCTAGAGCACTACAGCACAGGAACAGGCACTTTGGCTCATTTAGTCCACGCCGAGCTATTCTGCCAGGTCCTATCAACCAGCAGTGGGACCATAACCCTCCGTACCCCTCCCATCCATGTACATATCCAAACTTCTCTTAAATGTTACAATTGAACCTGCATCCACCATTTCTGCTGGCAGCCTATTTCACACCCACACCACACCCTCTGAGTGAAGAAGTTCCCCCTCAGGTGCCCTTAAATATTTCACCTTTCACCCTTAAACTATAACCTCTCATTCTAGTCTCACCCACACTCAATGGAAAAGGCCTGCTTGCATTTACCCTATCTATACCCCTCATAATTTTGTATACCTCTATCAAATTTATATTGATTATAAATATTCGATACGATAGCACAACACTTTACAGTACAAGGGAACCAAGTTCAACTTTCGCCACTGTCTGTAAAGAGCTTTCTATGTTCTCCTCATGACTGTTTGGGATTGCACCGGGTGCTCCAGTTCCCTCCCACAGTCCAAAGGCCTGATTAATTGATCATTGTAAATTAAATCATTGTAACCACTTGTAGTAACCTGTAAGAGGAATGTAACCTGTAAGAGGGGTGTATAGGGTGTGAGGGAGGGGTAGCACCTCTGGTGGGGGAACATGTCGCGTCCTTTTCAGGGCGGTTTGTCCACCTTTGGTCCCCACCTGGCACTCAGCTCTCACCTGTGGCTCCCGGTAGCTGTTTGCATGCGACAGCATACCCCGGGCAACGGCTTCAACATGCCGGCTAAACCAGGTGAGGGTAGCCGACGGGTCTCAAACCCTCAGTGAGATGGGGAGTTGTCTATCCCAGCACGTGAAGACAGGCTCCAGTGGATTGAGCAGATGAGACCAATGAAAGGTCCAACAGTCAAGAAGGCGGTCTCTGCAAGCGTCGTGGAACGTGTAGAGCAGGACATGACACAGAAGGCGTCCTGGTCATCCACTGCGCCTAGTCCCATCTCCAGCCGTCTCGACTCTGTCTTGCCACTGGATCCAGATGGGAATTGGGAAGAGAAAGTGAGGCTGACACTGTGCAACTCTCCCTCACTTAAATCCAAATCATGCACTAGTCTCAACACCATCATAATGGTATCGAGGTCCTCATCGACGTCAACGATGGATGAACACAAATTTAGATATAGATAACACTGAGACCACAGAAATCTTTTCGCGTTTCATGAAAAAAAATCTGGAGATTTCCCATGTATTATAAAAAGATCAAAAAAGATCTGGCAAGACTATCTTTCTGTTTTCCCTTGATCTCCTTTCTCTTCAACTTTAAATTCCTGGAACTAACATCTGAAGTTCAATTGTGTTCTACTATCTTCAATGGCTCGTTTGCTGTTTACCTCTTCCACTCTCAAGTTACACAGGCTGATGTATCAGTGCGTGACAGAACTTGTTCTGAACACACCAGATTCCTAACCTACTAACTTCAAACTGCTCATGTACAAAGTAAAACAAACTCATCCCATTCTCAGTTATTAAGGATTGCGTAATTCAATGTAGATTGCGTAAAACTCTCAGAAAACTTAGGTAGCTTCACTCGCAATGTCTATGCTGAACATAAACTAAATGCCTTTGGCCTACACACTATCCATATCCACTTATTTAATGCATATTAATTTCCTTCGTTATATGCTGTGTTGAATGACATTGACATAGGCTATTATGATCTTTCCATAACCATGATTGTTCCTGGCAAATTTTTCTCCAGAAGTGCTTTGCATTGCCTTCTTCTGGGCAGTGTCTATACCCTTCAGAGATTGTCTGGCTGGTGCCAGTGGTCACATAACCAGGACTTGAGATGTGCATCAATGGCTCGTAGAACCATCCACCACCTGCTCCCATGGCTTCGCGCGGGACGTGGGTAGGAGTTGGGGAGGCCGTGCTAAGCAGGTGCTACACCTTGTCCAAGAGTGACCTGCAGGCTAGTGGAGGGAAAGAGTGCCTTTCACCTCCTTTGATAGTTGTATCTCCACTCTGCCACCCAGAATATATATTCATGTGCCTATATAAAAGTCCCTTAAATCTTACTATCTTATCTCCTTCCACTACTATGCCTGGCAGTTCGTTCCTAGTACTACTACTCTCTGTGTGAAAAACTTGACTAGTACATCTCCTTAAGATTATCTCCCTCTTTCCTTAAATGCCTGTTCTCTAGTATTTGATATTTTGATCCTGGGAAAAAGATTCTGACTGACTACTTTATCTATGAAGAAGAAGAAGAAGAAGAAGAAGAAGAAGAAGAAGAAAGCCCTTAACTCCAGGTGGAATCATCAGGACGTCATCATGACAGAGTTTTTTTTTAGCAGTCATAGTCATAGTCGTACTTTATTGATCCCGGGGGAAATTGGTTTTCGTTACAGTTGCACCATAAATAATTAAATAGTAATAAAACCATAAATAGTTAAATAGTATTACGTAAATTATGCCAGGAAATAAGTCCAGGACCAGCCTATCAGCTCAGGGTGTCTGACCCTCCAAGGGAGGAGTTGTAAAGTTTGATGGCCACAGGCAGGAATGACCTCCTAAGACGCTCTGTGTTGCATCTCGGTGGGATGAGTCTCTGGCTGAATGTACTCCTGTGCCCAACCAGTACATTATGTAGTGGATGGGACACATTGTCCAAGATGGCATGCAACTTGGACAGCAGGCTTTCTTACTTTTACGAGGCTGAATTGCTAGCTCGACGCTCAACCCAGCTTGGATGGAAAGTGTGCAAGGGAGCCGGCTGGATTTGAACTCAGGAGCCTTCGCTCTGAAGTCCGGCGGTGATGCCACTCCGCTACGAGCCGGCCACTTTATCTATGCCCGTCACAATTTTATAAACTTCTATCAGGTTGTCACTCATCCTCTGAAGCTGCAGAGAAAACAGTGCAAACTTTGCCCAGACTGTCCTTATAGCTCATACCTCTACTCCAGGCAGCATCCAGTAGCCTTTACAAAACCCCCATGTCTGTCCTGTAACGTGGTGACCAAAATTGCACACAATACTCCAAATGATGGGGTGGAGATACAACTGATATTTCATATAGCTGCAACATGTTTTCCTTACTGTTATGCTCAATCTCCTAAATTATATAGGTTGCAGAAAACCCTCAGAAAACTCAGGCAGTTTCACTCACATGCCAACAGTAGGCCAGTGTTTTTGTCAACAGTGACCAGCAGCACCAGGTGATTTCCCCTTTTCTGGCAGCTAAAGTCCTGCTGAATGTGACTCTATCATTCAGTGATGTGGAGTTAGAATACAGAACATAGAACAGCACAGCACACAGAAAGAGGCCCTCCGGCCCACAACGTCTGTGCTGAACAGAAACTAAATTTCTTCTGCTGACACACTATCCATATCCACTTATTTAATGCATATTCATTCCTTCGTTATGTGCTATGTTGAATGACAATGACATGGGCTATTATGATCTTTCCATGACCATGACTGTTCTTGGCAAATTTTTCTCCAGAAGTGCTATGCCATTGCCTTCTTCTGGGCAGAGTCTTTGCAAGACAGATGACCCCAGCCATTATCAATACTCTTCAGCGATTGTCTGCCTGGTGCTAGTGGTTGCATAACCAGGACTTGTGATATGCACCAACTGCTCATACGATTATTCTCCACCTGCTCCCATGGCTTCACGTGACCCTGATCACGGGAGGCGGGGGCTAAGCAGGTGCTACACCTTGCCCAAGAGTGACCTGCAGGCTAGTGGAGGGAATGAGCACCTTACACTTCCTTTAGAGACATATCTTCACTCCGTCACCCAGAATGCATATTCATGTACCTATATAAAGGTCCCTTAAATCTTTCTATCTTATCTGCTTCCATGACCAACCTGGGGTCTAATGGTTAATGGTAGGGATCCATGGCATAAAAAGATCGGGATCCCCTGGTCCTAACCAATTTATATGAAACACATTCCTTAACACACTATCGACTAGTAGCCACTTACAGCAATTTTATATCTAAATTAGAGGAGCCCCAATAATATTCATAGCTTATCAGAAACTTTGGGATGTACCATAAGACACGAGCAGAATTAGGCCATTCTCAATGGCCATTACTCCGCCATTTCATCATGGCTGATCTATTTCTCTCTCAATCCCATCTTCTGCTTTCTCGCCATAACCTTTCGAATGAATGAGGCTTCCTCGGTCAAGGTTGACCATGGATGTCTTGTCTAGATATGCAAGACAGGGTGGTGCAATATGGAGAGCAAGCTGTCGCCCATGTGGCAAGCTCCCCCTCTCCATGCATCTGATGAACCCAAAGGAATGGCAGAGACCAACACAGTTTGGCTCCAGCAGCGTTGCAGGAGTTGCCAGTCAGCACTGAATTCAATGTAGGACTGCCTTAGGGACTCCAGCTCCAGATTTTTGCCTTGGAGTTCACTCCCGAAGCCTTCCTCTTGCGTGTGCATAGCCGGAAAGCAGCGGAGGTTTGAGATCAGAGTTTTCCTTCTCCTAGATGAGCTGTCAACCACGGCTGATGAGCCCCGTCTACCTGAAGCCACTGGTTCTAAGGCACCAATAGCCTGCCTTTACCCTTCTCCTGTCAGCAGAAATGGTTCCACTGGGCTTAGTAGATAAGCCACACGTGAAGGTCAGGAACTGGACTTGGTGGTCAGAGGCTATTTAAGCCGCACACCATTGGGAGCATTTAATAGGTAGTGGGAGTCTGTCATCACTGTCACTCCCGGCTATACAACCTTAAGGAACCATAACCACTATCTTTCACACTCTGACCGATCAAGAACCTATTGATCTCTGTCTTAAGTATATCCATTGACCAGGGCTCCACAGCTGCCTGTGGCAACAGATTCCACAGATTCAACACCCTCTGGGTAAAGAAATTCCTCCTCACCTCCATTCTAAATCGGCGTCCCTCTGTTCCGAGTTTGCACACTCTGGTCTGAGACTCCCCCACCATTTGAAACATCCTCTCCAGATCCACTCTCTCTAGACATTTCAACATTCGATAAGTTTCAATGAGATCTCCTCATTCTTCTAAATTCCAGTGAGTACAGGCCCAGGGCCATCAATCACTCCTCCATATGATAACACTTTCAATTTCGGAATCACTTTTGTGAATCTCCTCTGAACCCTCTCCAATCCTTTCTTAAATGAGGGGCCCAAAACTGCTCACAATATGCCAGGCAAGGCGACACCAGTCACAAACAGGAGAAAATCTGCAGATGCTGGAAATTCAAGCAACACACACAAAATGCCGCAGGATGTAATTCCGGGGCTTTATAAGGCACTGGCGAGGAAGGGTCTCAGTCCGAAATGTCAGCTGCATTCTTTCCTAGATTTTATATTCTAGTCCTCTCAAAATGAATGCTGGCATTGTATTAGACTTCTTCACCACTGACTCAATCTGCAGATTAACCATTAGGGAATCCTGCATGAGAACTCCTTAGCTGTTTGCACCTCAGATTTTTTAAATTTTCTCCCCGTTTAGAAAAAGAGACCAAGTTTTTATTCCTTCTACCAAAGTGTATGACCACATCGTGAACCGGGAGACTTACCAGACACAGCACTGAGTATTGTGATTATCATGGATGATGCCCATAAATTTACCAAGATACAAGTCATTTTCACTTACAATAAATGGCACTGGATGCCAGCGGGATGTCAAGAGCCACATTTGTTTCCAGTTCTAATGAATGTTTTCTATCATCATAGCCAACAGTTTATGTTAAATGAAAATCATTTTGCTCTACATATGCTTAACTGTGCAGTGTAGTTTGAGCTTGCCCTGTAATAGAGACGTGGCCAAGTGAAGTGAAAGTTAGACATAAGACCATAAGATATAGGAGCAGAATTAGGCCATTCAGCCCATTACGTCTGCTCTACCATTTCATCATGGCTGATCTATTTCCCTCTCAGCCCCAACCTCCTGCCTTCTCCCCGTATCCCTTCGTACACTGAAATGTGCTTCTTTAGGTATATGAAGGTGCCCAGGGCCTTGCTGGGAACACTTATTGTTAAGGACAGTGTTGTATTATGTTGCTGACTGGTAGCTGGTCTTTATTTTGGGGATGACTTGGCTCCTCCTCAGAAGGTGTGTTTAGATGAGTCCACTCATAATTTTTGAACGTATTAAGGTATCTTACAAGTGTGTTCTAAATTCCACATGTAAGTATCTTCTATCTTATTTTGATCTGTGCTGGTCCTCCAATGTTATGTCTATTCTTAGAAAACCCTTTAAAACATAACATTTAATTCAGGATCCCCAGCCTTTTTTTTTTAATGCCATGGACATTTACCATTAACTGAGGGGACCATGGACCCCAGGTTGGGACTCTGGGTTAAGTTGGTCCACACAAAGCTTCTGGAACATACGGTACCTATGCACCTGATGACCTTTTGATTCCACCATCAACAGAAAAATTATACACAAGAGAATTATGAATTTAATAAATAACTTGGTTAGCAGATGTATTTTAAACATTATAAATGTGCCAGGGCAGCTTGACTGTTTTTAAATGTAGGAGTGACTGTAATATAATTTCAAATTTAATCAGGACTGAAATAATTCAAGGAATATTTTATTCAGTAATTCATAGACAATCAAAGTATATTCCTTTAAATCAGTGAGATTATGAACGTGCTTTCTCCTTCATTTATAACTAAAGTACTCGCAGTGATCAAAATAAATTAAGATACAAACACACTGGATACTTTTTGACTTTGAGAGCTCGTGAGGATGTACTAGCATGGTGATTAAGTTACTGGATTATTGATCTGAGCCAGGAGTTCTGATCCAGCACAGCAGATGGGGAGTTTAAATGCAAGTATTTGATAAATCCAGGATATTAAAAAATGTTATCAATATTAGTAACCATGAAACTATCATATTTTTGCAAAGCCTCATCTGGTTCACTACTAGTCATCCATAATAATCTGGTTTATATGTAACTCCAGACCCACGAAGATGGTTGATTTTTGGATGCTTCTTAAAGTCAGGATAGACAATAAATGGTGAACAAACAAATAAAGATAAAGTTTGAACTTCCTGGAAAAGAATAATACAATAAAAATGTCTTTCATTTCTGGAAAATCTGAACCCAGTTCAGAAAGATATCAGAACCTCTATTTTTTCCTTAAAAAGAGCATTGTAATGTCAACACCTGCTAAAAAAAAAATGTTGTACACTCGCAATTTCACTGAGAATTCACAGACTGTCAAGAGAAATGAATTGAAAAATACTCATACTCCACAACAAAGGAGATCTTGAGGTTGGGCCTAACGCACGTTATGAAGCAGAGGGATGGAGAATCATTGAATCATTGCTGTACTTGGGTGAGATGGAATGACAGAAACACAAAACCATTATGTTTACAAAACTAATCAGAATCAGGTTTAATGTCACCGACATATGTCATGAAATGTGATGTCTTTGCGGCAGCAGTACAATGCAATACATAATAATAGAAAAACTGTGAATTGTAGTACATGTAATTAAATTAAAGGTAAATTAAATAAATAGTGCAAAAATTAAAATTAATTAGTAATGATGTAGTGTTCATGGGTTCAATGTCCATTCAGAAATCTGATGGCGGGGTGGGGGTGGCGTGAACGAGCCGTTCCTGAATCATTGAGTGTGTGCCTTCAGGCTTCTGTACCTCCTTCCTGATGGTAGCAATGAGAAGGGGGCGTGTCTTGGGTGATGGGGGTCCTTAATGATGCACACTGCCTTTTTGAGCCATTAGTCCTTGAAGATGTCCTGGATGTTGATATTAAGGGAGAGGAGATGTTGGAGTCGTTAAAATACATTAGGACAGATAAGTCCCCGGGGCCTGACGGAATATTCCCCAGGCTGCTCCACGAGGCGAGAGAAGAGATTGCTGAGCCTCTGGCTAGGATCTTTATGTCCTCGTTGTCCACGGGAATGGTACCGGAGGATTGGAGGGAGGCGAATGTTGTTCCCTTGTTCAAAAAAGGTAGTAGAGGTAGTCCGGGTAATTATAGACCAGTGAGCCTTATGTCTGTGGTGGGAAAGCTGTTGGAAAAGATTCTTAGAGATAGGATCTATAGGCATTTAGAGAATCATGGTCTGATCAGGGACAGTCAGCATGGCTTTGTGAAGGGCAGATCATGTCTAACAAGCCTGATAGAGTTCTTTGAGGAGGTGACCAGGCATATAGATGAGGGTAGTGCAGTGGATGTGATCTATATGGATTTTAGTAAGGCATTTGACAAGGTTCCACACGGTAGGCTTATTCAGAAAGTTAGAAGGCATGGGATCCAGGGAAGTTTGGCCAGGTGGATTCAGAATTGGCTTGCCTGCAGAAGGCAGAGGGTGGTGGTGGAGGGAGTGCATTCAGATTGGAGGATTGTGACTAGTGGTGTCCCACAAGGATTTGTTCTGGGACTTCTATTTTTTGTGATTTTTATTAACGACCTGGATGTGGGGGTAGAAGGGTGGGTTTGCAAGTTTGCAGACAACACAAAGGTTGGTGGTGTTGTAGATAGTGTAGAGGATTGTCAAAGATTGCAGAGAGACATTGATAGGATGCAGAAGTGGGCTGAGAAGTGGCAGATGGAGTTCAACCCAGAGAAGTGTGAGGTGGTACACTTTGGAAGGACAAACTCCAAGGCAGAGTACAAAGTAAATGGCAGGATACTTGGTAGTGTGGAGGAGCAGAGGGATCTCGGGGTACATGTCCACAGATCCCTGAAAGTTGCCTCACAGGTGGATAGGGTAGTTAAGAAAGCTTATGGGGTGTTAGCTTTCATAAGTCAATGGATAGAGTTTAAGAGTTGTGATGTAATGATGCAGCTCTATAAAACTCTGGTTAGGCCACACTTGGAGTACTGTGTCCAATTCTGGTCACCTCACTATAGGAAGGATGTGGAAGCATTGGAAAGGGTACAGAGAAGATTTTCCGGGATGCTGCCTGGTTTAGAAAGTATGCATTATGATCAGAGATTAAGGGAGCTAGGGCTTTACTCTTTGGAGAGGAGGAGGATGAGAGGAGACATGATAGAGGTGTACAAGATAATAAGAGGAATAGATAGAGTGGATAGCCAGCGCCTCTTCCCCAGGGCACCACTGCTCAATACAAGAGGACATGGCTTTAAGGTAGAGGGTGGGAAGTTCAAGGGGGATATTAGAGGAAGGTTTTTTACTCAGAGAGTGGTTGGTGCGTGGATGCACTGCCTGAGTCAGTGGTGGAGGCAGATACACTAGTGAAGTTTAAGAGACTACTATACAGGTATATGGAGGAATTTAAGGTGGGGGCTTATATGGGAGGCAGGGTTTGAGGGTCGGCACAACATTGTGGGCCGAAGGGCCTGTACTGTGCTGTACTATTCTATGTTCTATGTTCTATGTTCTATGGAGGAAAGTGGCCATGATGGAGCTGACTAGGTTTACAACTCTCTGCAGCTTATTTTGGTCTTGTGCAGTAACATCAATCATCTAATTATTGAAATGTAATGGAATAATTATTTTAAAAATTATGTGATTTACATTTCACCTGTAATTATTTACCTACTTGAGATTTTTTTAAAAAAAGAGAGCTGATATTAACCTGAAGCAAAGAGAAATATTTCAATATTTAGTATAGTCTTTGCAAAGGGCATCTGAGGAAGTCATTCCAATAAGACATTGTTGACTTTAGAATAGGAGAATCGGTATCTTTACTGTTGTCATAGTTAATTTTCAGATTATTCATTACAGCATGTACTGTATTTCACAGGATATAACAAGAGCTTTCTCCAAGCAATCAAAACACTAAATATATTCTGCAGTGAACAGGAGAACCGAATCATTTCAACCTTCCATAATTTGTAATGACAACTCACGTCATTGACCATTTTGCACCCCAGATGGTAGGAAGGTAATATAACATCTCTGCGTGTGTTTGATTTAAAATGGATGGAGAGGAGAGGTTAGTTCATTAAAATGTAAATGCAAATATGACAGCATTTCATAGAGGTGAATTACTGCTCTCTGCTTGTATATGAGGAAGGATGAACATACAATGTAGAACTTTTTGGCAAAGTACAGGCCCTTCAACCCATGATATTAAGTCGACTCTAAGATCAATCTAGCCCACCTCTCATACCCAGACCTTTACTTTTCTATCATCTATGTACTTAGCTAAGAGTTTCTTAAATGCCTCTAATGATATAGATGCACCGTAGCAAGCATTTTTCTAGGGTGCTTCACAATCTGGTATGGAAGTTGTCCTGTCCAAGACCAAGAGAAGCTGCAGAAGATTGTGAACACGGCGCAGCACATCACACAAACCAATCTTCCGTCCTTGGACTCACTTTACACCCCACGCTGTCGGAGCAGTGCTGTCAGGATAATCAAGGACATGACCCCCCCCCCAGCCAACACACTTTTTGTCCCTCTTCCCTCCAGGAGAAGGCTCAGGAGCTTGAAGACTCGTACGGCCAGATTTGGGAACAGCTTCTTTCCAACTGTGATAAGACTGCTGAACGGATCCTGACCCGGATCTGGGCCGTACCCTCTAAATATCTGGACCTGCCTCTCGGTTTTTTTGCACTACCTCACTTTCCATTTTTCTATTTTCTATTTATGATTTATAATTTAAGTTTTTAATATTTACTAATTTTTACTATTTTTAATATTTAGTATTTGTAATCCAGGGAGCAGGAAGCGCAGAATCAAATATCGCTGTGATGATTGTATGTTCTAGTATCAATTGTTTGGTGACAATAAAGTATAATGTATCAAGCTCTACCACTGCCCTTGGCAGGGTTTTCCATGCACCATCCACTCTCTGTGTAAAGGACTTATCTCTGACATCCCCTCTATGCTCAAAACAGCTTAAAATCATGCCCCCTTGCCTTAGCCATTTCTGCCTTGGGAAAATGTCTCTGGCTATGCATTTGATCTGCACCTCTTATTGTCTTGGCACCTCTATCAAGCCACCTCTCATCCTCCTTCGCTCCTGAGGTAAAAGCCTTAGTGACCGGCTGATGTGCATGTGGGGCGAGTCAGGGTATGATCAGGGAATATAGGCAGTTCCACCATAGTCTGAGTGTTGCGGTGATAAATGACCCTACACCATCACTGATCATGTAAAGAGTGAGGAGTTGAACGGCAAAACAGGATTTAGCCATGGTGCACTCATTCTGTTTGCTGTAGTTACCCACTTTTATTGACAGATCACACTGCAGTCAGAACTAAGAAAGCAAACTGTCCTCCTCCCTGGATCCATTCAGGAAGATTAGAAGACATACTAGGTCTTGCCTAATTCAGGCAGGACACAAGAGAACATGACTACATCAGAGATCAGCATTTCTGTTAACATTGTGACAAGGTTGTGAAATTGCCCCAAATTTCAGCCCCAGTGTATTACATGCATCATGTAGTGGCAACTCTTCATTGTATTCTTCTTCTGAAATTCTGATCTGCTGAAGCCAAAAGCTGTGAATTAGCTACTCATGTATTTAAAAAGCTTAAGCATGCAGGAAGATAAACTTGTTTGAAAGGAAATGATTTCTGTCCTTTTTTTTTCAGTTTCCACATCTCTTGAAACGAATACATCAATGACAAAACCAACCTTTATTGGAAAGTTGATGGGCCACATTCTTGAACTGCAGCCGCCATTTCTCAGAAGGTTCTGCATGCTCCTGGGTAGGGAGCTTCAGGATTTAGATCTATGAAGGAATTATGATATATATTTCCAGTGAGGATGGTGTGACTTGGAAGAATTTCTGCAGATGGTGGTGTTCTAACAACAGTAAAACAGCACACAAGGAACTTTCTAATTAAAAGATATAAGGCATCATCAACATTTCTTAAAAATTGGGAAGTACTTGAAACTTTGAGGTTACAAATGATCTTTGCTTCATGCAGCATAAAGAACTGAAGTCATTTCAAATTTTTGACAGAATTTTGACCATGTCCAAGAGGAAGAGATTATGTTCTTTGTCATTCTCTCCAATGAGCTAAAATAATTATATTTATTTATTTACTGTTACAGCAGGGAATATGCCCTTCCAGCCATTCCAACTCAGCAACCCCACATCCCCAATTAATCCTTATCTAACTACAGAACAATTTACAATGACCACCCGACACATCTTTGGGCTGTGTGAGGAAATTGGAGCACTCGGGGAAAACCTACACATTCCATGTGGAAGACGTACAGAGATCCCTTATAGAAAGGCGCCCATGTGGATAGAACAAGTTAATACTGTGGCGTCCATGTGGATAAAACAAGTTAATGCAAGAATGAACTACTAATAAGCCATTGAAGAAGGCTTAAAGATAAATGATATTATCAACCACAATCACAATCACAATGGATAACGCTGCAAATTTTTGTTTTGGAACTCCACTCTCCATGTACTTTTACTTGATGACGATATTAATTATTCCCTACAGCATAGAATACTTGAGATCCAAATTTATTATTTTTAACAAGGTCTGGGCTTTCTTAATCAGAAAGTTGAGTTCCAAGGCAGCCCAAACTAGAAAGATGAAATAGCATACTGTTTCATCCTTGCATGGTGACAAAACATTTGTAAGGAAATTGCCAAGATTGGAGAAAAGCTCAATCCAACCGATGAAACTTTACTTGATGGAATGGCTCTAAATGTAAGTGGTCGGAAAAGTTTCAAATCGGGATTTAGCAAATTATATAATTCTATGTTGATTGTCACTTGAACATTGATGTGGGAAAGAGGGAAAATAAATATACTTATTTGCTTAGGAAACAGTCTCTTCCGAAACTGGAACTGAGGTTTCATTTTAGCCCACATTAGAGGACCTTTGCTTCATTAGTTTGGTAGAGGATGCTTGAACTGACGCACGCTATTGTAGCAGTTAGCACAATGCTTTACAGTACAGGCCACCCACGTTCCCGCTGTTGCCTGCAAGGAGTTTATACGTTCTCCCCATCACCACGTGGGTTTCTTCCGGGTGCTCCAGTTTCCTCCCACAGTCCAAAGTCCTATACCACTTAGTAGGTTAATTGGTGATTGAAAATTGTCCCAAGATTAGACTAGGATTCAGTTGGGAGATTGCAGGGTAGTGTGGCTTGATAGCCCAGAAGGGACAATTCTGTGGTGTATGTCAATAAATAAATAAATAGCCAATGAAAATGCCTTAGTTCTTAGCATTTAAATCCCTCAGTATAATACGTTTGAGCCTTCCTGGGTTCAAGTGTCATCATGTTTTCTCATAAGCAATCTGCTCATCTTTTAGGAGGGCTGAGTCACACTGCCCTACATCTTACATGATAGTGTGCGCAGCTGCATATCAATATGACCTGCACTCGCACTGTGTATATCAAACATGTGCTTCTTTCATCATTCCTTAGGCAATATTTGAGGATGGCCATAAAAAAATTTCCAGGATTTATTACTGAATAAACAGGATAGTTGGGTGGCGGGGTGAAGATACGCCTCTACCAAAGGAGGTATAAGGCGTTCATTCCCTCTGCTAGCCTGCTGGTCACCCTTGGGCAAGGTGTAGCACCTGCTTAGCCCCCCGATCAGGGTCAGGTGAAGCCACAGGAGCAGGTGGTGGATGGTCATTTGAGCAGTTGGTGCAGATCACAAGTCCTGGTTATGTGACCACTAATGGCAGGAAGACAATCTCAGAAGAGTATTGATAATGGCTGGGGTCATCCGTCTTGTAAAGACACTGCCCAGAAGAAGGTAATGTCAAACCACTTCTGTAGAAAAAATTGCCAAAAACAATCATGGTCATAGAAAGACCAAGATCACCAATGTCATACAACACGGCTCATAATGATGATAATGAAACAGGACAGTAAAGGTACACTTTACACATTCAGTACGAAACATAATTAAGTAGTAAAAAAAAACACATCCTTTGCTTCT
This sequence comes from Mobula hypostoma, assembly GCF_963921235.1. Lineage (NCBI taxonomy): Eukaryota > Metazoa > Chordata > Chondrichthyes > Myliobatiformes > Myliobatidae > Mobula > Mobula hypostoma. The sequence continues at coordinate 56,427,028 of NC_086115.1, forward strand.
CACAGTTGCAATTCACTTTACTGAAAATTGTTAGTTTTTCTTCTAATCCAAGTCTCAGTAAAAGCTTTCACAGCTTTTGTTTTAAGAACTTAAATATTTTCTTGTTTCTTAAAAAATCTCCCATTATTTGTACGTCGGCAATTTTAGTCATGCAGGCAGGATTAAAACCACCCCTTCATTTCTTAAATTTCCACCTGTGTTATTATTTTGCAACAAAAAATATTGCATGCTCTCTTCCATTTATTTATATTGCAGATCGTATAAGTCACTTGCTAGTTGGTCACTCTGTAAAGTATTTTCAGTGTCAAGGATATAGCTTTCAATATTATTGTTGGCTTACAATTTGAAATAAGATTTAATTAAATGGTGGTTCAAGAGGCTTTATGACCCACTTTGCCAAATTTCAAGCTGAGCTGCATTTCCCTGCTGTTTTCAGAATCACGTTTATTATCACTGACATATGCTATGAGATGTGTTGTTCTGTGGCAACAGTGCAGTGCAATACATAAAATATTGCTATAGGTTACAATAACAAATATATAAATGAATAGTGCAAAAGGAGGGCAAAATAATGAGGCAGCTCTCATGGGTCGGTGGATCACTCGGAAATCCGGTGGCAGAGTGAAAGAAACTGCTCAGTTGAATGTGCTGCCATGCATTTTTCCCTCCCTTTCATTGCCTTTATTAACTTATATAGATGTGTGGCGGAGAGCATATTGACTGGCTGCGTCATGGCCTGGTATGGAAACACCAATGCCCTTGAACGGAAAATCCTACAAAATGTGATGGATGCCGCCCAGTCCATCACGAGTAAAGCTCACCCCACCATTGAGCACATCTGCATGGATCACCGTCACAGGAAAGCAGCATCCATCATCAAGGACTCCCACCTCCCAGGCCATGCTCTCTTCTCAACACTGCCATCAGAAAGAAGGTACAGGAGCCTCAGGACTCACTTCAGCAAGTTATTAGCCCTCAAACTTTAGGTTCTTGATCCAGAGCAGATATCCTCACTCAACTTCACTCACCCCATCACTGAAATGTTCCCACAACCTATGGACTCACTTTCAAGGACTCTTCATCTCATGTTCTCGATATTTATGGCTTATTTTTTTTTCTTCTTCTTTTGTAAGTGCACAGTTTGCTGTTTGTCCTGTTGGATGCAGTCTTTCATTGATTTTATTATGTTTCTTGGATTTACTGAGTATGCCTCTAAGAAAATAGATCTCAGGATGGTATATGGTGACATATATGTACTTTGATAATAAATTTACTTTGAACTTAATGCCCGAACACAGCATTTCTTTCTCAGCTACAGTATATGCTACTAGTTTTTTTTTTAGATTTACAACAATCCCTTTCTTTGTATAGTTTTTATTCACATATTTTATTTCTATCACTTTGCTTATTCAAGTTTTGACACTGGTCTTTATTTACCCAAGTGAAATATAAACAAAATGTGTATTAATGCAGGTCAGATCATGAAGATATTATATGGTTGACATATCTTCCATGATCTTCGCAAAGACTGACAATCTTTCTGTTATCATTTCCATGTTGGTGCCATATTCTAATGTAAGCCTAACATTGCTCCTTGGGCAAAATGGACTGTTCACTGTCACCAATTCTGATCAAAACCTCCAACATTTAACCATATTAACAAAAAGACAAGCTTGGGACTTCTGTGCATACATGATTAATATACAAATGTTTAACAACCATGGGGGATTATACACTCAGTGGTCACTTCTTTGAGGTGTCTCCTAATGTTTGTGGTCTTCTGCTGTTGTAGCTCATCTGCTTGAAGTTTCAATGTGGTGTGCATTCAGAGATGCTCTTTTGCCTGCCACTGTTGTACTGTGCGGTTATTTCAGTTACTGTCAGCTTCCTGTCTGGCTATTCTCCTCTGACTTCTCTCATTAACCAGGCATTTTCACCCTCAGAACTGATCACTGCATGTTTTTTGCACCATTCTTTGTAAACTTTAGAGATTATTGTCTGTGAAAATCCCATGAGATTAGCAGTTTCTGAGATACTCAAATCACCCCGTCTGGCACCAATGATCATTCCATGGTCAAAGTCACTTAGATCACATTTCTTCCCCATTCTGATATTTGATCTGAACAACAACTGAACTTCTTGACCATGTCTGTATGCTTTTATGCATTAAGTTGCTGCCACAGGATTGGCTGATTGCATTAATGAGCAGATGTACTGGTGTACCTAATAAAGTGGCCACCAAACGTATCGGTCAGAGCCACTGGATTTTGCAGGAGGTCTAGCAGCAGAGCTCAGCTCTTTCATCCACTAGGGAAATTGCTTCTTGAGTGTCAGTTCAAACATGCTAAAGAATTCCAGACTGGCTTTTTCAATGAGGGTTGGAGAGCCCTAGGTTGGGAGACAAGAGGAATTTTTTAAGCTATTGTGTTTAAACTGCATCTCCTCCATTTCCCATACATCTGCTCAGTCTAGCTTCCTGCCGCCTTATTAGTGATAGAGTTCCACTTGTCCTTACTTACCACCCATCAGCCTCTGCACCCACAGCATTATCCTCCCGTAACTTATACTATCTCCAAAGGGCTCCTACTACTAAACGTATTTTTACTCCCCACCCCCAACCCCTCTGCTCTCCGCAGGCATCATCTCTCTGCAATTCCCTTGTCCATTCGTCACTCTCTGCTGATCTCCCTCCAAGCACTTATCCCTGCAAGTGGCCTAAGTGCTACATCTGCCCATACACCTCCTCCCTCACTGCCATTCAGGGCCCCAACCAGTCTTACCAGGTGAGGCAACGCTTCACCCGTGAATCTGCTGGGGTTGTCTATTGCGTCTGGTGCTCCTAATGTGGCCTCCTCAACATTGGTGAGACCCATTGTAAATTGGGGGAGGCTTCGTTGAGCACCTCCACACCATCTGCCACATGCAGGACTTCCGGGTGGCCAAACATTTTAATACTGATTCCCATTTCCCTTCCAACATGTCAATCCATAGCCTCCTCTTGTGCCAAAATGAGGCCATCCTCAGGGTGAAGGAGCAACAGCTTGTATTCTGTCTAGATAGCCTCCAATTTAATGGCACAATTATCAATTTCTCCCGGTAAAAACATTTCCCCTCCTCCCTCATCTGTTCCCCACTCTGGCCTTTTACCTCTTCTCATCTGCCTATTACTTTACACAGGGTTCCCTCCACCTTCCTTTTCTCCTATGGTCCACTCCCCTCCCGTAACAGATTCTTTCTTCTCCAGCCCTTGACCTTTCCCCACCTGCCTTGCTTCACTGATCACCTTCCAGTTAGCCTCTTTTCCTCGGCCCCCCCCCCAACTGTTTTGTTCTGACATCTACCCGCTTCCTTCTCAGTCTGGAGAAACGTCTTGGCCCAAAACTCTTTTCCATAGATGCTACCCAACCCCACCATTTTGTGTGTGTTGCTTTGGATTTCCAGCACCTGCAGACTTTTTCATGTTTGCTATTGTGTTTTAGTTTAAACATTTTTAAATATTGGCAAATTGGTTTATTATTGTCACATGATACAGTAAAAAAACTTTTTTTTGCATGCCATCCATATAGATCATTACATTACAACAGTGAGTCGAGGTAGTACAAGGGAAATAGCAGAACGCAGAAGAAATTGTGCAGGGAGCAGTCTCATCTAGCTTTGCCTCTGGATCTCAGACATTTAAAAATCTCTCATATTTCTTATGGCTATGCTGCTGAGAGGCTGGGATACTTTGGGCCAGTAACATTAGTTCTTTGTGTCCTAAGTAAAGACTGGTTGGAGGAATCCAGGTCAACAAGGTCTAGTCCATTATCTGTCAACTCTACAGAAAACATTCCTTTATCATTTAGTCACTGTAACATAAGTCAATGGTAAATAAGTTCTCAACAATTTATCAAATGTCAGCAAATTAATTGATAGTTGAGTTTTTAGCCAATGGACTGAAAATCAGAATTAATAAAACAGAATTGTCAAGCTGCCTATCTTCACAAAGCTACAACCTGTAAAGTTTGACTAACAGGTATGCACCTGATTTGTGAACAATGGCAAATAAATCAGCTGAAATTATATTATTTCTTAACTAAACAAAATTTCAGTTTCCACCTATAGGAATTTTTTTTAATTTTCAGTAAATGCACAGCAATTTAGTTTGTGCAAGAAAATGTACTCATGAATAATGCATTGATTAATATTGTCATTCTTCCACAGAATGGGGAACCCATCTCTTTCAGCTAAAGGTTCATTATGGTGATGACTCTTTATAGTTATATTTTCTAACCAAGAAGATGGAAACTAGTGAAGTTGCTCAGTATATTCTTTCTGAAGCACTGTCTTTTAAAAGTATGGCAATTCATATTTACCACTGAAAAATATAGCTTGAAAGCATTTTGTTTTGTTTAGTCATTTTTAGATACAATCAATGCCAGTTCAGCAAGAAGATCCAGTAGGTCAAGTCCCCTACAGGTGGTTTAAAAGTCTGGTATTGTACTTTTACTTAGTATTCATCAAGAGCATCAGTTCGAGGGATGGATAATCCTCGCTCCTTTAATGCTTCACTTTTTGCCTTTTCTGCCTCTTGCTTTTCATGCTGCTGAACTCTCTGAGCTTCCAGAATCTCCTCGATTGACACTCGCTGCAAAGGGGTATCGGTCTCCCTCTCTAGATCCTGTGAGGATAATGTCAGTCATTTAACCATCACAAAGAAACTGGCAAGTTTAAACATTGTGAGACAATTACTTTACTAAATGAATTAGAAGCAAACTACAGTCTATTGAATTAAACTGCAAGACTGAATCTGCATGCAAAGTCTTCCCCATACAAGCAATAATTGAATCCATTTTAAAAAATCCATGAATTGAATATTTCATGAAACTTACTATTTCCCCCAGAAGCACCACATTTTCCCCTCGGACAACGAAAATCCCTCTTGGAATATCACCGTACTTCCTTCCTACATGGATTCGCTCCACCGTCCGATGAAGAACCAAATTAGCTGCAATATGGAGAGGGTGTGTGTTAAGGAATTAGCACAACTGAATACCAAATGTCTCTAGTCATAAAAGACATAATGCGTTAATTAATCCAAATAGTAAAGTACAATTCTCAATAAAATTGATTTTTTAGGTTGCCATTGCTCCGCAGTTTTGAAGCTGGATCATTCTTGCCTTAGACAAACATGACTCTTAAATTATGTTTTATTTAAATATACAGTACAAAATGCAAAATAAAAATCTCAACTGGAGTAGACAAACCAAACGACCAGAGTACCAATCTAGATTAATTGGGACAAGTGGGATTCTGAACTTTTAGGGTGCATATCAAAACTAAAGGATTTAAAGAAATTTATATTTACATCCCTTCAAGAGGAACACAACCATTGAGGCTTTCCTGCCTCAATGACCTGGAGAGCCATGTTGGCTGGAGAGAGGGCTTTATACTTCGGCTCTTGATAGGGTCACCCATGCCAAACAGGTTAAAGGGTAGAGGACAGACTAAGAGTAGTCCACTATCCTCCAGGTTCGGGGGTTCAGCTCAGGGCTAACAACCCTGGCTGGTAAAACAAAACTGTTACAGAAACAGCAATGAGGAATTCTACATCTGAGTGCAATGGTATTCCTGAGTCTCCACCCGAGACTTGCGTGACTGACAGTGGTGAAAACTGGGTGGAAGCTACTGACATGATGAAGGAAGCCGTGAACGCTGCCAGAGATGAAGTACCTTCACTGCTCTCTCAAATGCCAGCGGCGTAATGGGCAAAAGAAGAATATTTATATCACATTTTATTACCAAACCTGATTAGTTGAACAGTACAAATGAAATGACGTTGTCTCAAAATGTTCACTGTTTTTCTCTCTAGGTTTTCACTCTCTCTATGGATACTGCTCGACCTACACAGCATCATCAGCATTTTCTGCTTAACACAGTTAAATAATAGTCATTTGTTACTGTACCAATACTTACCAAACTGATCCACACTCCTCAAATATCCTATTAATGTTCTTCCATCTCGAAGTACAACTAAATGCTTTTCTGCAAAAGGAAAAATGAACATTTTAAGTGATACAAAGTATTCTGAAACATCATTCCTGATAACTGGAACTAATGTTAATTTCTAACTATAGTCACTACTAATTTCCAGTTCTATCCTGAAAGAGAGAAAGGATGCAAAGGAAACAGAAGTAAATGGATAAGAACATCAGCTCAGATTTGATCTGATAAGAGGTTGGTTTTATTGCAAAAATCTGTGAATATATTCACATTAAATCAAATGCATAAATCCACAAAATTGTAATGTACAGAGGTTAGTAGGTAGTATACAAATAAATGTTAAGCTTTAACACAAATGAAGTAATAATTTATGAGATTCTGAAACTATTTTTGCACCTGTACCAACACTGCCTTATTCTAACCTCTTTAACATTACTTACCTCCTTCACACTGCTCACATTCTCCTCCTCCTCTAATTTTCAACTCATAAAACTTTTCTGTTTGTGCCCTATTCCACCCAAAGAATTGCTCAACCATTATCCTGTTCTTACTGGTTACGGTTGCCCTAATGCATCCTACTTTAGGGCTTCAGTCTTGTTCTCTAACTACCCCAAATCCACTTTCAGACTCTCCAATCCTTTTATGAATTATGCCTGCCCTTCAATGTCAGCCATATCCTCAGCTGCCTTGGCCCACTCTCTCGAATTCTCCCTCTGCATTCCTTTGCTCCTTTATGTTAAGGCCTTTATAAAGCTACCACCCAAACCAAATTTATCCTCATCTTTGCATGATGGTATCATTTGATGGATATTCCCATAAATAATGTTTTGGATTAAATAAAATAACATCATTATTAAAATAATGGACAAATGGATTTCAATTAACTAATGGGGCAAAGATCGTCTCCAGTGATCTGAATCCCAAAGAAGGGTCTTGGCCTGGAACATGGACTGCTTATTCATTTCCATCGATGTTGCCTGACCTGATGAGTTTCTACAACATTCTATGGGTGTTAATCTGCAGAATTAATTATTTTACTAAAACTTGTAATAAAACCATAAGAAATAGAAACAGAACTAGGCCATTGCTTGGCCCGTTGAATCTGCTCTACAATTTCATCATGGCTGATCCAATTTTCTTCTCAGCTCCAATCTCCTGCCTTCTCCCCATATCCCTTCATGCCTGATCAAAGAAGAACCTATCAACCTCTGCCTTAAATATATGAAACCCCTTTTTACCGGGCGTCTCTAAAAACACGGCTGGTTAGCCCCTCACTAAGAAGCCAATGGACTCAGTGGTGGGAAAACCACCTTTCTCGAACTCCGTATTTCTAGGGTTAATATGACTTGGATCCTACCAGACCAGGTGAGCCAGGGTGTTTTAACCACCTGCATCCCAATTTGAGAAAATACTGTGTAAATGCAATTACCTGTCAGCAAGAAATAACACATCATACACTGCATATAATTATAAGAAAGGTGTACTTATGAATGCCACATAATCAAACAGTTATTAAAGAAGAATGAAAAAGGGAAAAAAAATAAAAGGGTCCATTATATTCAAAGCAGTCCAATCTGCACAAAGGTGGTGCTCAGATCTTTCAAGAGCTGGAGGTGTCCATGTACTCAGAGCGCCAACTCCTATTCACCAATCATTGATAGAACTTTTCCATTTGGACCCCATCAAATCACACATTCTGGTTGGATCGAATCCTACTGCCAGTTCTCTTGATCATCTTCTCTCTCCACCTACCACCGAAAAGGGCCTTGACTCCTATAGTGTCCATCACAAAACCTCTCTGCCCAGATCTCTCTAGAACCTTCTCCCAATTCCACCTTCCTGATTGGCTGACCTGACTTTCCTAAGCTGATCACAACCTCTTATCTTTAATAGTAACCCAAATACTACTACCAGCAGAACACACTGCTTTTACACAAACCAATTAAATGAAATATCCCACAGCATTAGCAGTAAACACTTTGTAAAATCTTAACCAGGGCATTACATACATGTAAAGGCCTGGTCTCCACAGCCACCTGAATTCCACAGATACACCTATCTCTGGCAAAAGAAATTCCTCCTCATCTTCTAAAAGGACGCCCCTCTATTATGAGGCTGTGCCCTCTGGTCTTAGACTCTCCATTCATAGGAAACATCCTCTCCACATCTACTCTATCAAGACCTTTCACCATTCAACAGATTTCAATGTGGTCACCCCCTCATTCTTCTGAATTCTAGTGAACACAGGCCCAGAGTCATCAAACGCTCTTTATATGAAAAGCTATTCACTCCTGGAATAATTTTCTTAAACCTCCTTTGAACCCTCTCCACTTTCAGCACATCCTTTCTAAAATAAGGAGCCCAAAAATGCTCACAATACTCCAAGTGAGGCCTCACCAGTGCTTTATAAAGTCTCAAAATTACATCCTTGCTTTTATATTCTAGTTCTCTTGAAATGAATGAAACATCACATTTGCCTTCTTCAGTATAGACTTAACTTGCAAATTAACCTATAGGGAATCTTGCACAAGGACTCCCAAGTCCCTTTGCATCTCAGTTTCTTGTATTTTCTCTCCATTTAGAAAATGTTCAACCCTTTCATTTCTTCTACCAAACTGCATGATCGTACACTTCCCAACACTGCATTCCATCTATCTCTTCTCCTAATCTGCCTGTCCTTCTGGAGCCTCTCTACTTCCTCAAAAATACCTGCCCCTCCACTTATCTTTATATCATCTGTAAACTTTGCAACAAAGCCATCAATTCCATCATCCAAATCATTTACATATAACATAAAAAGAATTGGTCCCAATACAGACCGCTGTGGAAAACCACTAGTCACCTGCAGCCAACTAGAAAAGGCTCCCTTTATTTCCACTCTTTGACCCTGCCAATCCGCCATTGCTTTATCCAAGCTAGACTCTTTCCTGCAATACCATGGGCTCACAGCTTGTTAATCAGCCTCATGCGTGGCACCTTGTCAAAGGCTTTCTAAAAATCCAAGTACACAACATCAACTAATTCTCCTTTGTCTATCCTGCTTGTTAATTCTTCAAATAATTCCAACAGATGTCAGGCAAGATTTCCCCTTGAGGAAACCATGTTGACTACAGCCTATTTTATCATGTGTCTCCAAGTTTCCTGAGACTTCATCCTTAATAATCAACACCAACATCTTCCCAACCACTGAGGTCAGACTAGCTGGCCTATAGTTTCCTTTCTTTTGCCTTTCTCCCTTCTTGTAGAGTAGAGTGACTTTTGCAATTTTCTCGTCTTACGGAACCATTCCAGAATCTAGTGATTCTTGAAAGATCATTACTAATGCCTCCACAATTTCTTCAGCCACCTCTTTCAAAACCTTGGGATGTACTAGTTGGTCCAGGTGACTTATCTAACTTCAGACCTTTCAGTTTCCCAAGAACCTTCTCTCTAGCTATGGTAACTTCACACACTTCATGACCCCTGACACCTGGAACTTCCAACACACTGCTAGGGCCTGACACAGTAAACAGTGATGCAAAATACTTATTCAGTTCACCTGCCATTTCCTTTTCCCCCCATTACTACCTCTCCAGCATCATTTTCCAGTGGTCCAATATCCATTCTCACCTCTCTTTTACACTTTACGTATCTGAAGAAACCTATAGTATCCTCTTTAATATTATTGGCTAGCTTACTTCTGTATTTCATCTTTACCTTCTTAATGACCCTTTTAGTTACCTTCTGCTGGTTTTTAAAAGCATCCCATTCCCCTAACTTTCCACTAATTTTTGCTCTATTAAATGCCCTCTCTTTAACTTTCATATTGGCTTGGACTTCTCCTGTTAGCCACAATTGTGTCATCTTTCCTCTAGAACACTCCTTCCTCTTTGTGATGTATATAATCCTGTGTCTTCTGAATTCCAGCCATTGCTACTCTGCCGTCATCCCTGCCAGTGTTCTTTTCCAATCAATTCTGGCCAAATTCAACAATTCCATAGATTTGTCAGGCATAGATGTTGTTAATATGAATGACAAAAAAAACCTGTTTCCAACAAATAGTTTCTTTAGAATTGCATTATCTTGTTAGTGATCTAAAATAATAAAAAGCAAAACCCTTTCAATTTGTAACAAACTCCTTCATGAAACTTATAATGCTTATGAAGCTATTTTCCTTGAAAGCATGTGAAATAAAGGCTTCTGTCAATGTTGATTTAATGGTCCAATTCCTTTTATCCTCTAGCACAGCACACATTGAATACATCACAGAGACAATCCTTGGAGATTCTAAACAGTTTTGTAAGGCAGAAACATTTTGTTAGACAGCATTATTTCTGCTGATAAATTTATTTAAGGTGTTCTTTGCTTGGAACATAAAATCAAAATTATTTGTAAGTCTGTAATTTATGAATACTACATATACAATTGTGAAATGCAGCAGTGTCTCAAGGGCAAAGCAGCAGTATCCACTTCATGAGTCCCATTGTAACCAAACTTGCAATCGTTCTCCACAGTGTTACCCGGATGAGTGTTTGTCACTTATACAATATCTATTATGAAAATGGCTCACTGCTACATGGTTTTTCTGTAAACAGATTAAATTTTTTTTTATTGAATACTAATAGCCCTTCAACTTAAAGGCAGCAAAAGAATTCTTTCGTTTAGAAATAATGGGGACAAAATAGAGATATATTGCATGCTAACATTTTCTTCATATTTAATGCAGAATGAAACATTTTTAAATTTTATACATATATATATATATATAGAGAGAGAGAGAGAGAGAGAGAGACTTCTTACTATAATTTACAGCTTTTATTCTTACGTATTGCATTGTAATGTTGCTGCATAATGACAAATTTCTCGACATATACCAGTGATATTAAACCTGATTCTGATTTGTGCAAAAGTCTTGTAGATCAGCAGTGCCTCTGCTAAATACTCCGTTAACACCCTGCATGCTTTCAAATTAGCAATTTATGGGGAATACCTCTGACTTCGGCAGAGTATTTATTCATGATTACACCTCTAATGCATCTTGGAATGTTGTCTCTCATTAAATACAGATAATATATAAATATTTTGTGTGGTGCAAGGTCAAGATTGAGAAGCAGAAAGAGTGTCCAATCACAGTGTCCACAGTTGTTGAACTGTCATCAACAAGTCTGATTAAAGTGAGTAATCGAAATGCGGCTCATCATTCTTTTTAGATCAAACTGTATGTCAAGTTTTTACAGTGGGGTTTGTATGAATAGTTTTATTTGGTGTTTCAAATTTTAGCCCTCAGTGTAAATAAAAAAGGGACTAATCACGTGAACGCATTAACCACAAAAGGGTTTGTGTATCATCCCAAATCAAGAGTTTAACTTAAGCTATTTATCTCAATCCAAAACATATTCATATGTTTAAAATACAAAAATGTTGTTAAGTTTATTTTGGCTAGGCTATAATTATGGCAGGGACCGACTTCTGTCATCACCACGTGCCGTGTCGTATGACGTGGACAATCACGGTCAATGACCATGATTGTTCTTGGCATATTTTTCTACATAAGTGGTTTGCCATTGCCTTCTTCTGGGCAGTATCTTTACAAAGTGGTGACCCCAGCCATCATCAATACTCTTCAAATTGTCTACCTAACGTCATAACCAGGGCTTGTGATATGCACCACCTGCTCCCATAGCTTCACGTGACCCTGATCTGGGGGGCTAAGCAGGGGCTCCACCTTACCCAAAGGTGACCTGTAGGCTAGTGGAGGGTAGGAGCACCTTGTACCTCGTTTGGTAGAGACATATCTGCACCCTACCACCCATTTGACCTCTGTAGGTTTTTCGACTGAAAATTCTGAAAGAGATATAAGAAACCAGTTAGGTTGCACAGCATTACATTTATGCCAAGTGGAGAATAATGTAAATGAAAATTATGATAAATATGTAAATTACTGCAGGACCAAGCCATTTGGCCTCTTGAGTCTGTTCTGCCGTTTACTAAGGTTATAGGTGATCAGATTTTACACTGCACACTCTTGTCTAGTTGTGGTAAACTTTCAATCCCTTACTGACTAAGAAGCTATTAAACACTGGTCTTTAAAATGCTGGAAGACTCTAACTCCACCACCTTTTCTGAGGTACAGAGTACCAAAGACACACAACCCTTAGAGCAGGGGTTCCCAACCTTTTTTATGCCATGGACCAATACCATTAAGTAAGGGATGGTGGACTCCAGATTGATAACCTCTGCCTTAGAGAAGGAACTTCATCTCATCTCTGTGTTAAGTGGGTAAATTTTAAAGACCACTTTAAGAGGAAACATAATGTCCACATGTACTCCTCGTTAGGGTGTTTTTGCGGTTACCACATAGAGCAATTAACTTCATTAACTAACTTCAGCCACCAATCTTCAGATCTGAATATGGACTGCAGATTACATTTAAAATGCAGCTCTGGACAATGGGTTCCTAAGAGCCGTGAACCACAGTTAACTGGAAGATCAGACAACGCTGATTCAAACTCATTTGGGTGTCTAAGGTGTGGGTGTGAAGAGGGAGATGTGAAAATTGTGTGGATTTCAAAGGAAGCAAAAAGAACCAATACTCCATAATTTTAATTCCTTCCTTAGACTGCCTATTACATGCCTTTTTTTTACATTTTGGAAATCTTATAATAATGTAACATTATCAAGTATCAGAATCACAATGAATATTACTATTTTCTATTCAAGAGAAGCTCCAAAGACTTATAGATTCAAGGATTTGTGTAACAAAAAGGAGCTTTAAGGCAAGAATAATTCACAAAATTGTTCAACCCTTTTCAAGTTATTAGTCACTTTCCTTTGTTAAAATGTATATTGAGTAACCAGTCTTTCTAACAATGTCCCAGGGACCAATACTCTCCCCATTTTTCCAAGCATGACCAAAATCTAATAGCTAATTCATTAAAGATATGATTTTTGTTTACAGAACAGTTTGCTGTAAAGTCAACTGGTGCATATTATGGAAAACAGTTGATATAATACCAGTTCCACTTTGGTAGTGCTAAAGCACCTATGCTGTTTATCCTTTTGTTTAAACACAGCAGATCTGGGACTCCTTGATGTGACGAGCAGGCATAAAGGATATGAAGTGTTCCAACCCCGGCATGAATATACTGAGCAAAATGTTGATCATGTTTTGCATTTCAACAATGCTTCCAAGGACTTGTAAATATGTACTCAGAGTAGCTTGGTGTGTTTGATCTTTTATGCAACCAAGTTCTTCCTATACTTTAACCTTCACTGATTTTCCATAACATGCAGCTATCTTTTGACCAGGCTGTCGTACATAACCAGCACCTAAAATAGATCAGCATACACAGTGGTATGCAAAAGTTTGGGCACCCCGGTCAAAATTTCTGTTTCTGTGAATAGCTAAGCGAGTAAAAGATGACCCGATTTCCAAAAGGCATAAAGTTAAAGATGACACATTCCTTTAATATTTTAAGCAAGATTACTTTTTTATTTCCATCTTTTATAGTTTCAAAATAACAAAAAAGGAAAAGGGCCCGAAGCAAAAGTTTGGACACCCTGCATGGTCAGTACTTAGTTACACCCCCTTTGGCAAGTAAGTGCTTTCTGTAGCCAGCTAAGAGTTTTTCAATTCTTGTTTGGGGGATTTTCGCCCATTCTTCCCTGCAAAAGACTTCTAGTTCTGTGAGATTCTTGGGCCGTCTTGCATGCACCGCTCTTTTAAGGTCAATCCACAGATTCTCAATGATGTTTAGGTCGGGGGATCATGAGGGCCATGGCAAAACCTTCAGCTTGCACCTCTTGAGGTAGTCCGTTGTGGATTTTGAGGTGTGTTTAGGATCATTATCCTGTTGTAGGAGCCATTCTCTTTTCATCTTCAGCTTTTTTTTTTACTGACGGTGTGATGTTTGCTTCCAGAATTTGCTGGTATTTAATTGAATTCATTCTTCCCTCTTCCAGTGAAATGTTCCCCGTGCCACTGGCTGCAACACAAGCCACCCACGTGCTTAACAGTTGGAGAGGTGTTCTTTTCATAAAATTCTACACCCTTCTTTCTCCAAACATACCTTTGCTCCTTGCGGCTAAAAAGTTCTATTTTAACTTCATCAGTGCACAGGACTTGTTTCCAAGATGCATCAGGCTTGTTTAGATGTTCCTTTGCAAACTTCTGACACTGAATTTTGTGGTGAGGACGCAGGAAAGGTTTTCTTCTGATGACTCTTTCATGAAGGTCATATTTGTGCAGGTGTCACTGCACAGTAGAACAGTGCACCACCACTCCAGGGTCTGTTAAATCTTCCTGAAGGTCTTTTGCAGTCAAACAGGGGTTTTGATTTGCCTTTCTAGCAATCCTATGAACAGTTCTCTCAGAAAGTTTTTTTGGTCTTCCAGACCTCAACTTAACCTCCACTGTTTCTGTTAACTGCCATTTCTTAATTACATTACAAACTGAGGAAATGGCTACATAAAACTGCTTTGCTATCTTCTTATAGCCTTCTCCTGCTTTGTGGGCATCATTTATTTTAATTTTTAGAGTGCTAGGCAGCTGCTTAGAGGAGCCCATGGCTGCTGATTGTTGGGACAAGATTTGAGGAGTCAGGGTATTTATAAAGCTTTGAAATTTGCATCACCTGGCCTTTCCTAACGATGATTGTGAACAAGCCATAGCCCTAACAAGCTAATTAAGGTCTGAGACCTTGGTAAAAGTTATCTGAGACTTCAAATCTCTAGGGGTGCCCAAACTTTTGCATGGTGTTTCTTTCCTCTTTTTCCACTCTAAAATTGTATAAAAGAAAAATAATACACTAATCTTGCTTAAAATGTTGAAAAGAATGTTTCATCTTTAATTTTATGACTTTTGGAGATCAGTTCATCTTCTACTCACTTAACTATACACAGTAACAGAAATTTTGACCGGGGTGTCCAAACTTTTGCATGCCACTGTAAACGCCAAGGAGGCCAGTGCTAGACTGATTTTTGGGTTGAGGACATGTACATTTAGCAATTTAATGCTCAATTATAAATTGCACATTGCACATTTAGATGGAGATGTAATGTGAAGATTTTTACTCGTGCATATGAAGCATGCAAGTAATACAGTCAATTCAATTGATTGCGGCTACCATTCTTCACATCTGAAAATATATTGTGCAGCGCTGGACAATGGGCTCCTAAAAGCTGTGAATCCCAGACCAAGCAATGATGATTAAAATTCATTTGGATGTCTGTGGTGTGGATGCGAATCAGGAAGTGTGAACGTTGTATGTGGTTTCAAAAAAAGCATTATCCATACACTGTAAATATGGAGTTGTCCTTTGATGTTTGGCACATAAAATATCCAACCCCACGTTGGGCCAGAAACAGCTTTCGACTGAAAGCGTCTCCATAAGATGCCTGCAGTACCTTGTTTTGTCATATAAAGAAGCTGCTTTGTATCTACCAGTAATTTTCTCCAGTGACTTCATTCACGCAACAAAAGCCAGGACAGATTTCTACCCAGACCTTGAGAAACTTCAGCCCACGATCCTCCTGGACAATTCAATGTTAAAATAGCAAAAGACCAAATCCTCTGAAAAATCCTGAAAGGCAAGGATGGAGTATGGAAAGTTAGGGCAGCATGGTAATCACTTTACAGGGCCAGTGATCACCGACTGGAGTTCAATTCCCTCCATTGTCTGTAAGGAGCTTGTATGTTCTCTCTGTGACTGTGTGGGATTCCTCTGGGTGTTCTGGTTTATTCCACTTTCCAAAGACATATGGTTGGGGCTAGTGAGTTGTAAGTGATGCTGTGTTGGCACCAGAAGCATGGTGATACTTGCGGGCAGCCCCCAGCATAACCCTTACAGATTTGATTTGATACAGCACAGCACATTTTACTGTATGTTTCAATGTACGTACATGTGATAAGTAAAGCTAATCTTTAATCTTTTCAGTGAGTCCTCCATCTGAGTAAGGATTTGTGATAACCAGTACACTGCTTCATTAGAGGGTCAAGCACAGGACTTCTTGGTAATTTCTCCCAATCTAGGCAATGGTACTTGTCAAATTATCTCTTCATCTGAGCAAGAGATTATAAGAGAGTCTGCTATATCCACACCATAATGGCTACTTATGACTGTGGGTCTGATCCATTCTGTTATCTCCATCAGTCTGGCTCCAAAGCAAAAAATGGCAACAGAAACAGTGATGCACGTTTCAGACAACCTGAGGACTCTCAACCAACAGGAGGAATAGAGTATCCACAGCTTCTAGTCTCCTTTGAGGATCACCATAATTAGCACCTGTGAAGATACTCTTCATATAACTGCTAGCAAAAACCAGAACTTGATTGATGAGGGCGTGCGGGAGATCCAGGAATTAACTGAAAGCATATGTTTAGTTCCTTTGTAACGTAATTCCACCACACCTCAAGGAAAATGAAACAGCTCAGCCTTAACAGAAAACTACAGTCTATAGAGCAGATGGTTGGTGGAAGGAGAACAGCAAGTCCAGTAACTCACCAATAATCATGACATATGGATTCATAAGCACCGTCAAGACTACTATAGGCCAGACACCCAAGAGTCCACCCTGCTATGAGCCAAGAAGACAGTATTTTTGCTGAAGTTTTAAAAAAATTAACCCTTAAAGGAGACAGTATTCTTGTCTAAAACACAGCAGAGTAATTCACAAACTCATTTCCCACATTAGGGGAACTCAGAAACACCATAATTATTATTTCTTTCAAGAACAGAAACAAATCAATTGCATTAACCGCAGAGGATCAATGTCTCTGCCAGCATTCACCTCAGCCAACTCCTGCCAATGATCAAAGAGCTGTTCCCTGAACCACAGTGTGACTTAACCATCTCAAATCAAAATGGATAAGATTTAATGGCATATCAACCCTATTCAGTGGATTCATGACTTTTATCAGTTTTTGCAAATTTCATCCTTCAATTGGCATCATATATCCGAAGCAGATTTGGAAAAATTACAGTCTATGCTTTCGAGAACCAATTCTGAAATAAAACCAGGAAAGGTCGGTGGGGGTGCATGTGTGCATTCACATCAATGACCTTTCATTGCTGTCAATGATCTGAAATATTAACATTATTTCTGACTCCAGTAATGCTGTTCCATGCACTTAGTTCAGTATTTCCTGTTTTTATGTTTAAATTAACATTTCAGGTAATAAAAAGTTACTGACCTGAAATAATAGCCGTTATTTCCCCCTACATCAAAATCACCTCAACTGCTGAGCACTTTGTGTGTCGTTTTCCCCAAAATTTCAGATTTCTAGCATCTTTAGCACTTTACATTTGCAGAAGAAATTCTGATCAGATTTTTAATTATGTAGGGAAATTATCGTCAATTAAAATTAATAGCGAAGGAGGTTGCAATTTTTCTCTTGCCTGATCACCAGAACTGATCAGGTTTCTAACACAAGACACCCAGCGGACTTTGCCTGTGATCAGTATCTGATGTAGAAAACAAAGTGGAGAAATGATTTAAGAATATTCTCAAGCTTCCTTCAATAAAAAAAATGCAACATCACCAGAGACCGAGATCCCCTGAACCACCACAACTTGGATACGGAGCTTTCTGAATGGCATTGAGAACCTCAGTGGGACAGGACCGTAGAGGAGGCCAGCATGAATGGCGGGACTGCAGCATAAACAAGCTGGGATCTGCCAATGAAGCATTTACCCTGTTTCCCTTTCCACAATTCTAACTTAGTCAGCTGCATCATGGGCACTGGCCTCTGTAGTCTCCAGGACACCCGCAAGCAGTGAAGCCTCAAAAAGGCGGCATTCATCACCTATCGCCCAGGTTATGCCTTGTTCTCATTGCTACCATTATGAAGGCGCTACAGGAGCCTGAAGGCACACATTCAAAAGATTCAGGAACAGTTATTCCCCCCTGCCATGTATTTTCTGAATGGACATTGAACCCATAAACTCTACCTCACTTTTTAAAATTTCTATTTTTGCACTACTTAAATTTATTTTATATATTTACTGTAATTCACGGTTTTTTCTCTATTATTTTGTACTGAATTGCACTGTTGCCGCAAGGACCATTTTCACGACACATACCAGTGATACATTCAGCCAGAGACTCATTCCACTGAGATGCAACACAGAGTGTCATAGGAAGTCATTCCTGCCTGTGGCCATCAAACTTTACAACTCCTCCCTTGGAGGGTCAGACACCCTGAGCCAATAGGCTGGTCCTGGACTTATTTCCTGGCATAATTTACTTTTTACTATTTAACTATTTATGGTTTTATTACTATTTATTATTTATGGTGCAACTGGTACCAATTTCCCCCGGGATCAATAAAGTATGACTATGACTACGACTATATTAAACCTGATTCTGAGATGCCTCCTGACCTGTTCATCATTTCCAGGACCTTAAGTTTTTATTTAAGATTTCTAGCAGCTACTTTAAAAAAATCACTAACTAGCGAAGCAACTTCTTTCATCGGGCATCCGTGGAAGTACAGTATCTGCGATCTCATCGGATACCTCAGACCCAAACGAAGGCAGCTTTGGTCCCGAAAGGCTGCCCAACAAGAGAACATGAAGCAAAAGCAGACGATGCTCCAAGTTTCCTGGGCTGGGGATAAATACAAGCCTGGGTGTCAAGCAGTGGCACCACAACGAGGGCAAAGCTACCAGGACTCCGCCACGCAAGGGGAGGACGATTGAAGAAAGTGAAAGTGGCGCCTTACTGTCAATGTCTTCAATCAGGCTGGCTGTGCCGGGCATATAGTTCATCTTGCTCCGAAGCAACCATTGGACGTCACATGGTCCACAGGAAGAGGAGGCGACGTCGGAGCCGCGTCACTTCCGCCACCGCTGATCCTGGGCGCCCGGGTGCTCTCTCCTGCTGCCGTTAGCTCCTTCTCGGTGCAGCCGGCCGAGGTCGCATTCGCGGCGGAGTTATCCCCCGTCTGTTCCCGTGAATCCCTCTCCCCAACCGAAGGGCGGTTTCGCTGAGCGAGGGTCGGTGAGGTGTAAGATGGCGGCTCGGGTGAGGAGAAGGGGAGAAACTTGCCTCGCCGCGGCTCAGGCTGGCGAACGGGGGTTGGGGCGCGGGAGAGGGAGGGAGAAGAACACTGCTCCTCATCCCTCCCGTTCGGAATAAATTGACAGAGACCCTTCATGGCCCGTCGGGGGTCTGCAGTTGTGTCAGAGTTGGACTTGACCCCAGAAGGACGCCGTCTCACAATTCATTGCACTCGGTGCTAGCTGCGGGCCTTGGGCACGTCTGCCTTTATCTTTTCAAATAGGCTTCAGCTTGTCACGAATTTGTGTGCAGGACACCCTTCTCACTCTGTCCCCATCCCACATATTTTCCCCCTAAGTGGGGCTGTGGGGATCTCGAAAACCAGACTGCCAGGTGCCGTGCGACACCACCAAAACTCTTCGGATCAGCTCTCTCGAAGATTAAATAACTGGCATGATATCTGTAGTGGTTAGGTCCAACCTTTTATACTCATCCATTCTCCTTGTTCTCAAGATTTAAAATCAAAATGAGATTTATCTGGGCTGTTTTATAACATTCATTGTGTCATAACTGTTTAAAGGTCAGGGTTCATCCAGTGCATGTGCGCTAAATTTGGAATTTAAACTATTGTAACGTATTGAATTTCCTCTGCTTGGAGCCAAATTAATTGTGGAAAAGTTGGAGATGATGCAGCTAAGCCTGTTTTTTTTTTCAGTTGGATTGATTGACTTGCTTTTCTGTTTGCATCACTTTTCAGATTTACAGGACATGTATAAGCATAAGGGGAGTTACAACAGCTTTGCAAACACAATGTATTAAGAAAAACTTGATGCACCGTCGGATTTCAACCCCTCTTGCAAACTATAAATGCAACTTTAGTACAAGTAAGTGCTGTGGAAAAGTTGTTTATTTTTTTTCTAATGAATCTCGGAAATTAATTAGCTTGGCTGGCTGCCTGGGAAGAAGCCCTTTAGCAAAGAGTCTACTGAATTAAAGTCTACTGAACTAGAAACATAGAATTATTCAGATAAGACTTGAGGATATTTCTAAAGAGCTCCTTGTATCTAGGTGTGATGTAATCACAAACCCCTCAAAAAAACTTGTTGCAATCTCAGAAGAATTACAATAGGAGGATCCATTGAAATTGGGTGAGACTAGAACTAGAGGTCATAGGTTAAGGGTGAAAGGTGAATTAGGTGAGGAAAATCTGAGTGGGATACTCAGGGTGGCATGATGTGGAATGAACTGCCAGCAGATGTGGTGGATGCAGGTTTGACTGCAACATTTAAGAGAAGTTTAGATTATATGGACTGGAGGGCTATGGAGGCTAAACACAAAATACTCTGCAGATGCTGGGGTCAAAGCAACACGCACAACACACTGGAGGAACTCAGCAGGTTGGGCAGCATCTATAGAAACGAACAGTCAACATTTCGGGCCGAGACCCTTTGTCAGGACTGAAGAGGGAGGGGGCAGGGGCCCTGTAAAGAAGATGGGGGAGGGTGGGAAGGAGAAGGCTGGTAGGCACCAGGTGAAAAACCAGTAAGGGTAAAAATAAAGGGGTGGGGGGGTTGAAGCAGGGAGGGGATAGGCAGGAAAGGTGAAGAAGGAATAAGGGAAAGCACAATGGTTAGTAGAAGGAGGCGGAACCATGAGGGAGGTGATGGGCAGCTGGAGGAGGGGGCAGAGTGAAACTGGGATGGCGGAAGGGAGGGGGAGGGAATTATCAGAAGTTGGAGAATTCATTGTTCATGCCAAGGGGCTGGAGACTACCCAGACAGTATATGAGGTGTTGCTCCTCCAACCTGACCACAATGGAGGCTGTCAAGTGTAGGTCAATGGGATTAGGTAGAATTACAGTTCAGTACAGATTAGATGGAGCAAAGGGCCAGTTTCTATTCTGTAGTACTCTGTGACTCTTAAGTTCAAGAACTTTCTAGTATGTATTGGGGGGGGGGGTAGTTTTGAGAGTTGCTTCTGACTCTTAATAAAAAAAAAAGAAATGAGACCTTATGAACTTAGTTTTTGGAACTTTCCCTTGGAATATTTAATCTGTCTCTTTAGCCTTTTCTACAGATGACCTTTTTCTTTTAATTAACGAATTTAATTGGCCAAAATCTGTTTTTACTTTAAATCCACACACATAGTTCATAGACCAGTTAATAAAATAGAACCGTGCTGTTGTATTGCAGATATCATTCAGTCCAATTGGGACTTTTGTATTTGACAATGCATGCAGGGAACTCCATTTGAAGTATTAAATGTCAACATTTTTAATTGACATCTGACCCTTTAATTGAGACTTATACCTTCTCTTTAGCTTATTCAAACTTTGCTCCTGCTGTTACCCAGCCCGCTCCCTTTTTCAAGGGCACTGCTGTAGTCAATGGTGAGTTCAAGGAAATCAGCCTGGATGACTACAAAGGGAAATACCTGGTTGTTTTCTTCTATCCTCTGGATTTGTAAGTAATTTTTCACGGGCTCTTTGCTTGGGGCTTGACTGTAAAAGAAAATGTTTCTCAGCTAGAATTTCTTCATTGACAAATTTTATACAAATCATATTTATTGCCATGTGCAACTTTAAAATAGATATTTTGGATAAAATTCTAAACTATTCCAATATTCTATTAACATGCATGCAAGTAATATTTGTTATCTGTATCTGACAGCAGCAAAACTAAGTGTTGATATTATGTTGCTCAGAGTTAAGGAAGCCTGAATATCTAAGCTTTGTTATCAACTTTGAAAATATTGACCAAGTGATGGGTGGAGAACCTTTTTTTCTGGAGCAGTTCTTTCTTACTTTACTTAAGCCCATCAACCCTACTGGGTCGTAGGCTGCCGACAACAGATTGCCAGAGCCCTCTGTCTTGGGCCAGTCCTTCGAGTTATCCTAGGTGTAGTCCATCTGCTCCTTCCTATTGAATGATGAAAGCCTTGATAGAGTGGATGTGGAGAGGATGTTTCCTATGGTAGGAGTGTCTTAAGACCAGAGGTCACAGCCTCAGAATAGAGGGGTGTCCTTTTAGAACAGAGATGAAGAAGAATTTCTTAGAGAGATGAATCTGTGGAATTTGTGGCCACAGGCAACTGTGGAGGCCAAGTCTTTATTTATATTTAAGGCAGAGGTAGATAAGTTCTTGATTTGTCAGGGTATGAAAGGATACGGAGAGGAAGGCGGGAGATTGGGGCTGAGAGGGAAACGGATCAGCCATGATGAAATGGCAGAGCAGACTCGATGAGCCAAATGGCCAAGTTCTGCTCCTATATCTTATGGTCTTCCTCTCCCAGGGACGAGGTTTTGGAGCTTCTGTTGGCATTTTTGCAGCACTAGGTTTTTATGGGATGGGGTTGCTAGTCCCATGCCCAGTCCCCTCCTTTCACAGCCAGGCTTGGGACTGTCCATGGTGGAGTTTCTTTCTTATGTTTTATTTAATCTGTTAATTGACAAGTGGATCTTTTTTTTTCTCTCTAGTTTTAATTCCTTTCTTACCTTTGTTTTTTCTCATTCTGAACCCATTCTGGTACACAACATATGCTCATTTTTGTACATCTGTATACATATATTGAAAAGAACATTTATGATTTCCCTGTTTATATGTGAAGCAATGTGACGGAGGAGGGTTGATGCTTTTGCGTGCTGGGGTGCTTTGGTGTTCTGAAATTTTTTCTGTCATTCGTTCTTTGGGGTTTATCTTCTGTTTTGTGGGTGTCTGTGGAGAGTAAGAATTTCAGGTTGTATAATGTGTACATTCTCTGATATCAAATGGAACTATTGAACATTGAAGCTTTGCTGTTGATTATTATTGCCGCTCCAAAGCTGTATACACTGTAGTAACTGATATAAAAGCTATATTCTCTGTATGAAGTGTTATACATAAACATACACTTAAAATTTTGTCAATTGCTGGCATGATGAGTACTTTGGAATTTGTTCTAGTCCAATTTGATATTGTTGGTATTTGGGAAAGAAGGTTGATTCCTGTATTGAAATTAACAACCACATCAGACAGGCTCTGGAATGTTGGCTCTGTTGCAATCATTTTTGATTATGATGTTGTACAGTTGAACAGTTTGAACAGTTTTTAACCATAACTAAGGCTTCGCACTAAGGTCCTTTAGAATTGTTGAAGATTTATGACATAAGTGGATGATATTGGACCCATTGCAACAATGCTGGTCTCTAATCTATAGACTCAGATCTATCACATGTATATCAAAGCACCCAGTGTAATGTGTTTGCATTAGCAACCAACACACCCAAGAATGTGCTGGGGGCAGCCTGCAAATGTCACCACTCATTCTGGCGCCAGCAAAGCATACTCACAATGTTCAGCAGAACAACACGAGCAGCAGCAGCAAACCATCAACTAAGGCGAGAGCTGAATTCACTCACTCGCTCTCCGTGATGCTCATTCCACTTGCCAGGGCGCCAGAGCCTTTTGCTGTTCTGTTGTTGGGTCAATTTAAATGCCAGCCCAGATAGACTGAAAAGGAAGGGGTTTCAGTTGGGATGAGAGCCGTTCTCTGTGATAGTCATCTCCATGGCGCTGAGACTGTGAAGACTGCCCTGGCTGCTGTGCTCCGTGCCTGCTGATGTGATAAACTGATAAGTGGGTCTTTGTACCTTTTCCAAGCTGCTCCAGGGTTTGGATCTGAAGACTCCATTTGGGTTTGGAATGTTATCGTTGGCTTCAATTGTTTGCATGATTTGTATTTTCCTTTCTCTCGTGCATTGAGTGTTGGGCTTTTATTTTTATTCTTTTCCTCTTTAATTGGGTTCTTTCAGGTTTCTTGCTTTGCAGCTACGTGTGAGCAAACAAATCTCAAGGTTGTATAACATACACTCTTTGATAATAATTCCTGAATCTTGAACAACAGAACAAATCAAGACTGCAGCATAATAACAAGCCTTTTTCTGACCCTTTACAAACATAGGCAGGCCTCTAACCCCAGAACGGTCTGTTTCTCTGGACTCTCAGACATTGGGCCAGTCCCAGGCCTTGACAAGCACCCTTGACCTTCAGATTCTACCTCTGGACTTGCCAACCTCAGTCTCTGACCTTTTTGGGCTTTGTACCTCTGGATTTTGCTGAGATCTTGACTTTCACCTTTGGCTTTGCCCTCCAGACTTTGCCAGTTCTGGGTCTCAACCTTGGGTCTTGCTGATTGCAGGCTTGACCTTCGAGCTTCAGCCCCAGATTTGCCAATCATGGATTTGAATTTCGGGCCTTGACTTACAGACTTGCACGACCACTGTGGCATGAGGTGGGGTAGAGTCACAGGCCCTTATTACTCCCGCCTGCATGGACCTCCGGATCAGACTTGCTGAATTGGGGATCATTGGTCTCCTCAGCACCTGCTGACCCAGCCTCCAGGAACGCTGATCCTCAACTGCGTAGCCCTCCAACCTGGACTCCAAACACCAGCTCCTGCCCCTGACTTTTCACTCTCCCTCATTCTTAAAGTTTGCAGCTCCAGGTTAACATCCAAGCACATTTTTGTGATGATGGCATTTACCTCCCTTTCATGCAATGAATCCCAGAGTTCTGTGCTCTGCATTGGGGAGAAATCCACCCAATTATCCTAATAATTTCTTCAAACTTTCTGTCTGGAGGCATTGGTCCTCGTAATTTCAAATGCCTTCAGTTAAGTCTCCCCTCAGTGGGTGTGTTCAAATGAACCAAGCCTATCTAATCTTTACTCATAGCTGAAATTTTCCAGTCCTGTCAACCTCTTTGAAAAATCTCTCTGCACACTCTCCACTGTTATCTTTTTAAATATGACTATAACTGTGTGCAGTACCCCAGGCTGTAGTCTAATTAGCATTGTATAAGTTCCAGCATAATCTCCCTGCTCTTGTATTGCATGCTTCTGTCTAATAAAAAAAAGCATGCACCTTGTATCCACTATATCAATCTGTCCAAATCCTTTGAGGGATCTATGGACATATTCTCTATGGTTCTTCCTCACCTCAGTGTCCTTCCATCTGTTATATTTGCTTTGCTTTGTTGCTTCTCCCAAAAACAATATTTCCCTTTTCGGATTGAATTCTGTTTCCACTTTTCTGTCCAACAGTGAGGCTTTCTACATTTTAATGCAATCTAAAGTATTCCTCAATGGTGCCTATAGCAACAATTTTTGTATATATTTTATTGTGCCCTCTATAAAAGGAAAGGTACGTTGCATCCGGAGTTTCTCCGGTTAGCGGACGATTTCCCTCCACACCTCTCTGATGTAGTGGGGAACCGCATATGAGGCAAGTTACAGCAGTGGTTTGCCATTGCCTTCTGCCAGGTGAGTTTCTAAAGAGATCACCAGCTCGTAACCCAGCACGGATGGAAAGCGTGCAGGGGAGCTGGCTGGATTCGAACTCGGGACCTTTCGTCCCAAAGTCCAGCACTGATGCCACTACACCACCAGCCAGGTCTGTGCCCTCTATACCCAACTGTAAATCATTATCCTTCAAAAAGCTAGGGGCCAAGTACTGAAGCCCCAGAGCACCAATGATGATGGCTTCCAGTTACAAAATCACTCATTTACTTTCACTTGCTGCTGCTGCTGGGTCAATTTTGGACTCCTGTCAATTTGTCACTGTCCCTTCAGATGAAACTCATGAAAAGTGCGAGCACGTTTACTGTGTTTTACGAAATAGCTCCTTTTCAACAACCAGTAGATTTTAGATTTGAACAGCATTACTTTCTTCTATGTGACCACTCAAAACTATGGAGTCATTTTATTAAGATTGGTGCTCGTATATTAAGATACAACTGAAGTATTGTACTAAATGTGTTTAAAACTTTAACGACTTCAAATGATTTAAGTATTCGAAAATGGAAAGTGAAAGCACTTGGGGTTGCTTATGTTTCTATAGTTAACTTTGAAACATGCTAAATTAAATGGGTAGTTTAAATTTCCTTTTGCTAAATGATATAGACAAAAGTCTAATTTTTAAGAAGAAATGCGATGTCTGCTTTTGTATCAAAGTATTCTCTAGAATGCAAGCATTGGCAGATATATTTTTGCAGTCAGCTTTTTGTTTCTTTCTACATACATATAGATATGATTAGAAAAGATGTGTAGTTTTAAATAACTTCTAAGACAAAAATATGTCCTTTTTTTTCAGTACTTTTGTTTGTCCGACTGAAATCATTGCTTTCAGTAACAAAGCAAGTGAGTTCCATGACGTAAACTGTGAAGTAATTGGTGTTTCTGTAGACTCTCATTTCTCTCACCTTGCCTGGATCAACACTCCAAAAAAGGTACAGAAGCATGCAGGAAGATTTTACACTCCTGCAATTGATTTTTTAAAATGAATTTTTGTTAATTTTTGTGCAATAATTATGTAACTTTGTATTTAACAAAATAATATTCTGAATTATCAGCAACGCATTCAAGTTTTGGTGTTGAAAATTAAGCAGTGTCATCAGACTATTTCACAAATGCAATGTGTTGTGAGGTAACAAATTCTTAAGATCTGTACAAAATAATGTTCTCTAAGTTAATTATCTTGGGATGGGAGATTTTTGTATTTATTGAGGCAAGAAAACAGAAATTATTGAGTGTGTTTCTATTAAGGTAATAAGAATTATATTTCAAAGTCAGTGTCATTTTAATTTACTAGTAAGTATCTTTTAAATTTATGCATTTGGTTAAGTTTCCCCAATATTCATTCTTTTCTTCCAGAGTGGCGGTTTAGGGCACATGAATATACCACTACTGTCCGATATAACAAAGCAAATGTCACGGGATTATGGAGTGCTACTGGAAAATGCTGGTATTGCTCTAAGGTAAAGTATTTTGTTATAAGGGATGCTTCCACTTCAGTCCCTCAGATATTAAATAGCTGATGAGACGATTGTATAACCTGCAGATTCTGCCAGTGGTGGAGCAGGGGAACCTTAATGGCCAGGATGAATGGGCAATGTGGGAGCTGGTGCATTGCCTCTGCCATTCCACTGGGTGTCTGTGTGTTCCTAGTGAATAGTTGAGATTCTCGCTGCCATCCTGAATACTCCTCATTGACTTTGAACAATCACAGCCCAGGGATTCCCATGAGTTTGCGAGGATGTTAGACATGCAGTCATTAAGAACATTCTTCAATGTATTCTCTGTCCTGCAGATAATCTGTTGCTGTGACGGCATTCCGAACTGAGTGGCAGTTTTTGGAATCTGGTTTGTGCATGTGAATGACATTGGAACCTATTATGTGTAATTCAAAGATGTCCTGGAAAAGGTTAGTGTGGGGAGGTAGAGAA
Organism: Mobula hypostoma; assembly: GCF_963921235.1. NCBI lineage: Eukaryota > Metazoa > Chordata > Chondrichthyes > Myliobatiformes > Myliobatidae > Mobula > Mobula hypostoma. The sequence goes on from NC_086115.1 coordinate 56,454,246, forward strand.
TAATAGTACAGACAAAAAGTTTAAGATATTGCAAGGTGCAGGGCTGTGGTAGTGAGGAGAAAAGAACTGAGCCCTATTTTAGTATAGATCATGAATTAAAGTTACTTGGTGCTGTAGAATTTGATGTTGAATCAAAAAAGCTGCAGTGTTCAGTTTGAAGATGAGGTAATATTCCGCGAGCTTGCAATAGACTTTGTTATAACAATGCAGGTGGCCAGAGTGAGATGAAGAATTAAAGTGGTTAGGAACAGAAAGCTCAGGGGTAGCCCATGCATACTGAGTTCAGGTTCTCTGCAGAGTGATCTGCTTTTGGTTTCTCTGATTTAAAAAGTAGACCACCTGTGAATACGAAGTGCAGTATACGAGACTGGATGTGTAAGCAAATTGCTGCTTCACCCGCAAATCTGCAAAGACTGCTTTCCTGAACGGTGGACAGAGAAGAGATTGAGGGACATGTGTTTCATCTCCTACAGTTGCGTGGGTATGTGCCAGAAGAAATGGAGTAGTTGGTGGAAAATAATGGGGGAAGGAGTCACCAAAGAATGGTCCCTTCAAAACTGAAGGGGCACGAGTGGGGAGAAAAAGATGTCTGGAGCTGGGAGAAATTACAAGGGAGAATCTGCTGAATACAAGTACTGGAGACACGGAATGCAAAAACTATACTTCAGGAAAGGGTGTGAGAGCAGAGGTGTAGGAAACAAATGGAAAGCATTCAAGGGTACTGACTGTTGAAATGGAGGGAGAGCCACTGTTTAGAAAGATGGAAGATATTTTAGAGGCATCCGTATAGTACAGTGATTCCCAATCTGGGGTCCACGGACCCCTCGGTTAATGGTAGTGGTCCATGGCATAAAGAATGTTGGGAACCCCTGGTGTAGTAAGTCTCATCGTTGGAGCAAATATGATGGAGATGGGGAAACTGGGAAAATGGAATGGAGACTTTACTGGAAGCAAGGGAGGAAGAAGCATTGTCAAGATAGCTGGAAAATTCTGTTTTGTAACAGATGGTGTTTACTGTGTATGCATGCAAAAAAAACTAATCTCAGGTGCATTTATGGTGACATATATGTAATTAAATATGTACTTGCCTCCTTTGGTGGAAACACAGATCCTGTAAGAGAAGAGTCAGAGAGGGGCCATGCGAAGCTGAGAGATGCTTGGAAATCTGCAGCAAAACTGAAGGCATTTTTTGCGTCTTAAGTGAAAGGAACAGAATCAATACAATTGTAGAAAGAGTGGAAAGAGAGAATCACATATCCCAAAAAGGTTGGATTTAATTTGGGCCTTTTGTAAGTTCCCATAGTTAACTTTGATCTGGGATTTAAAAAAAAGACTCCAGCATGACTATGAGCCACATGTAGAAGTTATTTCCTTTCCTTTTCACTGTCATGATTAACTTTTGAAGTCCTGGAGAACAGACAGCAATGCTTTATTGAGATTGGCTTTGCAGGCTTGCCTGGTGCAACACTTAGAGCAGAGACATGGAGAAGAGCCAAGTTCTGGTGACTGGAATGGTTTTCAGATACAAATGAGTGTCGGGAGTTTTAGAACTAAGGTGCACCTAAATCCACAAATAAAGGATAAATGCAGCAAAGTCTTAGATGTGTTGTGCCAAAAGCCAGGTCTAGGAGAGTTGTACAAAAATTATTTCCATCAGTAAACAGAAGATGCATATTTCTGGTGTTGGAAATTGAGGGATAACTTTTTAGAGTGAATCGAATGTATATTTCAAAACTTAGAGATAATGGGTATTGAGCAAGGACTAATTGGTTGGCATTCTCAGAGAGCTTGACTGTTAGTTCACTGTTATGAATTATACCCTTCTGCTCACAAAAGGTTAATGGCTGTGTCTTCTACAACAAAGCTCCACAGTAACAAAAAACATGTGGCATTTTGTGGGATTTCCATAGACCAACAACAAGTAGATATTAGAAGAGAAAAGTGATGCTCCCTGTCATTGGTCTGTCCTTGATTGAAGATACTGATTAATGTTAAAGTCAATCAGGCATCTATTTATTGTTTACTCTTTAAATTAGATAATCACCCCAAATTAAATGTTTATGATTGAATTAAATGTCTATTTTTGTTATTAGTTCTCTCTGGTCCTGTACCTGTTTGTTAACACTATTCATGCAAATTGTTATTGTACTTGTTATGTTAAAGCAAAGGGAAAATTTAGAATTTTGTGTTAGCATTTAAGCAGATTGGAGCAAAGATGTTTCTGCGATGAAGCAATAATATGTTTCAGTTACCTAGAGTTCTTTCTACTTCCTTTATCTTGTATCTGTGACCTAAACTTGTCAGTATTTTTCAGCTATGCTGGCAAATTTGTTCTTGAATAAGGCATTTCATGCTTGCCGTTCATTTCATTTTGCAAAGCAGATTTCATCTAATCATTTTGATAAAAAGTGAAGTCCAAATTGGAAATAAAGCATCCATGTGCTAATTGAGAGCTCCTACTTAGTTTTGAATATTCATATTTTTCAGATTATTTTAATGGTTTTATCCTGGAAAGTTACAGCTTCAAATCTGACATGAAGTAAAATGTGATTAGCCTTTGAAGTGAAATTTTAAAAAATGGTAACTTTTCTAAATTGTAATTTTACCAGAGGTCTTTTCATTATTGATGTTAATGGAATTATCAAGCACATAGGCATCAATGATCTGCCTGTAGGTCGCAGTGCTGAAGAAACTCTGCGCTTAGTTAAGGCATTTCAATTTGTTGAAACCCATGGAGAAGTTTGCCCAGCAGAGTGGACCCCTAACTCTCCAACGGTATGTAATATTGCACTTAATTTAGCAGCTCAATAAATTAGTTGGGCTAAGCATTTGTGGAACAAGCAAACAATTTAGTTGTAAAGTAATTAACTTAAGTTTTGCATCACTTACAGAAGTTATATTTTCCTACAGTTTCTTCAAATGTCAAGCAATTTAAAATTGTGCTAGCTAACTTCCTAACAAGTGGATAGCTGTGATATCAATATATATTAATCAATAATATATGTGATATCAAAATATACTCAAAAATGTTCTTGCTTTCAGTAAAACAAAAGCTAGATGCCTGTTAGATCTGAGTTATAATCCTCTTAATGTGGTACCTTGCTTGTCCCTTTTCAAGTCCTGTTTTGAAAATAAAGGAGCAGTTTGAACTAAAATATGAATGAGCAATTCTATTGTGTGTAGAATTGCTCTAGAAATTGGTAGTTCATAGCATTTTGATATGCATTCCCATTCACTGAGATTGTATATACAGTAAATGGGTTTAAAATAGCACTTGATTTGCTAAATCCTAATGATGCTCTGTAAGCAGACTTTCAAATTTAGGTGGTAATGGGTTTTCTGTGATTTCATAGTTTGGGGTAGCATTCCCTGAAATTTTCAATTGCCTCAGAAGGTATTTGGCATCTTGCCTTGGCTTTCTGCCTGACATAGGCAACTTGGTGTGGAATGGGAGGTTGAAATTATATTTCCATCTGTTTGACTAAATCACTCTATTGTACTATTAGTTTAACCTTCTGGTTTTTACTTCTCTCCCCAACCTGCAGTATTTCCCCATTATATAGATTTTAGTGAGAAGTTGCATTTTAATTTTAATTCCCAGACTAACATAGATTGGCTTTTGACAAGGTCCCACGCAGGAGATTAGTGTGCAAACTTAAAGCACACGGTATTGGGGGTAAGGTATTGGTGTGGGTGGAGAATTGGTTAGCAGACAGGAAGCAAAGAGTGGGAATAAACGGGACCTTTTCAGAATGGCAGGCAGTGACTAGTGGGGTACCGCAAGGCTCAGTGCTGGGACCCCAGTTGTTTACAATATATATTAATGACTTGGATGAGGGAAATAAATGCAGCATCTCCAAGTTTGCGGATGACACGAAGCTGGGTGGCAGTGTTAGCAGTGAGGAGGATGCTAAGAGGATGCAGGGTGACTTGGATAGGTTGGGTGAGTGGGCAAACTCATGGCAGATGCAATTTAATGTGGATAAATGTGAAGTTATCCACTTTGGTGGCAAAAATAGGAAAACAGATTATTATCTGAATGGTGGCCGATTAGGAAAAGGGGAGGTGCAACGAGACCTGGGTGTCATTATACACCAGTCATTGAAAGTGGGCATGCAGGTACAGCAGGCGGTGAAAAAGGCAAATGGTATGCTGGCACTTATAGCGAGAGGATTCGAGTACAGGAGCAGGGAGGTACTACTGCAGTTGTACAAGGCCTTGGTGAGACCACACCTGGAGTATTGTGTGCAGTTTTGGTCCCCTAATCTGAGGAAAGACATCTTTGCCATAGAGAGAGTACAAAGAAGGTTCACCAGATTGATTCCTGGGATGGCAGGACTTTCATATGAAGAAAGACTGGATGAACTGGGCTTGTACTTGTTGGAATTTAGAAGATTGAGGGGGGATCTGATTGAAACGTATAAGATCCTAAAGGGATTCGACAGGCTAGATGCAGGAAGATTGTTCCCGATGTTGGGGAAGTCCAGAACGAGGGGTCACAGTTTGAGGATAGAGGGGAAGCCTTTTAGGACCGAGATTAGGAAAAACTTCTTCACACAGAGAGTGGTGAATCTGTGGAATTCTCTGCCACAGCAAACTGTTGAGGCCAGTTCATTGGCTATGTTTAAGAGGGAGTTAGATATGGCCCTTGTGGCTACGGGGGTCGGGGGGTATGGAGGGAAGGCTGGGGCGGGGTTCTGAGTTGGATGATCAGCCATGATCATAATAAATGGCGGTGCAGGCTCGAAGGGCCGAATGGCCTACTCCTGCACCTATTTTCTATGTTTCTATGAAGCAGATTCAGTATATCGTAAGTGTCATTATTCATAAATTATTGTTAAACTTCTTGGATTATATTCATTCTATAATATTTTATTAAACCATAAAACATATTTGTCTATTAATCCTGCCATTTGTTTTACAGATCAAGCCTTCCCCAGAAGCTTCCAAAGAATATTTTTCTCAAGTCAATGAATAACATCTAATATCCATACCTTTTATTGGTGTATTTTGTTGATGTTTGGACAGAATGACTACTTGGAGGTGGAGGTTTTCTTTATCTGGGATAAGTTGTCCCGTAAGGTTGGAGTCAGCAATAGGCCTAATGTTTAACCACTGAATCTTATCATGTAAAATGAAAACTATACTACTGAATGTTCCTTTGCTGTTTAATACAGTATTGTGCAAATGTCTTAGGCACATGTATATAGCTAGGGTGTCTCAGAATGTGCATAATACTGTAGTTGTCAATATGGAGCAGAGAGTCAGTTTGTAAATCTGGCGGGAGCAAAGGATGTTGGGAATGGCAAGGGCGGAGCTCTCCGAGAACAGCGTGGGACGGGTGGCAGAGGAGTGCCAGGGGTGCAGGGTGGCATGGATGCAGACACACCCAGCCCTGAGACACCAGGCAAAGTCATTTCATTCCAAACAACTGGTTTATTGCTCATTATGGAATGTCTCTCTGGTGCTTCCCACTCCCTCCCCTCTTCCTTCCCCTTTTCCCAACCATGATTTCGTTCTCCCAGCCCTCTTCCTGCTCTCAGTCCACAGTAGAGACTGGTATTAGAATCAGGTTTATCATCACATATGTCATAAAGTTTGTTCTTGTTTTTTGCTGCAGCCCTGTGCAGTACAATACTTAAAATTAATACAATACTGTGCAAAAGTCTTAGGCATCCTGGCTATATATGTATGTGCCTAAGACTTTTGCACAGTACAATATGATGTTCATCTAAAGTAAACCAGAACAGAAATTCTGTACCAACTAATGAATCACAAAATTAAACCAATGTTTTCTTTATACAAGAAAGTTTCAAATATAATCACCTAAATTGCATTTAATTCTGTAATTCTAAGTTATACCCGATACTCTAAATAAATGTACGAGTTCCTAAATTTATTGTCATCCAATTTTTTTCCAAGCCATCGCACTGCTGAGGAGCATCATGCAATTTTTCAAAAATGTAAACCAAGCCAAATTTTATTTGGTACTGAATGAATCGTTGGCAAGAATTCTACATAGTATTTGTGCATTATTGGTAATTAAAAGATTGTCATTTTGTGTTGTATCTGGTATTACCAACCTAGATCTTCTCACAGGAAAATTCATTTGTTTACACGTCTTGTTAGTAGAAGTTCTCTTCCAAGATTAAGTATATCTGCTAAAATGACTGGCTGCTTTTCCTCATAATTTAGGCAACAGTATTAACAAAGTAAAGGGGAATATTACTATGATTATATGACTAAAGGATGGGTTACTTTGAGATTTATCTCTGGTTCGACACCTCCAACCTGAGGAAACATTGATTCTGCATCTATCCTATTAATTCCTAAAAGAAGTGTGTAGATTTTGGAAAGATCATCTCTAATTGTTTATCAAGACACTACAAACCCAATGTCCTTAATTTTTCTTCATGACAAACATGCCATCCCAACTTTCCCTTTTGCAAGCACATTCTTCCTTTGACAGGGAGATGAGCCCTGTTTGCAGTATTCTGGATGTGGTCTTACCAGGGCCCAATGAAACTGGGTAAAACATTTCTTCTCTCATATTCAAATCTTATGTTGATGACTTAGACCTTTTTAAAATCTTCTGGTTCTAACGAATGTTGATGTTTGCTTTCTTTACTGCTTGGAGACCAGTCCCTGTCCAGTAATTTTAAGGTTTTTTTTAGCTTTGATATCTAGTAAATAGATATTAAGTATGTGGAACACATTTTTAATGTAAAGCTTCATACGTTACATTACTGATCACAAATCCATTACATTGAAATAAATCTTCACATGTGAACACTGACAAATTTAACAATTCCTTCCTTCATCGTAATGTACAAATCAAGTGACTTGAATTTAGCCCAGTCTTTCTCATTGATAAAATGATAGTGGTGACCAGAATATCAATCCTTGTGTATAGCAGTAGGGGAAAACCAAGTTCTATCTTGATCTTATTAAGAATTTTCTGTATGCTTATCATTTTTTCCATCAGACCTAAATAAATCTATTTCTTTCAGTACTAATCTTGTACATTTAATTTCTCCTAAATAAGTATAATTCTCTGACTTGGTCAGTCTGTTTGTAATGGATTTCTCAAGCTCTGCTTTCTTTTCCAAATGCAAACATAAAATAACACACAAACTCAAATTCTGCAGATGCTGGAAATCCAAAGCACACACAAACTACTGGAGGAACTCAGTAGGTCAGGTAGCATCCATGGAAATGAATAAACAGTTGATGTTTTGGATGGAGAGCCTTTTTCAGGACTAGAGAGGAAGGGGGAAGGTGTTAGATTAAAAAGGTGGGGGAGGGGAAAGGGGATAGCTGAAAGGTGATAGGTGAAGTCAGGTGGGTACGAGAGGTGAAGGGCTGGAGAGGAAGGAGTCTGATAGGAGAGGGTGTGGAGCATAGGAGAAAGGGAAGGAGGAGGGCACCGGTGGAGGTGATAGGTGAGAAGAGGTAAGAGGCCAGAGTTGGAAACAGAAGAGGGGACGAGAAGGGGGAATTTTTTTTTTAACTGGAAGCAGGAATGGATACTCATGCCGTTGGTTTGGAGGCTATCCAGAAGGAATATAAGGTGTTGATCTGGTGCCCTAATGGCAGCCTCATTGTGGCACAAGAGGAGGCCATGGACCAACATGTCAGAATGGAAATGGGAATCAGAATTAAAATGCTTGGCCACCGAGAAGTCCACTTTTGCCATATGGAGTGGGAGATGCTTGGCAAGGTGACCGACCAATTTACGATGGGCTTCACCAGTGTAGAGCAGGCTGCTTCGGGAAGATTGGATGACAATGAATGAGCCCAGCAGATTTGCAGGTAAAGTGTTGCCTCACCTGGAAGGACTGTTTATTCCCCTGAATAGAGGTAAATGGCTGTTGTAGCACTTAGACTGCAGGGATTAAGTGCTGGAAAGGACATTAGTGAGGGATGAATGGGCATGGAATCACAGAGTGCTGAAAGCAGAGAGTGGGGGGAAGTAAAGATATGTTTGGTAGTAGGATCTCTTCGAAGGTAGTGGAAGTTGCAGAGGCTCATGGGGACAAGATTAAGCTGGTGGGAAGATGGGGTGAGCATGTTGTTTAGAAAATGGAGGGGATGTAGGTGTGGGCAGTGTCAATGGGGGAGGAAGAGAAACTGCTTTGAAGGAGGATATTTCTGATATCCTGGGAAGGAAAGCCATGTCTTGGGAACAGATGCGATGGAAACAATGGAGCTGAGAAAAGGGAATAGCATTTTTACAGGTGATGGGGTGTGAAGAGGAATAGCCAAGATAACCATGGGAATTGGTAGATTTATAAAACGATGTTGGTCAACAGTTAAAATAACACAGTAGGCTGTAGAGCATCTGTGGGGAAAAAATCAAGGAGTTGACTCACCTTTCATCAGAGCTTGGAGATGTTGGCGGTAACCAGGATCACTGAGTTTTTCCCATTACATTTACAGCACTTCTCTTGTCACACCTTCATCTCTTTCCCAGCAAAGGATAACATTACCCTTATCACCTTTACCACTCAGCCAATAAACTCAGTAGAGTGTCTTTTGCAATTTTTATGACTAACATGACGATATGATGAAGCACACATTTCTTTCCCCTCTTGTTATTCTGAACTAATCATTCCCTCCAGGGCATTCCATCTCCTCCAATAATCATCCCTTTCACATGGCATGCCAAGGCAGTAGCTTTAGTACCTGATAGAACTCAGCAGGTCAGGAAATTGATACATAGTTGATGTTTTGGGCCAACACCCATCTTCAGGACTGAGAGGGAAGGGGGAAGATGCCAGAATAAAAAGGTGGGGGGGGGAGGGGAAGAAGGCTAGCTGGAACGTGATAGATGAAGCCAGGTGGGTAGGAAAGGTCAATGGCTAGATAAGAAGGACTTTAATAGGAAAGGAGAGTGGACCATAGGAGAAAGGGAAGAAGAGGGGACCCATGAGGAACCTGTCCTTTCCTGCCTATAGCCCTTTCCTACTGTCTAGTTGCAATTTCCAGGTAAAACAGCAATTTCAGATTATACCTAGCTGCTTACTGTGTGGTATTTACACAGAGACCAAACACTGATTACAGATATTATGCTAATGAATTTAGCTACAAAGCCATTGAGTGTTAATATGTGAGTTTTCCATTTACAATTCAATTTTTCTAGGAAGATTCTACCAACGTACCTATAATATTTTCAATATATGAAATATTGCTGAACAAAGTGTCTCCCTGATGCATAATCTACACGTAAATCACAAAATACTTGTACTGCTTTGGGGAAAGCTTCAGTGTTGCAATACGATCCCAACCTTCTGATTGCCTATCAGTTTCGTTCTCTTTCTGACTCTTGTCTTGGCCTTTGCATTGTAATTTAGAAACATCTGTGGGAGTGGGGTAAAAGGGTGGGTTGGGGAGGTGGTGTTGTGTACAGAGAGTTTAAGAAGAAGATGAAAGGAGAATTCATAAAACTCATAAAATTCTTACTGGGCTTGACAGGCTGGGAGATTCTTTTTGCCAGATTTATGAATCACAAGTTTCAAAATAAGTGGTAGGATTTTCCCTTTTCCCTTAAGCACCACAAAGTTCAAAGTAAATTTATCATCAAAGTACATATACGTCACCATATACAAATCCTGAGATTGATTTTCTTGCAGGCAATCACAGTAAATACAAAAAGTCCGATACACTTTTGTAAAGAAGTGACCTGTATAAATGACATGCAAAACAATTTTTTTCACTACATTTCAGTACATGTGGCAATAATTGCCTTGCTAGTCTGTTTAAGACAGTATAGGAAAAAAAGTATTTTATTTTCTATCTTAGAGTTAATTGAAAGGAGGGGTTCATCAGTTTCTGTGGTAGAAGGTGACATTTATCTTGCCGAGTGGCATGATTGAAGGTTCAGGAGGCCTACTGTACTTCTATTTCTTGTGTTGAGCAAGTACCTTGCTTTTACATATGGACATGCTACGGCCTTCTGTGTCCAACTGTTTCAGGAAATGCAGCAAAAGAGCACTTCAACCTTTGTTTTTGAACTTCTTTCTTGTGGTAATTTCAAGACTTGAAATTGTCCACTCCGTCAGGAAAAATGCGAATGAAGAAGCAGAGAGATCTAAATGTCCTAGGAAATATCTGCAAAGGGTACAGCGAGTAATTCGGAAAGCTAAGAGAATGTTATTGTTAATGCTTGGAGTTGAATACCAAATTGGCAGGTTATGCTCTGTGGGCCATTCCTGAGGCCACATCAGGTGGGCAGTGTAAATTGGTTATGTGCCATATCATATGGCAGAGACGATCATGGCCTTTTCATGACCGTGACTGCTCTTAGCAAATTTTTCTATAGAACTGGTTTGCCATTGCCTTCTGGGCAGTGTCTTTACAAGACAGGTGACCCCAGCCATTATCAATACTATTCAGAAACTGTCTGCCTGGTGCTCGCATAACCAGGAATTGTGATATGCACCAGCTGCTCATACGACCATCCACCACCTGTTCCCGTGGCTTCACGTGACCCTGATCGGGGGCTAAGTAGGTGCTACACCTTGCCCAAGGGTGACCTGCAGGCTAGAGGAGAGAAAGAGTGCTTTACACCTCTTTTGGTAGAGGTGTATCTCCACCCTGCCACCCAAAGCACAGTATTGGATGTAAATGCATTGGAAACAGTTTACAAGGATTTACTTGACTAATAGCTGAAATGGTCAGTTGTCCTTTAAGAAGAGGTTCAATGGGCTTTTATCGCCAACAACTTGAGGAATGAGAAGTGACTTAATTAAAGCAGAAAGTTCTGAAGTCTTGATGCAGAGACAAGTTTCTTCTAGGAGAATCGAGAGTTAAAGGTCACTTGTTTAAATATACAGGATTTAAAAAGATATGGCAAAATATTTTCTTAAAGGGAGTTGTTGGTCCTTGGAACTCCCTTTCTTAAAGGCTGTTGGAATTGGAGTATTTCACTGTTTTAAAGGCTGAGTTGATAAACTTTTGATAGGTAAGAATGTGAAAGGTTACTGGGATTAAGTGAGAATATGGAATTGAATTTGCATTCAGATCAGCCGTGATTTGACTGAGTGGCCTTCCTTTTTCTGTCTTTCCCCAGCCTTTTCTCAGAATCAGAATCAAGTTTATTGTCACTGACATACACTTGGTGGCCACTCTATTAAGTACACCTGTACACGTGCTCATTAATGTAAATAGATAATCAGCTAATCATGTGGCAGCAACTCAGTACAATAAAAGCATGCAGACATGGCCAAGAGGTTCAGTTGTTCAGACTAAACATCAGAATGGGGGAAGAAATATAAGTGACTTTAACTGTGTAATTATTGCTAGTGCCAGGCGGGGTGGTTTGAGTATCTCAGAAACTGCTGATACCTTGGGATTTTCACACACCACAATCTGAGAATGGTGTGAAAGACAGGAAAATGTCCAGTGAGTGGCAGTACTGAGGGTGTAAATGCCTTGTTGATGAGAGAGGTCAGAGGAGAATGGCCAGACTGCTTCAAACTGACAGTAACACAAATAGACACACGTTACAACAGTGGTGTGCAAAGAGCATCTCTAAGCGCCCAACACATCAAACCTTAAAGTGGATGTGTTACAGCAGCAGAAGACCACGAACATACAGTCAGTGGCCACCTAAATTGGGGACACGGAGTGTATATCATGAAATGCAATGTTTTGTGGCAGCAGTACAGTGCAATACATATACAATTACTATAAGTTACAAAAAATATATAAAATATAAATGAACAGTGCAAAAAGAGAGCAAAATTGTGAGATAGTGTCCATGATTCATGGGCCATTGAGAAATCTGATGGTGGAGGGGAAGAAGCTGTTCCTAAAATTTTGAGTGTGCATCCTTAGGCTCCTGTACCTCCTCCCTGATGCTAGTGAGAAGTTAGCATGTCATGGATGATGATGGTCCTTAATGATGGATGCTGTATTTTGAAGATGTCCTTGATGTTGGGGAGGCTAGTGCCCATGATGGAGCTGGGTGAGTACACAACCCTCTGCAGCTTTTCTTGAGAATTCCATAATGGACAGTGATGCAACCAGTGAGAGTGCTCTCAACAATATGTCTGTTGAAATGTGTTGGACTCTTTAGTGATATACTAAGTCCCCTCAAACTTCAAAGTTCATAATATGTCACCATCAATAACCATGAAATTTATTTTCTTGTGGGTGTACTCAACAAATCCTATTGAAATATCGCTGCTGGTGTGTCTTTTTCTTGATTGCCTCAATATGTTGGGCCCAGGAAAAGATCATCTGAGGTACTGACGTCCAGGAACTTGAAGCTGCTCACTCTTTCCACTGCTGAGGCCTCGATGAGGATGGGTGTGTGTTCTCCTGATTTCCCCTTCCTGGCATTGAGAACAAGGTTGTTGTAGGGGCACCACTCAATTAGCTGATCTACCTCACTCTTGTATGCCTCCTCATCTCCATATGCAGTTCTACCAAAAACAGATCTGTCATTGGTGAATTTGTAGTTTGCATTTGAACTGTGTCTGGGCACACAGTCATGGGTGTAGAGAGGGTAGAGCAGTGGGCTAACATGTATCCTTGAGGTGCACCTCGGTTGGTTGTCAGTGAAGAGATGTAATTTCTAATCTGCACTGATTGCAACGCCGACTGCAATTTGCAATCTATTAATTTTTTTTCTTGATCTGATGAAAGGACGTTGTCCTGAAATGGTTAGCTATGATTTTCCACAAATGCTTCCCAACTTTCTGAGTATTTCCAGTGTTTTGTTTACATGCTTAAAAAAAATTTGTTAAGTACCTCATGTCGATCAGTATCTCACACAACAATCTTTGATATTGCCTTTAAAGTAACTTTGCATGTGGCCTGCAGATGGAAGGATGATGGAATGGTGGAGCAGGTTCAATGGGCTGACTAGCCTGATTCTGCTCATACCATTAGATCTTATAATGGTCCAATTAAGTTGCCCGGTTGTAGCCAAATTATGATCATCGGCTCTGATTAAAATTCTGAGTAAAAACTTCCAGAGGTAGTTTTCTTAGTTTTTTTTTAATATATTCTCTATATTACCAGCGACCTGGGCTCAGTTCCCGCCGCTACCTGTAAGAACTTTGTAGGTTCTGACCATGACTGCGTGGGTTCCTCTGGGTGCTCCAGTTTCCTCCCACAGTCTAAAGGCATTCCGATTGGTAGGTTAATTGTTCATTGTAAATTGTCCCATCATTAGGCTAGGGTTAAATAGGGAGTTGCTAGGTGGCACAGCCTGAAGGGCCGGAAGGTCCTACTCCACACTCAATACATAAATAAATAAAAATAGAATTACTGAATCTAAGCCTGTCATGATGCTTGACATTCATCCTAATTCGAGTTTAGTTTGTAAAATAGCAATTAAACAATCAAATACACCCTCTTCTCAATGGTCTAATGTTATGCTGTGGCTCAATTTGTGTTTGCAGTGTATTTGAAAGTGAACTTGTTTTTGATTCATAACATATTATGACATTGACGATGCCCATATGCCCCTTGTCCTTGTGTAGACTCTGCAGGAGCTGTCTGTGTGCTCTTTCCCCTCCACTTGTATCTGTAATCCTAGACGGTTGCTATGTACCCTTCCTTTCACCATTTTGCACATTTTGTTGAGTTTGACATTTTCCAGCTGATTTTTATAAAGCTCTTTGTTCCTAACTTGAGTTCGTGAGCCTTGAACCAATTTTCCCCTTTATTCCTTCTGCAACTTGCCAACTTAGAAAGGTGATTTTCATATTTTGGTTCACATTCTTTGACCCTTTGGCAGATTTCTGGTCTGCTTCATAATGAGAGTTTTCATGTTTTCTCACTTTATAGTTCAGATTGTTGTCATCTGCGCCATTTTGCTTTTAATGTTATTTTCAATAAAATCAGCATGTTGTCCTGAAGGCATACTTCTCTATTTCGTACAAAGTGAAGGAATGCCATACCAATAAGAGCACTAGCTGTGGGCAGGTCATGCTCCATTGCCCTTCATTTTGGTGTTAGAGATTATTATTTGGTTTCAAGATTTAAAAGATTCAAAGTACATTTATTATTAAAGTATGTATGCAGCATACAACTCTGAGATTCATCTTCCCCATAGACAGCACCAAAACAAAGAAAACTATGGAACGCCTTCAAAGAAAATAACCCCCCCACCCCACCACATGCAGAAAAGTGCAAATTGCAACAAAAAAGAGCGAAAACACAGGATATAAAACACAAAATCAAAAGAGTCCAGGCATATTCAGTTCAGCTCAGCAAACAAACTTTTTACTCCAGATGATTGAATTCCCCTTTACATCATCGTTTTGATGTCTGGAATCTGTCCTCATTTGAATGAGAGCCACTTAACTTTTGCAGAGACCAGATAATTTTTGTGTGCAGTGACAAATTAATGTAGAGCCACACTGAGGTGGGTGAAGTCACCTGAAGTGCAAAAGCTGGCAGCCACTGATAACTGATTCGGAGAAGGAAAACCCTTTTGAAACTTTGACCAGCAGATCGTTGAATGGTCAAACCCACAACTTGGTTATTCTTTAAAATAAATATAATCACAGTGCAAATACTTTATTTTGTGTCCAAATGCCTTCAATAATAGTGTGTTTCTTACCAGATTAAACATAGACTAAAAGTAGTAATTTTCCTAATGACATTTGGATTCTTCAGTCAGGCATACTCTAGATTTGTCTGGATGTTGCAATGTACCTACTCTTTTTTCATTATGTGGTCTGCGTATGCATCCAGTATTTTACTGGCCAGATTTTGGCAAGACAAGATCGTTATACGTATAGCTTGTGTGAATAAAATTAAATGGCTGTGGCCACTTAATATTCAGTAGCAAATATGGGAATAAAATTTATTTATGGGCTTCAAGGAGTTGGATTATATTATTCGTGAGTGTGTGAGCCTTTAAACTAGTGTTCAGGACCTTATACGGACCGGCAAATCTCAGTGCCCAGCAGAACAAATTTGATAACAAGAAACTGTGTGTGCCATTGAGACTGTTGTTTTCACTTAATGGGCAAATTGGGAATACTGTAATTGTTCTATTTGGAAAAAGTGGTACATGGTTAACTGAATGGCTTTCATAAAAAGTTATAATCTTAAGTGGATTGGGTTGATGCATTTGAAGAAAGATTTATTGCCCTGAAGTAGGGGTTTCCAGCCTGGGGTCCACAGATCCCTCAGTTAATGGTAAGGATCCATTGCGTAAAACAGGTTGGGGACCCCTGAATTCCAGTATAATTAATATGAGTAATGATTAATATACAGTCTACCAGCAGCAGTATCCCAAGACTAATCCTCATTTTACTGAGGATCTAAGTATTCCCTGAGCTACAAACATGGGCTTCCAATGTCCCATGATATTGACCTGAAGCTCATATTTGGCATGCCAAATCTCATGTGACTAGCTCAGCATGGTTTCAATAGGGGTTCCACAAGCATTGAAAGGCATGCAGAAACAGACAAACTCTTTGGTCTTTTGTTCTCAAGCCGTTGGTCCCTGAGTCCAGGAAAGAATCCAGCTGCTATCAGCAAATATTAGAGATTAACAGACCTAGTGTTTAAATTATACAGACACCTTACATGCTGCAAGCTCACAAAGAGTTAATGTGTCACTTGGAAATGTTCAGACTTTCGTCCAATATCTCACAAAGTTTAATACAACACACCCTTTTATAATAATTGGAAGTGATATGTGATTACACTCACTGCTGTAAAGTGGGAAGCATGGTGATGAGTTTACACATAGCAAGCAGAAACAACTACGCAAGTGTTGTAATAATGTTGAAAGAGGTAGCGTAAGTCTGCTGCTCTCTAAAGTTCCCTGGGGTCATTTATTTTTTCTTGAGAAAGCAGTAGTTTAGTAATTCATATAAGGCTAGCACTTCTGATAATGCAGTCCTCTCTGTATACTTTTGTGTCCTGGTGTGGGACTTGAACGCATGAAGCTTTGCCGCAGAGCAAATGCGTGACAAACCAGAGTCCCAACCACCAACTGTTGACTTTGAAAGGACAAAGTTTGATACTGGAAGTGCTTTCAAATATAATTATTTGTTATTACTTGTTAGGAAATGTACAAGATTTCACTATAGTACGACATTAGGTTATTAATCGCTTAAGTTCTCAAAACAGAATAGTTTTGAGTTGAGATTTAAAATAAACAACAGCACTTTAAATTCCTATGAGGAGCAGCTTGAGACAAGCAGGATTGTTATCATGATGCAGCAATGTGTTTAATATGCTCGTGAAGCAGACAATAGTCGGGGACATTGCTTAGTTCTCATTTGGAATACAGTATATATTACAACATTGAGCAGCCCCTGCTGGTTAGTTTGAGTAAACGTTGTAGCATATTGAGGTCTTGAGTGAATTTATATCACATCTTGTACTTTGTATTTCTCTGCACATTAATTTTATTTTTTGGGGGGGACTATTTACATTCAAAACAGAAAATGAAAATCAGTATAGAGTTGGTAAACTCTTGATAGCATTTGTAAATGCGATTTATTTTCCATTATGCTACCTTCTGTCTGGACAGTTGAAGATTACCTTTGTCAGTGCTGGCCTGTTCTGATGGAAACTGGTGTCAATTGAAAACCATCAAAGTTAGGTCTTAGCATTTGTATTTCATTGTGAAACAAAGACAACTAAAATCAGTGTAAAGTTAAAAGAATGTAATTGTTTTCGGAATACAAGGTTGAAACTGGATTGGAACACAATACGTATAGGTAAATCTCAAACTGTTTCTAGTTTTTATTTTTGAAACATCCCTTCATTCAAGATCTGAATATAAGCCATTTCAGGTTGATTGTCTGAGGCATCTGCAGAAAATCTTCATCTGTTTTTGATCTTTAGACGTTCAGCTTTGCTTTCAATCAGGCAAAAGTGCAATAAATTGCAAAGCTACTTTTGCAGATATCTTCCACTATCTTGCCAGGCAGAGTGATGTCACCCCCCACCCCCAACTCAGAAGCAGCAACAAATAAAACTAGTTTTTTTTGTCTGGAATGCTTAGATCATAGGATTCAAAGATTAAAGGAAGGAATTGCTGCAAGATATTTTCAGAAGTCTTATTGCAATACACTGTGGGTTCTGACAATGTCTCTTTCCTTATTGGAATTTAGAATATGCCTTTTTGATTAGGGTTGTAATCCTGAACATAAATGTGTAACACTCTGTTTCTGTGGTAGTGTCTAAAGTGCAATCAGCCTCTGAGACAAATTGCAAAATACTTGGTCAAGAAATTCTCATGACCAGCATTCTTTTGTCAGCCAACATCATCATGAAGAGGCGAACTGGCCATTCATCTGTTAGTTCCTCTGCTGCATGCAAAATTGCCCTCAGGTTTACTTGGATAAGGGTATTAGTTCTGTGCACATCATTAAAAAAATGTAAGGATAAAAATGCATACCTATAAATCCTTCCCCCCACCTCCTTCTGCTTTCCGCGGGGATCGCTCCCTATGCAACTCCCTTGACTATTCGTTCTCCCTACTGACCTCCCTCCTGGCACTTATCCTTGCAAGCGGAATGAGTGCTACACCTGCTCCTACACCTCCTCCCTCACTACCATTCAGGGCCCCGAACAGTCCTTCCAAGTGAGGCAGCATTTCACCCGTGAGTCTGTTGGTGTCATCTTTTGTATCTGGTGCTCCCGGTGTGGCCCCTTGTATATTGGTGAGACCTGACATAGAATGGGAGACCACTTGGCTGATCACCTATGCTCCATCCACCAGAAAAAGCGGCATCTCCCAGTGGCCACCCATTTTAATTCCACTTCCCATTCCCATTCAGACATGTCCATCCATGGCCTCCTTTACTGTCCTGATGAGGTCACACTAAGGAGGAGCAACACCTTATATTCTGTCTGGGTAGCCTCCAACCTGATGGCATGAACATCGATTTCTCGAGCTTCCAGTAATATCCCCTCCCCCTTAACCATTCCCCATCCCCTTTTCCATCTCTCACTTTGCTCCTTAGCTGATCTCACCTTCCCTGTTACTCCTCCCCCTTTCCTTTCTTCCGTGGCCTTCTGTCCTCTCCTATCAGATTCCCCTTCTCTGGCCCTGAATCTCTATTCACCAATCAACATTCCAACTCTTTACTTCACCCCTCCCCCTCACAGTTTCATCTATCACCTTGTGTTTCTTCCTCCCCTCCCATCACCCTCTGACTCCTCATCTTTATTTTCTCCAGTCCTGCTGAAAGGCCCAAAATGTCGACTGTACTCTTCCATAGATGCTGCCTGGCCTACTGAGTTCCTCCAGCATTTTGCATGTGTTGCTTAAAAAAAGGGACATGTTTTATAATAAATTATTATAATAAAATATTTTTTAAAAATTAGAATAAAATACAACACTAAGTACAGGTGCAGAGCACCTTTAAAATAATATTTAAATCATAGACATCTCTGTAATCCAATCACTACCTTGGTGATGAGAGGGCATACATGAGCAAGATATACATATCAACTATTTCAGTGGGGTCGCAGCAACAACCTTGCATTCAACGTCAATCAGAACAAAGAATTGATTGTGGACTTCAGAAATGGTAAGACAAGGGAACACACACCAGTCCTCATAGAGTGATCAGAAGTGGAAAGAGTGAGCAATTTCAAGTTCCTCGCTGTCTATCAATACCATTGAGGATCTATCCTGGGCCCAACATACCGATGCAGCTACGAAGGAGGGATGACAGCAGCTATATTTCATTAGGAGTTTGAGGAAATTTGTAATGTCACCAAAGACACTTGCAAATTTCTACATGGAGAGCATTCTAACTGGCTGCCTCACCATCTACTGTACAGGATCAAAATAAGCTGCAGAGGGCTGTCAACGTTGTCAGCTCCATCATGGGCACTAGCCTCTGTAGTATCCAGGACATCTTCAAGGAGCAATGTCTCAAAAAAGCAGCGTCCATCATTAAGGACCCCGTCACCCATGACATGCCCTCTTCTCATTGCTACCATCGGGAAGGAGGTACAGAAGCTCAAAGGCACACTCTCAGGGACAGCTTCTTCCACTCTGCCATCCCATTTTTAAATGGACATTGAACCCATGAACACTACCTCACTACTTTTTAATTTTTAAAAAATTTTTAACACACTCTCTCTCTCTCTCTCTCTCTCTGTCTCTCTCTCTCTCTCTATATATATATTTACTGTAATTCACATTATTTTTCTCGATTAGTATGTATTGCAGTGTACTGCTGCCACAAAGTCATAGAAACATAGAAACATAGAAAATAGATGCAGGAGTAGGCCATTCGGCCCTTCGAGCCTGCACCGCCATTTATTATGATCATGGCTGATCATCCAACTCAGAACCCAGCCTTCCCTCCATACCCCCTGACCCCTGTAGCCACAAGGGCCATATCTAACTTCCTTTTAAACATAGCTAATGAACTGGCCTCAACAAGTCAAAAAATTTCACAGCATATGCCAATGATGTTAAACCTGATTCTGATTGACTACCATATTTACAGCCTTGATTGAGCTTTTGCAAGTTGCCGGTATATGTTCCATATTTAAGTGTCCACATCTATAACTTTTTTTCTGATCATCCAGACCTGATGTAAACACAACAAATAATACCAGATCTCAATAGAATTTGCTGTAGTTACTACAAGTAAAGATTAACAAGGATGGTTTCTCAGTGTTGGTTGATGCAATTGCCTGATTTATACTAAGAAACCCAAACTTACTTTTATAAAATACACCTAACATAAAACATGCATAAGATTGTCTAGAAGTGTGGTTTTCCACAAACAATTCTATAAACAGACATGTAGATCTCAATCCAAATAATAAGCCAATGTGGGCAAAAATCCAGATCACAATGCACAGAGCTCGTCTCGCAACCAATCAGTGACAAGACTCCCTCCCTACATCACAAACGAGTTTCTGTATGACAATCAATCAGCTGATTGATAAGTACATATATAAAGGCCAAGCATTCGGAGGACACCCCACTAGTGAACAGCGCACTGATGATGTCTCCATGTACAGAGAACAAATGTTTGCAAATGTATTACCAAGATTGGAGAACAACTCAACCCAAGCATCAACCACCAGAGCTAAGAGGGGTGATTGATAAGTTCGTGGCCTAAGTTAGAAGGAGACGAGTTATACAACTCTAGTTACATGCACCTGCAGGTCAACTCTTTTATTATGCAAAATGTTTGAAGTTAATAACTCATCTCCTTCTACTGTAGGCCATAAACTTATCAATCACCCCTGCTGTGGACACTTTCTGGAGGTCCAAGATCCGTATGTGCCACGACCGCTCGACTAAGTGTGTAAATTTAGGAGGGGACTATGTTGAAAAATAAAATGTGCTAGGTTTTCTAAAATTGACTCCTTCTACCTTAGGCCATGAACTTATCAATCACCCCTCATATACATTTTCTGAGTTATTTCCACATATACTGTATGTTTGTAAAACAGATGTAGCAATGTGCTCAGAGATTTCTGGATTAAAGCCATAGTTACTACTGGAGCCATTAAAGATGAATAGGAGGCTTTTTATCCCTTTGACTGTGTGCTGGCTCTTTGCTAGTACAAATCAAAACTAACTCTTATTATTAACACAAGACAGTCTGCAGATGCTGGAAATCCGAAGTAACACACACAAAATGCTGGAGGAACTCAGTAGGTCAGGCAGCATCTATGGAAATGAATAGGTAGTCGATGCTCTGGACTGAGACCCTTCTTCAGGACTGAGATGGAAGGGGAAAGATGCCTGAATGAAAAGGTGGGGAGGGGAAGAGGAGAAGCCTAACCTGCTGAGTTCCTGTGTGTGCAACCCTTACTATTTACTGATAGATCTGATCTTCCTCTGGTCCCTTCAGAGAACAAAGTTGCCCAAACCCATTTTCAAAATGTAGTTGTTAACAGAAGGAGATCATCTTTGAACACAGAAAAGAGTGGTAGCTGGTTGGATGCGTTATTTTTTACCTCTGGTCCGAGGAATTTGTCTCTAGGTTTATTTCTTTCTCTTGGTTTACTGAAATGTCAAGACACAATCTTCTTGGAATAATTTGAAAATATTCATTTTAATATACTGACCAGTTATATAAATTCCCAAGCAGGTACACAGTATTAATGCTGTGATTTTTGCTGCCTACATTGCATTGGCAGGATTAAAAAAGAGAATTTTGAACATCCAAATTATGTCTTCTTGAAATGACATTATGTGAAAATTCCTCATTTAGAGTTGTGCTGTCACAATGAAATGAAATTTTGAGCAAAATGTCTAAAAGTGAAGCAACTTTGAACAACCATAGAATTTGCATTCATTTACTTTTAATAATATGGAAAATGTTGTTGTTGTTGTTGTTCGTCCTTCATAGTCGAAGATGACCATGGCTTCAAAGTCAAATGGGAGATTGGTGGCTGTGGGTCCGGAGGTGACTGATGAGGCCAATCTGGGCCCTGAAGGCTCGCCCACATGTGGGACACAAGTGGGTGGGTGCTGTCGTGGCAGTGGATGCTGCTCGGGCCTTGCGCGCAGCACACTTTTGTTGCGCCTCGATGATGCGCCTGACTTCAGCTGCACGGGCTCTTGTGGTGATCTTGCTGCGCCAAGCTGGATGGTCGAGTGGTCGAGGGCAAGTGTCTCCCACGTGTTGATGTCGACACCCAGGCCTTTGAGGGACGCTTTCAGGCAGTCTTTATAACGTTTCTTCTGCCCCCCGACTGAGCGCTTGCCCTGACACAGTTCTCCGTACAGCAGCTGCTTAGGCAATCGGCTGTCTGGCATTCTGACCACATGTCCAGCCCACCTGGCTTGGGCTTTCAGCAGGAGGGTGTAGACGCTGCAGAGCCCAGTTCGTTCCAGGATTTCCGTGTCGGGGACTTTGTCCTGCCACCTGATGTGGAGGAGTCTGCAGAGACAGCTCAGGTGAAAATGGTTGAGCTGTTTGGCGTGTCTGCTGTAGACAGTCCAGTTCTCGCTGGCGTAAAGGAGGGTGGTAAGGACCACTGCACAGTAGACCTTCAGCTTGGTGGTAAGGCTGAGTCCTCTCCGCTCCCAGACGTTCTCACGGAGTCTCCCAAAGGCAGCACTGGCTTTGGCAATCCTGTTGTTGACCTCAGCGTCTATGTTCACTGCGCGAGAGAGTATGCTGCCCAGGTAGGTGAAGTTGTCGACTGCCTGGAGGTTCTGGCCCTTCACCGTGATGCGCGGCTCCTGGTATGGCTTTCCTGGGGCAGGCTGGTACATAACTTCGGTCTTTTTAGGCGCCTGCAGGCAGTTACAAAGGTGCGAGAGACTGTCATCAGAGACTTGTTGTTTGCTGATGACTGCGCACTCAACGCCAGCACAGAGCAGGAGATGCAGCGTGAAATGGACTGCTTCTCACAAGCCTGTGACAACTTCGGTCTCACTATCAGCACCAAAAAGACCGAAGTTATGTACCAGCCTGCCCCAGGAAAGCCATACCAGGAGCCGCGCATCACGGTGAGGGGCCAGAACCTCCAGGCAGCGGACAACTTCACCTATCTGGGCAGGATAATCTCGCGCAGTGAACATAGACGCTGAGGTCAATATGGAAAATATTCCAATGAGGTTAACAATGTGACTTACATTTCACCCCCAGGTGACATCCAACATTTGGAAAAGAAGTTTCCTTAGCCAGTCACAGAAAGGTTAAATCCCAGAGTCACAGAAAACATAAATGGGCTCTTGTTTTTGTATATAATTTACTATTATGTTTAATGAACTACCTGAGTCCAATTCTGTTAGAGAATCTTACTGAAGTTGGGTGTAATAATCTAATCTAATTATGATCCAAAGGTTGTTCATATTGGCCAGTCTATTCCTCTGTTTAGTCAGTTGCGACTTAGCAGTCAATCTACTTTAAACAAGTATGGTGTAATGAAAGATAAAGAGCAGGGTATTCTCCAGCAGTGCAATACCAAAGTCAGGAAATGCTCATTTCAGAAATATTAAGGTTCCTCATTGACTGTGACAGCATGGTAGTTCAACTAGCTGAGCTTCTTTGAAACTAGACTTGTGTTTTCCAAAATGGATTCTGCATTCTCTTTTTAACCCTTAAATTGTTCACCTGGAATATAATTGTAGAAGATATGTGTGATTTAGTCAAATGATACTGATTGAGTAATTATTTCATTGCTATTAACAGGGGTGTACGAGGTGTCTGGGGAGGGGTAGCACCTCTGGTGAAGGGACTTGTCATGTCCGTTCCAGGGCAGCTCACTCACCTTTGGTCCACACCGGACACTCAGCTCTCACCCGTGGCTCCAAGTGGCTGTTTGCCACACCCCGGTACGCCACTTTGACAGGCTGGCTAAATCTAGTGAGGGTAGTCCGTGATCTCTTACCCCTGTTAGATAGGGACATGTCTGTCCTAGCATGCGAATTCTGCCTCAGCAGACAGGGTGGATGAGATCTAGAGTGAAATCCAATAGCCAGGAAGACGGTTCTGCAATGCTCCATGGACAGCAAAGGGCACAGAAGACATGGTCATCCACTGTAAGCGGGGGGTCCCAGTTTGTGATGCTTGTTCATACCACTGGATCAGACTCATGAGGTTGAGAGACAGGAACTGCCCCAGTGCAATGGCTTTTCTGCTTTAAAAACTCTCCCGCACAGGCTTCCTGTCATCGTCAGACATGACAGACAACCACCAATATTAACACGGAACATAGAAAATCACTGTATGGGCACAGGCCCGTTAACCCACAATGTTTTGCTGAGCCATTGAAATTAGTAATCAAATGCTTGGCTAATCTAATCCTTTCTCCCTACAGAATATCCATGTTCTTCCATTTCCTACACAAGAGCAACTTGAATGCTTCTATCGTATTTGCCTCAACTACCACACCTAGCGGAACGTTCCAGGCACCCGACGTGCTCCGCACATCTCCTTTGAACTTTATCTCACCTTAAATGCATATCTTCTAGTGTTAGACATTTCAACCCTTGGAAAAATATGTTGGCTGACTACTCTATGTACATCTCCCTTAATTTTTTAAAAATCTGTCCCCTGCTCCGGAGAATCCAACCGGAGTTTGTCCAACCTCTCTTTATACCACGTGCCTTCTAATCCAGGCCGCATCCTGGTTAACTTCTACATCCTCTCTGAACCCTTGGCATCCTTCCCGAAAAAAAAATGCAATCAAGTTAATAAGACAGGTCTTGTCCCACACAAAACCAAGGTGACTGTCCTTAATTTTGCCACAGTTTTCCAAATACTCATAAATCCTATCCTCTTCAGTAACTTCCTTACTGTTGACATGTGTCTCCTGGTCTACTGTTTACAGGATTTCCCTTCTGGAGTAATAGAACAGCATTAGCTACTCTCCAGTCCTCCAGAACCTCACCTGTGGCTAGAATAGGTATGAAAATATTGGTCAAAGCTCCAGCAATCTTTTCTCTTGCCTCATTCAATAACCTGGGGTATATCCTATCAGATCCTGGGGATAAATGAAGTATAATGTATTTTAAAGACCTCCTTCTTTATCTTGAAATATCTAGTATATTTGCATGCTCGCACTAATCTCTCTATCCTCCACATCCTTCTCCTTGGTAAATACTGATTGCTAATTACACATTTAGGACCTCACCCATACCCTTTGCCTCCAAACACATGTTCCATCCTTTATCCTTGGATGTGTCCTATCTGCTCCATAGTTGTTCTCTTGTGCTTGATGTCTGTGACAAATTGTTCCTTGGATCTTGTGGAAAACTAGTTCAAATTTGCAGAGGCCCCAGCAGATGTGTTGGGAACACCCAGTGCCTTGAGTGATATGCCAGAGGATTGGAGGATAGCTAATGTTCTGTTGTTTGAGAAAGGCTCTAAGAATAAGCTGGGAAATTATAAGCCAGTGAGTCTGATATCAGTAGTGGGTAAGTTATTGAAAGTTATTATAAGGGACAAGATAGGTAAGCATTTGGATAGACAGAGACTTATTAGGGATAGTCAACATGGCTTGTGCATGGTAGGTGTCCAACCAAACTTATAGTGTTTTTCGAGGAGGTTACCAGAGAAGTGGATGAAAGTAAGGCAGTGGATGTAGTCTACATGGACTTTAGCAAGGAGAAGCCAAAGTTTGGTATAGGTGGTTGCCTCTCTGACTGGAGGCCTGAGACCAGTGGTGTACCACAGGAACCTGTGTTGGGTCTGTTGCTGTTTGTCACCTGTGTGACATGTAAGTGGAAACGTGAAGAAACATAATCTACACCAATATTTTTGCTCTAATATAAAATACAAAACACGATCTATTTTTAGTGTTTGTTCATGTCTCTTTCAGGACTTCTTGCCAGATGGCATTTGAGAGAAATGGACAGTATCAACCTGAAAATTTGACTGTGTCTTTTCCACCATGATGGTCCCTGATCCACTGAACTCCCCCAGCATCTTGTTTGTTCCAGATTTCAGCATCTTATATTTCAACTTTTGATCAACTTAATTATTATTATTATTATTTTTCTATATTTGCACAGTTTCTTTTGCACATTGCTTGCTTGTCAATCTTTGAGTGTAATTTTTCATTGATTCTACTGTATTTCTATGTTCTACTGTGAATGCCTGTGAGAAAATGAACCGCTGCCTGATATGGTGGTAGAGGCAAATACATTAGAGGCTTTTAAGAGATGTCTGGACAGGCACACAAGTGTGCGGAAGATGGACAAATATGGACATTGTGTCGATAGGAGGGAATAGTGTTTGGGGTGTTTTTGATTTCCTTTTTCGCTGGTTCAGCACAACACTGTGGGCTGAATGGCCTGTTCCTGTGCTGTACTCTTTGATAATAAACTTAATTTGAACTTTGAAATTGCTCTAGAGCATAGGTTCCCAATCTGGGGTCCATGGTTAATGGGAGGGGTCTAATGCATAAAAAAGTTTGGGAACCCCTACTCTATTGCATAGTGTTTGGATTGAAAAAGTCAAGACTGTCTGTATTATTGGAAAAGGCATGATGGTGTACATGAATTTGCAGAGGCAGAGAATGGAAAGAGACAGTGGGTCACCGGAAGCCTTTGTAGGTAGAAAAGCATGAGTGATGTTTAAATGAGACTTTGCGTGAAGATAGGGTAACTGCCTTTTCTTCAAGACATAATGCAATGATCTTTTTTGGGAAAGAATCAAAAGGTGAAATTTGTTTATAATGATTAGCGCAGCGTGGATTCAAGTATAGATAAAAACAGAAGAAACAATAGCACAAGGAACAAGTAAACAAAATCCTTTCTTCAAGGAAGTACGAAGGGGTGACAGACAGGTCTGAACTGTTGAGTTCTCCGATAATGACACACCATTAAATCAGTATTAGCAGGACTATGTTTAATTTAGTCATTCAGTCAGAGCTCCCCTGCAGCTAATTCCTTTCAGAGGTATTAAATTGAGGTTGCCCATAGTAACTCTATGTTGTTGCTCTGGCTAGTTCCTATCTGTTGCTTGGGAAGCAATGCTTTTCTCGATTTTGTACTTGTTCAGATAAAGACAACCAAGATGGCTCAGGTAAATATTAATAGATCTGCTTCACATTTAGGATTGTCATCCAGGTTTCCCAAATTACACCATCCTTTATCAAGGTTGGGCGATCCTGAAGCTGTTTCAGTACAGGGTATTTCCACAAGCAGAGGAAGATTTGCTTCTCAGAAGCTCAGGGATAGTAGGATGTCATTGAAATTCAGTGTCAACACATCGGAAAAGAGTGAATCTGGATCTGCATTGGAACATGCGTTAAAAATGCACAAGATGGAACAGCTGGACAACTGGAGGAAACTGGATCGTTGGTTAAATCTCAGTAAGTGGCAATATTAAATGATTTTTAATGATATCTTGAATTAAGTATACACACCATTCAGTAAATTAAACATTCTCAGTTGTCCCTCTGACCACTACCCCCCAATAAAATATGGATCTATATCACACATGAACAAGAAGAATGCATGGGTGATAAATTCTCAGGGGATTTGGAAGGAAAAACACTGAATTTCTAGTCTTCAAATGCTTTAGGGAAACATTGCTTGCTGATCAGGGTGATATCCTCTGCTCGCCTTTTCCAAAAGTGCTGCACAGTTTACTAGGAATGCACTATTTAAAATGCATGTCTAAAATGAAACACTATGGAGATTTTCTGCTGATGTTGTCTTTACAGTCCTGGAGATTAGCTGGCATTTACATTTCTACTGAATAGTACAGGAGCACTCTGGTGTATTCAAGAATCTTACCCAATGGTTAGCAATAGGTTGTGCTTGCCAACACTGTCTAGGGTTCAGAAACTACAAGCCAAGCATGAGTAAGAAATCAAAACTTTGAAGAACTTTGAAGAAAACAAATTCAATTGTATTTCTTTCTCCTCTAATTGCCTGCAAGAAAATAAATCTCAGTATATGGTAACATTTATGTACTTTGATAATAAATTTACTTTTAACTTTCAATTTACCTTGAACTTTGAAAACTGCAGAGTATAAATTTACTACCCACTCATTACAAATCTGTCCTTCCATATTCTTAAAATACCCCTGCAAGTGTCAGTGTACCTGCACTCTGAACTTCGCATGTTTGTATAGACCAGGGGTTCCCAACCTGGAGACCATGGACCCCTTGCTTAATGGTTTTGCTCCATGGCTTAAAAAGGTTGGGAACTAATTGCAAACAAGAGAGAATCTGCAAGTACTGAAAATCCAAGCAACACACACAAAATGCTAGGGGTAATCAACAGATCAGGCAGCATCTATGGAAAAGACTACAGTCAATGTTTCAGGCCAAGACGTAAGAACATAAGAAATAGGAGCAGGAGTCGGCCATCTGGCCCATTGAGCCTGCTGTACCATTCAATAAGATCATGGCTGATCTGTCTGTAAACTCAGCTCCAGCTACCTGCCTTTCCCCATAACCCCTAATTCCCTTACTATGCAAAAATCTATCCAACCGTGTCTTAAATATATTTACTGAGGTAACCTCCACTGCTTCATTGGACAGAGAATTCCACAGATTCACCACTCTTTGGGAAAAGCAGTTCCTTTTCATCTCCATCCTAAATTTACTCCCCCAAATCTTGAGGCTATGTCCCCTAGTTCTAGTCTCACTTACCAGTGGAAGCAACTTTCCTGCCTCTATCTTATCTATCCCTTTCATAATTTTATGTTTCTATAAGATCTCCTCTCATTCTTCTGAGTTCCAGTGAGTACAGTCTGACTTCATAGTCTTTCTTCATAGTCTGACTTCATCTCTCTTCATAGTCTGACTTCATCTCTCTTCATAGTCTAGCCCCCTCATCTCTGGAATCAACCTGGTGAACCTTCTCTGCACTGCCTCCAAAGCCAGTATATCCTTCTTCAAGTAAGGAGACCAGAACTGCACACAGTACTCCAGGTGCGGCCTCACCAGTACCCTGTACAGTTGCAGCATAACCTCCCTGCTCTTAAATACAATCCCTCTAGCAATGAAGGCCAATGTTCCATTTGCCTTCTTGATGGCCTGCTGCACCTGCAAACCAGCCTTTTGTGATTCATGCACAAGCACTCCTGTCCCTCTGAACAGCAGCATGCTGCAATTTTTTTACCATTTAAATAATAACCTGATCTTCCATTTTTCCTTCCTGCTGAAGGGCCTCAGCTCGAAACGTCGACTGTACTCTTTTCCATAAATGCTTCCTGGCCTGCTGAGTTCCTCCAGCATTTAATGTGGGAACTAGTCGTATACACAGCAAATGATAGTGGGATAATTAAATGTCATCCCCTCTGGAAAGCATACTAAAAACAGACTACACATATTCATCTGTTTACCAGACTTAATTGTTACCTAGGGTTGGGGTATGCCCCTGCTCTGTGTCACTTCCCACCCTCATTACTTTCAAACAAACAGCTGCATCTTCCAGCTTATTGGAAACTGGGCAGGTACTGCTTGTACCTTTCTGGCCATTGGAATCAAACCTATATCTACAGCTCCTCCAAGAGGACCACAGCCTTGCCGTGGTTTGGAGGCTCGTGTGCCTCAATGACCCAGAGAGCTCTGCTGGCTGGAGTCAGGGCTTTATGCTTTGGCTCCTGGTAGGGTCACCCACATCAAACAGGTCAAAGGGCAGAGGCCAGACTAAGAGTGGTCCACCTGTCCTCCAGTTTTGGGGGTTCAGCTCAGGGCCAACAACCTGAACTGGTAAAACAAAACTGTTACAGAAACAGCAATGAAGAATTATACATCTCAGTGTGATGGCATTCCTGAGTGTCCACCCAGGACTTGCATGACTAAGAAAAGTGAAAACCAAGCTACTGACACAATGAAGGAAGCCCTCCAGAGATGGAGGACCTCCACTGCTGCCCGAAATGCCAGCAGCATACCTGGCAGTAGGCAGGTTTACTGCTGTTCTATGGCATTAAACATTGGTACCCTGAAACTCCATGTTAACGTGCCAGTTATTTACATTAATGCACTGATACCACAGATGTATTGTATTGTAGTATGTTACAATATGATTTTGAAGCTACAACAACACATCTTGAGTGGATCCAAACTTAAGGTGGATGGGCAATCATCAAAAATGTGAGCTTACTAAACATTGTTTACATTAGCCAGAGGTGGCTTTGAAGATGAGAAGAATCTAGGGCAGGGGATCCCAACCATTTTTTATGCCATGGACCCCTGCCATTAGCCAAGGGGTCCATGGACCTCAGGTTTGAAACCCTTGATCGAGAATAAAGCCTTTCAATGTCCGTTTCAATGGGTTGCCTTCCAGAAGAGATGAGACATAAAAACATAAGATTAAAATTAGGCCATTTGGCCTATTGAGTGTTCTCTGCTATTCGATCATGGCTGATTTATTATCCCTCTTAACGTTATTCTCCTGCCTTCTCTCTGAAGCCCTTGAAACTCTTACTAATGAAGAACCTAATCAACCTCGGCCTCAAATCTACCCAATGGCTTGGCCTTTGAGATCTATGGTCCTGAATAATAGGTTGTACAAAAGTTAGTAATGCTCCCTCCAGTTCCAATAGGTTCAGTCTTGACCTTTGGCCTTATCTGTATGTAAATTAAAGTAAGGAATTTTAAACACAGACCAGTACCACAAAGGAACAGACCCTTTGGCCATTGATGTCTGTACCAAATATGATACCAAATTAAAATACATCTCTTCTGTCTGCACATGATCCAATTCTCTCCATTACCAATATATTCTTGTGTTTATTTACCTAAAATGCATGTGCTCCAGTATATGGGTGGCAAGGTGGAGATACATCTCTACTAAAGAGGTGTAAGGCACTCTTTCCCTCTGCTAGCCTGCAGATCACCCTTGGGCAAGGTGTAGCACCTGTTTAGCAACCCCACCTCCCCCACCCCGGATCAGGGTCATGTGAAGTCATGGGAGCAGGTTGTGGATGGCCGTATGAGCCGCTGGTGCATATCACAAGTCCTAGTTATGGGAGCTTTGACGCCAGGCGGACAATCTCTGAAGAGTATTGATGATGGCTGGGCTTACCCACCTTGTAAAGACACTGCCCAGAAGGAGGCAATGGCAAACCACTTTTGTACAAGAATTTGCCAAGAACAATCATGGTCATGGAAAGACCATAATGATGATATTGATGACCCTGGGACATTGAATCTGATCATCTGCCCCATCTAGGCCTCTTATAATTTTATAAGCCTCATTCAGGTCTCCCCTCACCCTCCAACACTCCAGAGAAAACAACCTAAGTTTGTCCAACCTCTTCTAATAGCACATTCCCTCTAATACAGGCAGCCTCCTGCTAGACCTCTTCTATATTCTTTCCAAAGTTTACCCTTCCTACTGAGGATTAGTTTAGTAGTGTTCAAGAAGTTGATATTAGTACAAGTTTCAAAGTTCAAAGTAAAAATTATTATCAGAGTTCATACATGTCACCACATACAACCCCGAGAGTCTTTTTCAGCAGGCATACTCGGCAAATCTATAGAACCCTAACAGTAAACAGGATCAATGGGAGAACAAGAGCACAGAAGACAACACACTGTGCAAATGCAAATATAAATAAATACCAATAAATAATGAGAGCATGAAATAACAAGGTAAAGAGTCCTTAAAGTGAGATCATTGGTTGTGGGAACATCTCAATAGATGAGTGTAGTTATCCTCTTTTGTTCAAAAGCCTGATGGCTGAGGGGTAGTAACTATTCTTGAACCTGGTGGTGTGAGTCCTGAGGTACTTGTACCTTCTACATGCTGGCAGCAGCGATAAAAGAGCATGGGTCTAGGTGGTCAGGATCTGTGATGATGGATGCTGCTTTCCTATGATAGTGTTTCATGTAGATGTGCTCAATGGTTAGGAGGGCTTTACCCGTGATATACTGGGCCAAATCAACTGCCTTCTGTAAGCCCAGCAGGAAGAGGAAGAAAGAAATTGCCTTTAAACTCACGAGAGAGCATAGGCCGTCAACTTTTTGCTGTTGATGTTTCTGTAGCAGGCAATTTCTTGTTTTACGAGGTTGAGTTGCTAGCTCGACGCTCAACCCAGCACGGATGCAAAGCGTGCCGGGGGAGTCAGCTGGACTCGGGAGACTTTGCTCCGAAGTCCGGCGCTGAAGCCACTATGCCACCAGCTGGCTCCGAGCCCAGCAGGAAACACAGGCAATTCTTTGCTGGCAGGAAGTTCTGGGTCTGTGTCCTTTTGTTTCTTTTGCTCTTATGCAATTTCCATCCTTGGATATTCTTTTGTAACAGGATGGAGAGAAAAAATAAGTGACTCACTCCCACCATGAGCCATTCCCTTGTTCTTTTGATGTCTGTTTGCAGAAAAGGATTGGTTAGTTGCCTATGCACTCTTTGAATTCAAGATTAATGCATTTTAGGACAATCCCGAAAAAAAAAGCAGATATATTTTACGTGTTTGTGGAAGTGAGAATTAAGGAAAATAATCTACAAAGATTTGGTCTTATTGGCAAAACGTCAAACGACTGAACTAGCAACTCATATTTTATTTATAGGAAACATCAATGGAGAGCTTCAGTTCATAATTTTGTAATGGTCTGCCTGATAATGATGGTAACTTTTGAATTTTCTAGAAAAGCAGTGGGCTTGTGACCCCAGATCGGTTGACCATGATTCTCAAACAGTTATCTCACCAAGGCCTGGAACACAGATGAGACTAAAAATTGACGAGGTGAGTGCTCTTTCTAAATTTGGTAAAGAAATGCTGTGAATGCTGGAAATCTTGAGCATTGGCCAGCTGTTGACCTCATGGGAAGTGACCTCTTGGTGGGGCCAAGAGAGTGTGACCCCACCATCCAGGTCATGCTTTCTTCTCATTGCTGCCATCAGGACTCACACCACAAGGTTCAGGAATAGTTATCAGGCACTTGAACCAAAGGGGATAATTTCACTTAATTTCACTTGCCCCATCAGTAAAATGTTCCCACAAACTATGGACTCACTTTCAAAGATTCTTCATCTCGTGTTCTTGATACTTAGATTAGATTAAATTATGAGGACATGCAGTCCTCTTTTATTGTTATTTAGTAATGCATGCATTAAGAAATGATACAATGTTCCTCCAGTGTGATATCACAGAAACACAAGACAAACCAAGACTAAAAAACTGATAAAAACCACATAATTATAACATATAGTTACAACAGTGCAAGGCGATACTGTAATTTGATGAAGAACAGACCATGGGCATGGTAAAAAAAAAGTCTCAAAGTCTCTCAAAAGTCCCATCATCTCACGCAGACGGTAGAAGGAAGAAAAACTCTCCCTGCCATGAACCTCCAGCACTGCAAACTTGCCGATGCAGCATCCTGGAAGCATCCGACCACAGCCGCCTCTTGAGTCCGTCTGAAAACTTCGAGCCTCCGACCAGCCCTCCGACACCGAGCACCGAGCACCATCTCTGCTGAGCGCTTTGACCCGGGCCCCGGCCACAGGCAATAGGCAAAGCCGAGGATTTGGGGCCTTCCCCTCCGGAGATTCTCAATCACACAGTAGCAGCGGCAGCGAAGCGGGCATTTCAGAAGTTTCTCCAGATGTTCCTCCATGCTTCTCACAGCTGTCTCCATCAAATCAGGATTGTGCACGGTACCTACTTAACAAATACCGATATCATTTCAGAGCAGCCGCGCGCGCTGCGTCGCGCCACTATCTTCTTCTCCTTTATGCTCATTTATTTATTATTATTATTTTTCTTTTTGTATTTGTACAGTTTGTTGTCTTTTGCGCACTGTTTTTTCATCCTGTTGGTGTGGTCTTTCATTGATTCTAGTATGGTTTTTGGATTTACTGAGTATGCCCACAAGAAAATGAATCTGGGGGGTGCATATGATGACATAGTAAATGTACTTTGATAATAAGTTTATACCGAACTTTGAACACACACAAAAATGTTGGAAGAACTCGACCACTCAGCATCTATGAAGGGGAATAAGCAGCTGAGGACAGGACTCTTCATCGGGACGGGTTGAAGGGTCTCAGATGCAACGATGAGTTGCTGACTTCCTCGAGCATTTTGTGTGTGTTGTTCTAAATTCTATATATATTTTGCACACTCTAAAGCAATTCTCAACAAGATAAGCTTTTTTTTTAGGCAAACACAAATACTTAATTGTTTAGACAAGCTGCAAAAAAGGAAGGTCATGGGTGTAGAGTTTGAATTTTATTTTTAAAAATGGCCAACAACATTTAGCATTGAATTGTACATTATTAAATATATTGTAGCAGGTGTTTGGTTGACATAGAGTGGCAAGTGGTAAGGCCAGAGTAACAGGCAGAGGTTCATATCATGGGAAATTTGCTCAAATAATGTATTATTTTGTCAGTTCAATATGCAGTATTTATGCATAATCTTTATAATTGCTTCATTTTAAAATATGGTGAGGCTGCCATAACTCGGAATAAATTCCCAGCGGTATATTCGGACAATGAAAGGCAGTACGATCAACAGCACCTTTATCTAACTGCCTGACTAGTTATACAGAAAAGACAGTGGCCTCATCTTGCATGGCCATCGTTCCTTGGCACAGGCTGTAAAAGTAGAAGGTTCTACTCTAAGACTACTGAATGAATTGTAACCTGGTGTCAGAGTGTAGTGGAATGTCCTCTATGTATCTGGTTCAGGACATTTCCGGTGATGAGGAAGAACATAGAACAGTACAACACAGGAACAGGCTTTTCGGCTTACAACATTGTGCCAAACCAAATCATTTCGCTAACTAAACAAATCTCTTCTGCCTACACATGTCCATATCCTTCCATTTTCCTCACGTTCATGTGCCTATCTAAACCTCTCTAAAAGTCTCTAATGTATCTGCCTCTCCCACCACCCAACGCAGCAAATTCCAGGCACTCACCACTCTCTGTGTAAAAGAAAACCTGCCCTCACATTTCCTTTGAAACGACCCTTTCTCACTTTAAATGCATGCCCTCTGGTATTAGACATTTTAACCCTAGGAAAAAGATGCTGTCTGTCTACTCTGTCTATTCCTGTCATAATCAGATCGCCCCCTCAGCTCCACCACATCACGGAAAACAACCTAAATTTTTCCAACCTCTTGTAATAGCACATGACTTCTAATACAGCCAGCATCCTAGTAAACCTCTTCTGCACCGTCTCCAAAGCCTTAACAGCCTTCCTATAATGGGAGACCAGAACTGTATGCAATATTCCAGAGGCAGCCTAACTAGAGTTTTACAAAGCTGCACCACAACTTCCTAACATGAACTCATTGCCTCAATGAAGGCAGGCCTGCATATTCCTTCTTAACCACCTTATCAACCTGTGTAGTCACTTTCAGGGAGCTCTAAACTTGGACCTCAAGATCCCTCTGCTCATCACCTCTGTGCTTTTGCCTTTAACAGTGTACGGTCTTTTTGCATTTGACCTACCAAAGTTCAACACTTTTAGCTGAGTTAACCTCCATCTGCCATTTCTCAGCCCATATCTGCAACTGAACCATGTCCCACCGCATTCTTTGCCAGCCATCTGATCTATCCACAGCACCAACAATCTTCCTATCGTCTGCAAACTTACTAACACATGCACTATATTTTCATCTGGGTGATTTGTACACATCACAGCAGCAGAGGTCCCAGTACAGATCCCTGCAGAACACCACTAATCACAGAACTTCAACAAGAGGTCAAGAAACATGACACTACCCAGGTCAAAGCAGACCCCTTGGTTTGATACTTCAATCACCAGCTTACTCAGTTCTTCAGCATTGCTGCAGGTTGTCTGCATTGTGTACAAGATGCACAGGAGCTTCAATAACGTCACCTCTCAAACATGCCACTTTCACCACTTGGTCATATGCCCCTAACTTGGAAATCTATCAATGCATATTAAGTTGGTAAGTTCGAGTTGGTTAAAAACCTGCATTTTTCAGTGATTTCCTTTAATACAGGGGTTCCCAACTATTTTTATGCCATGGACCAATACCATTAAGCAAAGGGTCTGTGGACACCATGTTGGGAACCCCTGCTATAATAGAAGGATTGCAATGTTCAAGAAGGCAGCTCACCACCAGCCTATAAAGGACAGTAAATACTGACCAACAGGAAAATGTGATGTTAGCATCTATTTCAAGAGGACTAGAATATAAAAGCAAGGGTGTAAAGTTGAGGCTTTATAAAGCTGTGGTGAGGCCTCTCTTGGAGTTTTGCGAACAGGTTTGGGTCCCTTATCTTTAGAAGGGATATGCAGACACTGGAGAGGGCTCAAAGGGCGTTTCCGAAAATGATTCCAGCATTGAACGGCTTGTCGTATGAAGAGCGTTTGATGGCTCTGGACACGTACTCACTGGAATTCAGAAGAATGAGAGGTGACCTAATTGAAGCCTACTGAATGTTGAAAGGCCTCGACAGAGTGGGTGTGGAGAGGATGTTTGCTATGGTGGGGGAGTCTAGGACCAGAGGACCACAGCCTCAGCAAATAGGGATATCCTTTTAGAAAGGAGATGAGGAAGAATTTCTTTAGACAGAGAATGGTGAACCTGTGGAATTCATTGCCACTGGTGGCTGTGGAGGTCAAGTCATTGGGTATAGTTAAGGCAGAGGTTGATACATTCTTGATTAGTCAGGACATGAAGGAATACAGGGAGAAGGCAGAAGATTGGGGCTGAGAGGGAAAATGGATCAGCTCTGATGAAATGGCAGAGCAGACTCGATGGACCAAATGGCCTAATTCCGCTCCTTTATCTTTTGGCGCTATGGTCTTATATCCCATGAATGAATCCAGAATAATCACAATGCATGACTCTGATGCATCACAATGCAGCATTAGGGTTAGAATGGTGTGAAAATTCTAAAAATAATAAAATAATAATTAAATTCAGTAAGATTGAACATTTTATTACTACAAATTACTGTAAATAAAAAAAGTCTCTTAAACTTTAGGGAGCTTGAAGCACAAAGTATTATCTACCTCATTTTACTAGCTGATCTCAGACATATCTACACGCCATTTCCTTCTTTGCAAGTAAACTGAAGTTAATGCAAAGAAACATGGGTAAATGTTTTACGTGCAAAAAAGCTAGAAGTGACAAAAAGAATTGAAAACACAAACACGAGAAAATCTGCAGAAGCTGGAAATCCAGAGTAATACACACAAAACACTGAAGGAACTCAGCAAGTCAGGCAGCATCTATGGAAAAGAATAAACGGTCGACATTTCAGGCCAAGACCCTTTTTCAGGATTGAGAAGGAAGGGGGAAGATGCCAGAATTCAAAGGTGGGGGAAGGGAAAGAGGAGCTAGAAGGTGATGGGCAAAGCCAGTTGGGTGGGAAAGGTCAAAGGCTGGAGAAGAAAATATCTGATAGGAGAGGAGTGTGGACAATAGGAGAAAGGGAAGGAGCAGGGGACCAAGGGGGAAGTAATAAGACCATAAGACATAAAAGTAGAATTAGGTCATTCAGCCCATCGAGTCTGCTCCGCTATTAGGCAGGTAAAAAGAAATAAAAAGTCCGAATTAGACACAGAGGAAGTGGGAGATGTTTAATTCACCGGAAGGAGAAATCGATATTCATACCACCAGGTTGGAGGGTACCCAGACAGATTATAAGGTGTTGCTCCTTCACCCTGAGGGTGGCCTCATCTTGGCACAAGGGGAGGCCATGGATCGACATGTTGGAATGGGAATGGGAATTGAAATTGAAATATTTGGCCACTGGGAAATACTGGAGGTGCACAGAAGATTGGGCAGCATTTATGGAGAGCGAAACAGTTAATATTTCAAGTCAATGTTGAAACTAGAACTGGGGAACTGAGAAAACAAAAATGCTTTGGAGCGAGGAGGAGGATTGCAATGCACAGAGGGAATGTCGATGGCTGGATGAAGACTAATCTTGACCAGGTTAACAGCTATTCTGTTGTGATTGAACAAACAGTTAATGACTTGATTCCATGCTCTGCAAATAGAATATAAATGCATTTCTTCCTCCTCTGAACTGGTTACATGAAGAATATGCTAATGATATTCTAATACTTTGGATACCTTAAAAGTTATTTGTGGCAATAACCCAGGTTTTGTGCTCAGTCGTAAAGAAAAGAGAGTTGCCCATAGAAACAAGTAACTTCTGCAGTGATTAGTAATTCCAGCTATGGGACTTCTCAGACACTGGGAAAGAGTGATGTCATCAGGCAGACACAAAGTTAATCACAGAAGTAATTTTCACAGTTACCAAGCCAGAAAGTCAACAATCAGCCAGCTATTTGAACACTTTGTACAGAGCAAAATTAAAATCTAATTACTGATAGGATTTAAGCGGAAATGGGAAAAAAAATCACAATCTCGTGCGCAGCAGTAGCGTAGCGGTCAGCGCAACTTTATTACACCTTGGGGTGTTCCTGAGTTCGGAGTTCAATTCCGGCACCATTCTCTAAGGAGTCTCTGTACATCCTCCCTGTGGAATGCTTGCGATTTCCCTGGGTGCTCCGGTTTCCTCCCACAGACCAAAGGCGTACTGAGTAGGTTAATTGGTCACTGTAAGTTGTCCTGTGATTAGGTTAGAGTTAATCCAGGGTGCTGGTGTTGCTGGTATTGTGCGGCTCAAAGGGCTGGGAGGGCCCACTCTGCGCTGTACCTTTAAATAAATAAGTAAATATTACATGCTATTGATTATTATTAGAACAATGGATTTTTAAACAGTTATCATATAGAATTATACTTCACTCACATCAAACCAGCTCTTTCAGTGTTAAAGAAGTTGATAAACTTTATCAACACACATATTTCAGAAACAACTTCTATTACAACATTACCTCTTTACCTTCATTTTATTCAACAATTGCAAGGTTTGTTTTACTACCAGGATAATTTCTAAATAGTTGAAATTCCTGTCAGTCAACAATGTAGATAATTGAATGCAGCAAAGGAGTAGAAAAACAGAGCATCATTGAGAGCAATTTCTGGATTCTATATTACATACTTCAGAAACTTCCTCTGTTACTACAGCAAATCCTGTTCACCTCACCACAACTTCTGAGTCAATAGTTTTCTCAAAATCTCAAAACGGATTTTCTATTCAATAATGTATTTAACTTACTTTAGCCTTGCAGCTGTTACATTTAATAGTGTTAACCTGCACACCACATTTTTTTCGGCTCACAGAATTGATTAATCTAATCCCATCTATTGAGAGACAAAATAAATCACTGCTCTTGGCAACAACTGGCCAGGATTTTCTGTTATTATTTCAGATTTCCAGCTTTGTTACACTTATTTCCAGGAGGATCACTGGGTATCACTCAGGAGCAGAGACGCCAACTGATTTCTTTTCCCTCTGCTGCTTATAATGATTCACCCAGAAGCTGTATTAGCGCTGCAGTTGAAAGATTGATCCTCAAGATCTATCTGTTTGGCTCAGACCCACAGCATACTCTGCAAAAATGCACTTAAGCCAGGAGCTAAAACCTCTTCAGTCAAGCAGTAGAAACAGGCCCCTTCAGTGGAGAATTCACTTGTAAACTGGCCGTACTCAGTATCGTGGAACTGACATCTCAGCTGTTCCTACCTATCTAAATAGGGACAAAGGCAAGTATCTTAAAGCTCTTTGTCTGGATGTCAACCACTGAGGGAACATCAAGTAGCACGCATTCTTCTGGTCAAAGCTATTGTGAACTTCTGAAAAAAACAACAGTGCTACAATGAAAGATCTATAATTGTGCTTAAATGCATTTTAATATTAAGTACCATTCTTCTCCAGTGAGGGACGGTCTGAACTAGATAGTGAGGCTGTGGTTTCATATTTTTTCCACTTTTTCACAATGGACTGCACTGAGCTCCAAGGTATGTTCAGTGCCTTTGAGATGGTCTTGGACCCTTTTCCAGATTTGTGCTTCACTATTATCATGTTCCTGACTCGTCTTGAATGCCCTTTTGCCTTCATTTTGGTCTGGTCTGTCGAAAATCTACCATGCTGTTGGACCTTACAGAGAGAGGGGGTATTCCTTGAAAACAGGTGATCCTCCAATTTTCTACATCAACACATGGGGTGAGTTGGTAAGATAATACAGTAAATTGCATCGAGAAAAGTTAGTGTAGTAATTACCAAGGGAATGAATACTTTTATAGCCTCACAATCTTAGTCTTTAGTTTTTAGTAAATTGTTGACAGTTTTGGAATTTTTCTTTTGATTTGACATGATGCACGCAAAAAAATCCTACTTCAATATATTGAATATTTCAACAAAAGTGGGACAGTAAAATGTGAACATAGTTGTTGAGGCTGAATACTTTCTCAAGGTACTGTAAATGGTTCTGTTCTATATAATATTACGAAAACAAGTCTACAACCTGAGCAAAGCTGGGTGTTGAATGTTAAGGGATATTTAATTTAACGTTTATGAAGGACAAGCAAAAGGGAAAAGGAAAACAACCAATGCAGTGATAAGAAATGACCTTTGTTTGGATTACTACGGTGTCAATTTGGGTCAAACTAAAAGACAGCAAAAGATGATAACGTTGGTAGGAGTTATTCATGGGCCACCATATAGTAATTGTAATATTGAGCACAGTATAAATTAGAACATTATGCAACAGGGGTGATATAATAATCATTAGGTACTTTAATCAACGTCTCCAAATCAAAATCAGATATAATACCATTAGCATATTTATTTATTTATTTGTATATAGCAGGGGTGATATAAAGAGTTGTTTAATCAACATTTCAGAAGTAGAATTAGGTATAATATCATTGGTGAAGTTATTTATCTGTTTGCTGAGATATAGAGTGACACGGGCCCTTTTGGCCTTTCCAGTAACTCCCGATTTAATCCTAGCCTAATCACAGGGCTATTTACAATGACCAATTAACCTTCCAACCAGTATATCTTTGGACTGTTGGAGGAAACCGGAGTACCCAGTGGAAACCCACGTGGTTATGGGGAGAACATGCAAACTCCTTGCAAGCAGTGGAAGGAACTGAACCTGGGTCGCTGGTACTGTAGAGTGTTGTGCGAACCACTATGCTACCGTGCTGCCCCATGCGAATAGGTAGTGAAATTTGTTGTTTGCAGCAGCAGTCCATTGCATAGCTCATAAAAAGAATTTTTTTTTTGTGTTCATCCATCATCGTCGATGAGGACTAGCACGTGATTTGGATTTAAGTGAGGGAGAGTTGCGCAGCGTCAGCCTCACTCCCTCTTCCCAATTCCCATCTGGATCCAGTGGCAAGACAGAGTCGAGACGGCTGGAGATGGGACTAGATGCAGTGGATGACCAGGACGTCTTCTGTGTCTTGTCCTGCTCTACAAGTTCCACGACACTTGCAGAGACCCCGCCTTCTTGACTGTTGGACCAATAAAAAGAGCTATAAATTACAATAAGACATTATATATATATATTTAATTAAATTAAGTAAGTAATGCAAAAAGAGAACAAAAAAGAAAAAAGAAGTGGATTCAAATTAACAGTAAGGAAGAGGGGTATACAAAATAGTTCTGAAGGTCAATATGTTGAGGAACTGTGTTCAGATCTTTTTTTTCCCAGAAGATTAATTTTGATCTTTTTATAAGGAGTCTTTGAATAAAGAGTGACCATGATGCAAAGGAATTCTTCATTACAGTGGAAAGAAAAGTAGTTTGATCCGAAGATAGGGCCCTAAATCTAAGCAAAGGAAATTGTAAATCTCTGAGGAGTACCCTGTCCCCGGTAGATTGTGGTCCTTCAGTGAAGGCATGTGCTGGAGAATAGGCAACGTTGAAGTGCTGTAACTACACCAGTTATGCATTTTGTTTTGGTATAAAAAACAAAATATGAATTAGGATTCATCCATAGCTTTTAAACAAAGTTAAGAATCTTTCCAATCCAACCACAGCATGCACTGAAGTGAAGAATAGTACCAGTTTCAAAGAGGAGTCATCCCAGATTGAATAGACAACTAGCAGCTGTTTAGAATTCACCACAAGAAATGACTACGAAATTGGTAGAGGGCAAAAAAAAAGAGTCTGAGAATAGACTTCTAAGGAACATAAAAGCAGACT
Organism: Mobula hypostoma; assembly: GCF_963921235.1. Lineage (NCBI taxonomy): Eukaryota > Metazoa > Chordata > Chondrichthyes > Myliobatiformes > Myliobatidae > Mobula > Mobula hypostoma. The sequence continues at coordinate 56,495,637 of NC_086115.1, forward strand.
ATAAAATATTTTGCAACTATATATTAAGAAAACGATTGGGCAAAGTGCACCAGCACCTTCACTTTCTGATGAGGCTGAAGAGAGCTGGACTTTGCACGTCCATACTCATGTCATTCTACAGATACACGATAGAGAGCATTCTAACAAGCTGCACTGCAGCAGATACAGAGGCTCAGCGATGGGTGGCCACGATTGCCCAAAGCATCACTGGCACCAGCCTATCCACCATCAAGGAACATACACAGAAAGGTGTCGGAAGAGGTCCGATAACACCATGAAGACTCCAACCCACCCTGCTCATGGACTGTTTGTTCCACTCCCATCGGGGAGGGTTCTATGTAGCATCCACACCAGGATCACCAGCCCCAAAAACATTTGCTTTCCCCAAACAGAAAGACTGATCAACACCTCTGCCCACTAACTCCACCACTACTTTATTATTTCCCATCAGTCACAAAATGTGCAGCCTAGTGTCACTTTATGGATGTATAATCAATCAATATATATAAACTAGCTTATGTCTTTATATTTATTGTACGTTTTATTATTATTATTATTGTGTTGTTTATCTTTTCGTGTGTTTTTTGTGCTGTTTCAGATCCGGAGTAAAATTTATTTTGTTCTTCCTTTCTCTTGTACACAGGAAATGATATTGAACAATCTTGAATCTTGAAATTATAACGTGGGAACAGAATAATTTCAATTCCTTTGGTTCAGTCTTCATAGAAGACCGTACAATACATATCACAATTGTTTCATCATGTGTGATATAACAAGGGGAGTTAAGAGAAATAAGCATTGGGTTAGAAAATGTGCTGGAGAAATAAATGGGGGGAGAAACTTCAAAATCTCCAGGGTCTGATCATCGGCATGCAAGGTAGCTGTGGAAATGGTTACGGTATTAATCGTCACTTTCAAAAATTCTGTACGTCATTGAATAGACTCACATTTTGGAGGGTGACCAATGTTACTTGCTTATTTACAAAAAGCTCTGGAGAGAAAATGGAGGCCAGAACAGTCATCTTAACATCAGTTGTTTGGAAAATGCTGGAGTCTATTTTAAAGAATGTGATAACACAATGCTTAGAAAATATCAGCAAGGTTAGACAAAGTCAACATGGATTTATAAAAATAAAATCATCTTTGGCAAGCCTACTGGAGTGTTTTTGAGGATATAACTAGTGGAATAGATAAGAGAAAGCACTGGATATGGAATAATTGGATTTTCAGAAGATCTATGCTAGAGTTCCCATGTAAGAGTTAAGTGTACAATAATAAACCATATAGAATTGGCTTAATGTACTGGCATGTATTAGTTATAGACAGGAAATGCAGTAGAAATAAATGGGTCTTTTTTAAAGAGACAGTCAGACATAGGGATCAGGACTTGCGCCATGTTATTTACAATGATGGGGGAATTAAAGGTAATATTTCTTAGTCGGCTAATGACGCTGAAGTGAGGTAATAGTGAGGAGGATGCAAAAGGGCTTCAAGCCAGTCTGGACATGTTGAGTAAGTAGGCAAATGAATAGCTGACGTAGCATGAAATGGAGTCATGTGAAGTCATCCATTTTGGTAGGAAGAACAGAAAGGCATGTTGGTGATAAATGGGAAACGCTGAGACTATTTCTGGAATATTGTGTGTGGTTCTGCTCTCCTTATTAAGATACACACCCAGTGTCCACCTTATAAGGTACACTTATACATCTCGTAAATGGAAATATCTAATCAGTCAATCATCTGACAGCAACTCAATGCATACGAGTATGCAGACATGGTCAAGCAGTTCAGTTGCTGTTCAGACCAAACAGAATGGGGGAGAAATGTGATCTAAATGACTTTGACTGTGGAATGATTGTTGGCACACATTATGTGGTGTTTTGAGAATCTCAGAAGCTGCTCATCTCCTGGTATTTTCACAAGCAACAGTCTCTGGAGTTTAGTGGTACAAAAAACAGAAAAACATCCAGTGAGCAGCAGTGAGTGTGGATGAAAGAGTCTTGTTAATGAGAGAGGTCAGAGGAGAATGGTCAGACTGCTTCAAGCTGACAGGAAGGTGACAGTAAATTAAATAACCACGCATTACAACAGTGGTGTGCAGAAGAGCAGCTCTGAATGCACAACATATTGAACCTTGGAGTGGATGGGCTACAGCAGAAGACCATGAGCATATGTATATGTTATAGCGGGGATGCAAGAAAGGGTCCTAGACTGATTCCTGGGATGGCATTGACTATCATTTTAAGCGAGATTGGAGCAACCAAATCCATGTTCAGAGGAGCTTAGAAGATCAGGATTGAGGACTGGAGACCTCGAGGCGGCTGTGGAGGCCTGTCTTTGTGGGAAAGCGACTTATTCTGCTGTTGGTTTGTTCTGTTGATGTTTTTGCTGCCGTTTGTGTTGTTCTGCTGAGCATTATGGGTATGTTATGATGGCGCCAGAATGTGTGACAGCACTGGGCTGCCCCCAGTACATCCCTGGGTTGTGTTGATTGTTACACAAATAATGCATTTCACTGATGTTTTGATGTACACGTGATCAATAAATATGAATCTGAATCTGATCTCGTTTAAACATGCAGAATTTTTGACCGGCTCAGTACAGGAAGAATATTTATCTATGTATTTAGAGATACGGTGTGGAACAGGCCCTTCTGACCAACAAGCCACACTGCCCAGCAACCCACCTGTTAAAAACCTAGCCTAACCACAGGACAATTTACAATGACCGATTAACCTATCAATCGGTACATCTTTGGACTGTGGGAGGAAACCGGAGCAACCAGAGGAAGCCCATGCGGTTCACGGGGAGAACGTACAAACTCTTTTCAGATGGCTCCAGAATTGAACTCCAAACTCTGGAACGCCCCAAGATGTAGTAACGTTGTGCTAACTGCTATGCTACTGTGATGCCCGGTTATTTCTCTGTTCTTGGGTGAGGACAGTCACCGTTTCAGGGTATAGGGTAAGACATTTCAAACTGAGACGAAGAGCATTCTCTTCACACTGTTGGTGAACTTGGGGAATTCTCTACCACAGGAAGCTGTGCACAAGTTGCTGAACATATTTTGGAAGGAGATCCTGGGTCCATTGTTGTTTGCCATCTACATCAATGATCTGGATGATAGTGTGGTAAACTGGATCAGCAAATTTGCAGATGACACCAAGATTGGGGTTGGAGTGGACAGCAAGGAAGACCATCAGAGCGTGCAGTGGGATCTGGACCAGCTGGAAAAATGGGCTGAGAAGTGGCCGATGGAACTTAACATAGACAAGTGCAAGGTGTTGCACTTCAGCAGGACCAACCAGGGTAGATCATACACAGTGAACAGTAGGGCACTGAGGAGTGCGGTAGAACAAAGAGATCCAGGAATACAGGTCCATAATTCGTTGAAAGTGGCAACACAGGTAGATAGGGTTGTAAAGAATGCTTTTGGCACATTGGCTTTCATAAATTAGACTACTAAATACAGGAGTTGGGATGTTATTTTGAAGTTGTATGACACGTTGGTAAGGCCTCATTTGGACTATTGTGTGCAGTGTTGGTCACCTACTTACAGATATAAATAAGCTTGAAAAAGTATGGAGAACATTTACTGGAGGACCTGAATTATATGGAAGGATTGAATAGGTTAGAACATTATTCCTTGCATCGTTGAAGATTGATAAGAGATTTGATAGAGGTATACAAAATTATGAGGGTATAGATAGACTAAATGCAAGCAGGCTTTTTCCATTGAGGTTGGGTGGGATAACAACTAAAAGTCAGAATCAGAATCAGATTTAATATCATCGGCAAATGTGAAATTTATTAACTTAGTGGCAGCAATGCAATGCAATAAATGATAATATAGAAAATAAAGTAAGTAAATCAATTACAGTAAGCATACATACAATGCCTATAAAAATATTCAACCCCCTTGGTAATTTTCATGTTTTATTGTTTTACAACATTAATTAACAATGGATTTAATTTGGCTTGTTTTTGACACTGATCAAAATAAAAAGACTTTTATGTCAAAGTGAAAACAGATCTCTACAAAGTGATCTAAATTAATTACAAATATAAAACACAAAATAATTGATTACATAACTATTCACCCCCTTCAAGTCGGTATTTAGTAGATACTCCTTTGGCAGCAATTGCAGCCTTGAGTCTGTATGGATGGGTCTCTATCAGCTTTGCACATCTGGACACTGCAATTTTTCCCCATTCTTTACAAAACTGCTCAAGCTCTGTGAGATTGCATGAGGATCGTGAGTGAACAGCACATTTCAAGTTGCTGCAAATTCACAATTGGATTGAAGTCTGGACTCTGACTTGGGCATTCCAAGACATTTACTTTGTTGTTTTTAAGCCATTCCTGTGTAGCTTTGGCTTTATGCTTGGGGTCGTGGTCTTGCTGAAAAGCAAATGTTTTCCCAAGTAGCAGTTGCTTTGCAGACTGCAACAGGTTTTCCTGCAGGATTTCCCTGTATTTTGCTGCATTCATTTCACCCTCTACCTTCACAAGCCTTCCAGGGCCTGCTGCAGTGAAGCATCCCCACAGCACGATGCAGCCACCACCATGCTTCAGGGTGGGGATGGTATGCTTTTGATGATGTGCGGTGTTAGGCTTATGCAAACATAATGTCTAGTCTGAAGGCTGAAAAGCTCAATTTTGGTTTCATCAGACCATAGAACCTTCCTCCAGCTGACTTCAGAGTCTCCCACACGCCTTCTGGCAAACTCTAGCCAAGATTTCATTTAATTTTTTTGTTAACAGTGGCTTTCTCTTTGCCACTCTCCCATACAGCTGCGACTGGTGAAGCACCCGGGCAACAGCTGTATGCGCAGTCACTCCCATCTCAGCCACTGAAGCTTGTAACTAAGCCAGAGTTGTCATAGGTCTCTTGGTGGCCTCCCTCACCGGTCCCCTTTTTGAACGGTGTTACGAGAATACACATAAAATTAAGATGTTTGCTGGCCTGGGCTAGCATCAGTGGCATCAGCAGTTGGTCTGCCACCTGCCCTCAGGGGAAGGAGAGATAAGGAACAATGGAGCAGCGTCTGGAGATGTGTAATGAAGGGATGTGGGAGGAAGAGCTGTCTGGAGCGGCTCCCCCCTTTGAACCCTGAACTGTTTGAAGTGATGGACAGGCGATACCCCAGCAGGGGGATAAAAAGGGACAGGTTCGCTAAGACAGACACACACGCCACCCGAGGTAACGAGACCCTGGAAGCGGTGCGCTTCTCACGAGTGGGTGAGAAGTCCCGGACAACGCACAGGGTGGAAAGGTACGATCAGCGGGAACCCGGTGTGTGTCCGCCCTTGCCTGGGTGCCGGGTTCACTGCAGAGGATCGACCGCATCTGGAGGAGGGGTCACAGTCGGTGACCTCAGGTGACATCACCAAGGACCCGCCCAAATGCTGTTTGTGAGCCATCTCGCTGGTCTGTGAGTGAAGCTGTGCTGAATGATGAGTTGTTCCTACTCTATGTCTCTCTTCCCCACCTTGTCCATCGCCATGACAACGATTACTGCGAACTGAACTACTAAACTGGACTGAACTTTGAGTCATTTTGAAATTGGTCATTTACCCCTAGACAACGATAGAGCTTGATTAATGCTGTTATCTTAGTTCTGTGCACATGTGTGTTTATCATCACTGAACTGTTGCATTTATTATCCTTTCGATTACTGTGTTGCTTGTTTCTTTAATAAAACTTTCTTAGTTCTAGTACTCCAGACTCCAACTGAGTGATCCATTTCTGCTGGTTTGGCAACCCAGTTACGGGGTACGTAACATAAGTGGGGGCTCGTCCGGGATTTTGAACGCTAAATTTGGGACGGAATAAATTGATTGGGTTAAAATTCCCGAAAGAAAGAAAAGACAAACAGCAGAAATGGAGGTTGAGGAATTTATAAAGGCGCCGACCTTGGAGGCATTAGAGGATGCCAGGAAATCGGAATTGATAGCTGTGGCCAAACGGGTGAATCTTGCTAAGGTGAAGTCGACAATGAGGAGAGAGGAGATACACAGAGCTATTGTAGAGCACTATGTATCTAAAGGTGTGTTTTCCCAAGGTGAGCTGGGGGAGGTGTCTATTGAAAAACCTGCTGGAGACGCGGTACAGGTACAGCTTGAAAAACTGAGACTCGAGCACGAGTTCCGGGTACGGCAGTTAGAACACGAAGAGAAGCAGTTAGAAAGGCAGGAGAAAGAGAGAGAGTTAGAAAGGCGGGAGAGAGAGAAAGAGTTAGAAAGGCGGGAGAGAGAGAAAGAGGTAGAAAGGCAAGAGAGAGAAAGACAGTTGGAGAGAGAAGAGAGAGAGAGGGACAGACAGTTGGAGAGAGAGGAGAAACAGAGGGAAAGGGAATTTGAGCTGGAGAAGTTAAAGATAAGGGCCGAGCAGGGGCTCGTGCCGAACCAAGGTGGAGGGTTCCGGGCGACCCAGGAGGTTAGGCTGGTTCCCCCATTTGACGATACCGCTGTGGATCGGTACTTTCTCCATTTCGAAAAAGTGGCCATAAGTCAGGAATGGCCGAGGGATAAGTGGGTTGTCTTACTTCAGAGTGTACTGAAAGGGAAGGCCCAACAAGCTTACTCAGCTTTATCCGCGGAAGATGCCCAGAGGTATGAGGTGGTGAAAGAGGCCATCCTCAGGATTTATGAGTTGGTCCCGGAGGCATACCGGCAGAGGTTCCGGAATGCGAGGAAGCGGTGGGACCGCACGTATTTGGAGTTTGCTCGTGAGATGCAAACATATTGTGAGCGTTGGTGCGCCTCGAAAGGGGTAGAGGGGGATTACGACAGACTGCTGCAACTGGTTCTGATTGAGCAGTTTAAAGGTTGTGTCCCTGAGGGTATGAGACCCTACCTCGATGAGAAAGAGGCAGCCACGTTAGCCGCAACTGCTAAGTTAGCGGATGAGTATGCGTTGACGCATAAAATGAAGGTTGCCCCGAGTAAAGGCTACCAGAAGGGTGGTCAGGACGGAGGGGAGAGTCCGCCGGAAAAGTCAGAAAGTAAGCCGGGGACTAGTGAAAAGGATAAGGTAGACCGGGAGCAGTCTGGTCGGAAGTCTCCTGGGGTCGTCTGTTATAATTGTGGGAAAGTCGGACACTTTGCGTCCAGGTGCTTTGCCCCAAGGAAGGAGACGGGGAAAGGAAAAGCGGAAATTTTGAATGGCTGTATTGAGCTGTTAAGCGAACCGCTAGGGAAGGACAGGTCTGAAAAAGTCCAGGAAGGGCGCGAGAGGTTTATCTCGGCCGGACTGGTGTCAGTGAAAAAGAGGTTAAAACCAGTTCCAGTGCGGATCTGGAGAGACACGGGAGCGTGTCAGTCACTAATACTGAAGAGTGTATTAGAGTTTAGCTCAGAGACCCAGACTGGGGAGGTAGAGGTCAAAGGTGTTGGGGAAGGGACAGAGTCAGTCCCTTTGCACCAGATACATTTACAGAGCAACCTGGTCTCTGGACTAGTCACGATTGGGGTGAGGTCCGAATTACCGATGAAAGACGTGGAAGTCTTGCTCGGTAATGACATCGCCGGAGGAATCGTGTTCCCAGTCGTGAGATTGACGGGTCAGCCTGCCAGCATGGAGGCCCCGCCCGCGATGGTGAATTTGGCTGAAACATTTCTGCCAACCTTGTATGAGACAGGGTGTCGTGAGATAAGAGGTAGTGAGGGAGCTGGGACGGACGTAGCAGTAGCCAGGAAAGAATTTGTGCAGACGCAGGAGCGAGACGAGGGGCTGATGGTTTTTGCCGAGACATCCCTCTCTGACACAGCCTTGACAAGCTATTGTGCGGATGAGGAAGTGCTAAGGAAGAAAGGGAAATCAAGTACAGCATCCGCAGATGAGGAGTGGGGGGTGGTGCAAAAGAGTTATGGGGATGAGGTTTTTAACATGGCCCACGAGGTACCCCCCGGTGGACATTTTGCGGTGCTGGAGGAAACAGTTGGTGGAATCATGAAAGAGAGTTACCGGCTGCCCAGGGGAAAAATGTTATTGATCATGACCGACGCGAACTGAGACGGTCACCGGCTTTTGATATGCTAACAAACCTAGTCGGTGTTAGCGTGGAAATCAATGAAGCTAGGGGCCCCCTGCTAAGAGGAAAAAACCATTTTGAAAAGATTAGGATGGGATCGGTCAGATGGGAGAAGGCTATTGTTTTGGCCAGGTCTACTGATAAGGTCTCTCCCTTAATCCCCGAAGGAGTAATTAAACGACTCGCACCCATGTGTTTGATTGTCCCGAGGAAATGCAAAGAACTGGGACGTTGGGTTATGTCGGTTACAATAGGGCAGCCAAGCAAACAACACCCATATTTTTTGAGTAATTCAGTGACTAAAGGGCTGATGAACACAGAGGTGTGTATTGGCAATTTAACACGGCTGTCTGAAGCCAGCGTGATAGTGAGCCTTGGAAAAAATGAATTCGGCCACACGAGAGTCACTTACCTGGGAATTGTGGTGACACAGGGGCAGCTGGCAGTGATGCAAGCTACAGTGCAGGCTATCGCTGACCTCCCAACCCCGACAGACAAGAGGGCCCTCAGAAGGCTCTTGGAGATGGTGGGGTACTGCAGGAAGTTTTGCAATAACTCTGCGGTCAATACCCGTCCCCCTCCTACTAAGCCCTTGCGAGAGAAAATTGAGTCGGAATGGGACGACCCTTGTTATTGTGGTCCGGGACAAAACCAAATGAGAGGTTACATTGGTCGCAATTCATCAGTGTTTTTGGCCACTATGAAGTTTGCTGAGTTGGAGCCTGGTCTAAGGGATTATTAATAACACGTGTAAAAGGAACAGAAAATGTGATGACTGTCTGTCAAGGTGTTGACAGCTTCAAATTCTCTGTATTAGCTAAATAACTGTTAAAGATGTATATTGTGTATGTATCAGATAATGTAGTCATGTTTGTAATTTTTACCTCCCGGTAAAAATCCTTAAAGGGGGGAAGTGTTACGAGAATACACATAAAATTAAGATGTTTGCTGGCCTGGGCTAGCATCAGTGGCATCAGCAGTTGGTCTGCCACCTGCCCTCAGGGGAAGGAGAGATAAGGAACAATGGAGCAGCGTCTGGAGATGTGTAATGAAGGGATGTGGGAGGAAGAGCTGTCTGGAGCGGCTCCCCCCTTTGAACCCTGAACTGTTTGAAGTGATGGACAGGCGATACCCCAGCAGGGGGATAAAAAGGGACAGGTTCGCTAAGACAGACACACACGCCACCCGAGGTAACGAGACCCTGGAAGCGGTGCGCTTCTCACGAGTGGGTGAGAAGTCCCGGACAACGCACAGGGTGGAAAGGTACGATCAGCGGGAACCCGGTGTGTGTCCGCCCTTGCCTGGGTGCCGGGTTCACTGCAGAGGATCGACCGCATCTGGAGGAGGGGTCACAGTCGGTGACCTCAGGTGACATCACCAAGGACCCGCCCAAATGCTGTTTGTGAGCCATCTCGCTGGTCTGTGAGTGAAGCTGTGCTGAATGATGAGTTGTTCCTATTCTATGTCTCTCTTCCCCACCTTGTCCATCGCCATGACAACGATTACTGCGAACTGAACTACTAAACTGGACTGAACTTTGAGTCATTTTGAAATTGGTCATTTACCCCTAGACAACGATAGAGCTTGATTGATGCTGTTATCTTAATTCTGTGCACATGTGTGTTTATCATCACTGAACTGTTGCATTTATTATCCTTTCGATTACTGTGTTGCTTGTTTCTTTAATAAAACTTTCTTAGTTCTAGTACTCCAGACTCCAACTGAGTGATCCATTTCTGCTGGTTTGGCAACCCAGTTACGGGGTACGTAACAACGGTCACTCAGTTTTTGAGGATGGCCAGCTCTAGGCAGATTTACAGCTGTGCCATATTCTTTCCATTTCTTGATGATTGACTTAACTGTACTCCAAGGGATATTCAGTGACTTGGAAATATTATTGTATCCATCTCCTGACTTGTGCTTTTCAATAACCTTTTTGTGGAGTTGCTTGGAGTGTTCTTTTGCCTTCATGGTGTAGTTTTGCCAGGATACTGACTCACCGGCAGTTGGACCTTCCAGATACAGGTGTATTTTTACTACAATCAATTGAAACACCTTGACTGCAGACAGTCTTATCCATGTAACTAACTATGTGATGTCTAAAACCATTTTGGCTGCATCAGTGATGATTTGGTGTGTGATATTAAAGGGGTTATTTTGTGTTTACTATTTGTAATTAATTTAGGTCACTTTGTAGAGATCTGTTTTCACTTTGACAAGCAAGAGTCTTTTTCTGTTGATCAGTGTCAAAAAAAGCACAATTAAGTCCAGTGTGATTCAATGCTGTAAAACAATAAAACATGAAACTTCCAGGGGGTAGGGGTGAATACTTCTTACAGGCACTGTAGGTATATTAAGTCGTTAAATTAGAAATAGTGCAATAACAGAAATAATATAAAAAAGTAAGGTATTGTTCATTAGTTCAATGTCCATTCAGGAATGGAATGGCAGAGAGGAAGAAGCTGCACCTAAATCACTGAGTGTAAAGGTGAAAGGTGCAAAGTTTAAGGGGAACTTGGGGGGAAACTTCTTCACTCGGTGGGTCGTGAGAGTGTAGAATGAGCTGCCACTGCAAGCGGTGTATACAAGCTTGATTTCAATGTTTGAGAGAAGTTTGGATAGGTACTTGGATGGTAGGTGTATGGAGAGCTATGGTCCTGGTGCAGGTGGATGGGAGTAGGCAGTTTAAATGGTTTAGTACAGATTAGATGGGCTGAAGGGCCCGTTTCTGTGCTTTTCTATGACCCTATGTGATAGACATCAAGGGGCATTGGGAGAAAGTAGAAATATGCTTCTGAGCTAAAAGTATCAACCATAATCAGAGTGAGTGGAGAAAGATCAAAAGTACTGAACTTAGTAATTCTGTTCTTGTTTTGCAACACACACTTGCTGTTGCAAAATGCTGGAGGAACTCAGCAGGCCAGGCAGCAGTGATGGAAAAGAGTAAACAGTCGACATTTTGGGCCGGGACTCTTCTTCAGGATCCTTCTCACAGGAAGTTTCGGCCCAAAATGTCAACTGTTTACTCGTTTCCATAGATGCTGCCTGGCCTGCTGGGTTCCTTCAGCATTTTCTGTGTGTTGCTTTGGATTTCCAGCATCTGCAGATTTTGTTGTGTCTGTTCTTGTTTAGGTGCTTTGTGTTTGAATCAGATAAATCCAACCATATCAGGTGTACTACATTTGCAAATATTTGCTTATGTTTACCAGGAATTTGCTTATACCTGGTTTGCATGTTCCGTACCAAAATGTCAATTCTGATTAGCTTAACCAAGTCAAATAAAGCAGTATTTCTCTTTAGTCTAAATTGGTTTTATTCTTATTTGATTCCTAAATCCAATGTTCATATTCAACTATTGGAACCAGCCCAAAAATACAATAACTTTTGAATTATTACTAAATCAACCATGTGCAGAATTTATAAAACTTCACAACATACCAACACCATTATATGATCTACAAGGTAATGGATCTGAATGGAACACCAGGGCTCTTAAATATTTTGTTTTGGGGGCAGCTTAAGAAATGTGCAGAGCCTTATAGTAAAATAAATTGTTTACTAAATATTTTGCACAAAATTCCTCATATTCCTTAAAAATGGATTGTCCCTTAACTTCAGCCTTGGTAGTACATCTTGATAAGGTGAGGTTTTGAGGTTTTGTGTTTTTTCAGTATAGGCAGGATTGCAAGGAGAATTAGTACTTAAAACCTATTAAGATCATCGCTGTAAAATTTTCAATACTGTGCAAAAGTCTAGGCACATATATATAGCTAGCGTGCCTGAGACTTTGCACAGTACTGTAGCAATTTTAATGTATTGCACTGTACAGCTGCCACAAAAGAAACAAGTTTCATGACAAATATGAGTGATGATAAACCTGATTCTGATATGGTTTTCTGTTGTGGACCGAGAGTGGGAAGGGGGCAGGGAGAGGGGAATCACGGTTGGGAAAAGGGGAAGGGAGAGGGGAGGGAGCGGGAAATACCAGAGAGACAATCTGTAATGATCAATAAACCAATTGTTTGGAATCAAACAACTTTGCCTGGTGTCTCAGGGCTGGGTATGTCTGCATCCACGCTGCCTCCTACCCCACCCCGACACTCCTTTTCTGCCACCTGTCCCACACACCTCTCCCGTGATGCGCCACCCTTGCCATTCCCGCTAGATTTACAAACTCGCTGTCCACTCCACCTTGACAAATACAGTACTGTGCAAAAGTCTTAGGCACCCTAGCTATATACTGAATATGTGCCTAAGACTTTGGCCATACAAGTGGCATCTTTCAGATTATAGAATGCTGTGGACTTGCTTATAGAAAAAACCCTGATCTGTGACCATAGGCATTAGGAGGATCTGCAAATTATCAGTTTCAGAATAAGGTTTTATAAGCAGCATCTTGTTCAACCTGATTGCTACTTGTCTTTTTCCCCAGCTTCAATATCAACTGCATGAAAAGATCAGATCAGGTGGATTTTACAGCCTCAAGCAGCTTTTCCATGCAAACGACCCAACCGGCAGGGGTCACGTGACAAGGTGAATCACTGCACTGTTTTCCACAGCTTGTTATTTTTTCCAAATAGAGACAAATATACATTGAGATCAATTTTAGCAGAGTAAGCCATTCTTCATTTCATGGACTAAGTGGTTAGTTTTGTGAGAATTCTCTGATGATGTGGGTCGTCACTGGCAGCAATCTCAACCGAAGTCTGCACTGACAGATGTACAGTCACCGTTCTTCATGTCAGACTACTCTACCAGGTTTATGTACCCAGTTTTATCTGAACTTTAATCTCTTCTTTTCCAGCAGCACAGTTCAGACCTCTGCACACATAGGAAGGGTTGTCTCTATGATTGAAACAACCTGTGGGTCAGAGGGTATAGTTCAGAGGCAAAACAGCATCCAGGGCTTTCCCCTTGATGAGATTGGCAGCATTTTACAAAGACAAGGCATGTGCTTTCACCTTTTCCTTCTTATTAGATATAAAAGAGAGTAATACTGAGATCACTGCCAGTAATACTGATTCCCAGCGACAGATAAGTAGAAGCACAGAAACGTTGTCTGAACTGGGGGGAGGCTTCATTACAAGGAGGAACTTGAGGGGAGAAGAGGTTGCTATCTTTACCTTGCATGGAGTTCCCTGTTACGCATGAGAACAGGGTATTCAATGAAATGGAAATGTTTCAGTGTCAGGTGTTACAGAGGTAAAAGTAGTTTCAATGGTTATTTATTTGTTTATTTTATTTAGTGATACAGCATGGAGTAGACCCTTTTATCCCTTTGAGCCAGGCTGCCCAGCAGTCCAGCAGCCCCTGACTTAACCCTAGCCTAATCACAGGAAAATCTACAATGACCAATTAACCAGTCTGTCTTTGGATTGCCGGAGGAAACCGGAGGAGCTGGGGAAAACACAAACATTCCATGGGAAGGATGTACTGACTCCTTTCAGGTGATGTCAGAATTGAACTCTGATGTCCCAAGCTGTGATAATGTTGCACTAACCGCCACGCTACTGCGGACTGCTCGAATTCCAGATGTTTGCTTTTGTTGCTTCCAGTTTTCCGACAGAATCACAATGGGAGCAATGGCTTCCCCAGTGAGCTTCCCACTGAATCTGATCTTTGTTCAGGAGGAAACCGAGGTCAAGGCCACATGGTTTTTCTTCTATTTCTATTCTGTGGGTGGTGGGGTGGCAATACGTCTCTACCAAAGGAGGTGTATGGCACTCCTTCCCTCTGCCAGCCTGCAGGTTCCCCTTGAGCCAGGCGTAGCACCTGCTTAGTGCCTCCCCACCCCTCCCCGATCAGGGTCACGTGAAGCCATGGGAGGATGGTCAAATGAGCAGCTGGTGCATATCACAAGACCAGGTTATGTGACCACTGATGCTAGGCAGACAGTCTCTGAAGAGTATTGATAATGGCTGGGGTCAGCCGTCTTGTAAAGACAGCAGAAGGCAATGGTAAGCCACTTCTGAAGAAAATTTGCCATGAACAACCATGGTCATGGAAAGATCACGATTGTCTGTGTCAAACGACACAGCACATAACAAACAAATTTATCCTCTGTCACCTGTGTCCTCCTAAATATTATCTATTTTTGGGCCCTATCACTAAGTAACCCACAAAATATGCATCTAGAGCTACATCCTTCCAGGGCAATGGGAGTAGGCAGTTTAAATGGTTTAGCATGGACTAGATGGGCCAAAGAGCCTGTTTCTGCGCTGTACTTCTCTATGACTTGACAAAGAACTGATGCACATAATCAGCATTTGACACAGTGTGAGTTTTGAACCTACCTACATTGAAAAAAATAGCATTTTAATATCAATAGCTGCTTTACCCTGGGAAAACTACACCAAAAATAGGTTCTATTAGAGTCAGCCAGCATGAATTCATTAAGGGGGAAGTTATATCTAATTAATTTATTATAATTCTTTGAGTAAATATTAGCTGGAATGAATAGAAGGGAATTTGTAGATGTAATTTATTTGTATTTTCAAAAAGCATACAACAAGATATACACAAGTAATTATTTCACGTAATAGAAAGTTATATTCCTGGAAGTAATATATTACCAATGGTTAGATACTTAGCTAATTATAATTAGCAGGAAACAGTGAGTAGGGATGAGGGTGAACAACCTATTCAGGTTTGTAGCCTGGAACTGATAAGGTAATTACAGGGATGATATGCTAATGATTTAGAGAAAGGAAGTAAGTGTACTGTAAACAAATTTGCAGATGCCACAAACGTAGGGGGAATTAGGGAAATTTTTTGCCCCACAAAGCTGTGAGAAGGGTAAAAGCAGCTGGCAGATAGATAATGATGGGGTACATGATTGGGCAAAAATTGATCAAATGGAGTCAATGTAGGACGCCATTCAAAAAATGTGAATTTATTTATCATAGGGGGTGACAGAGCAGCATAGTGGTTAGCAAAATCGCTTCACACTGCCAGTGATCACTGATTAGGGTTCGATTCCCACAGCTGTCTGTAAGGAGTTTGTATGTTTTCCACATGATCATATTTGTTTCCTCCAGGTGCCCTGGTTTCTCCTACATTCCAAAGACGTACGGTTAAAGTTAGTAAGTTGTGGGCCAGAAGCATAATGACACTTGCAGCTTGTCCCCAGTACAATCCTCATGGTTTTGATATGACACAAATAACATGTTTCTTTATATGTTTCAATGTTCCGATGTACATGTGACAGATAAAGCTGATCTTTAAATCTTTACTATTTGGAATTAGAAGATCCACTCATATGAAAGCTAACTTGCACATTGTGGTTTCCCATGATAATTGGAGTATCATACTCCAATTACTCCAAACAGTAATAAACATTATTTACTCATTTCCTGCCATTATGCTTTACTTGACTTTGTTTCACCTCGGATTACAACAGTCATTACAAATTACTTCATTGGATGTCCCAGAGTAGGCTTCCAAGTATTCTGTTGGTAGTGATTAAAAAGGAGGTCTTTTAATTCCTTTCCTATCTCTAGATTGTTTACCTATTTTTCTTTCACTGTTCAAATAGATAAGCTATTGATTATGATTCGCACAACCTGGTTCAAGAACAGTTACTATCCTTCACCCATCAGGGTCTTGAACAAAACGGGTTAACTGCACTCATTTGCCCATCCATTGAAATGCTCCCACAACCAGCGATCTCACTTTAAGGACTCTTTATCTCACTATCTCCCATTCTTATTATTTATAGGTATTGATCTATAGTTGTATTTGCACAGTTTGCTGCCTTCTGCACTCTAGTTGATCTTTCATTGACCCTGTTAAAGCTACTATTCTATAGATTTGCTGAGTGTGTCTGCAGGAAAATTAATCTCAGGGTTATATATGGTGACATATATGAGCTTTGATAGTAAAATGTATGTTGAACTTTGAAGTTCGATATAGTATGTGCATTAGTCCAGATTATAAATTTGTTTCATAAATATACAATGGTGACCATCAAATCTACCAGTGTAATTTCTTATGACCAATTATATATTTACTTGGGACAGCAAATGTAACCAAATGACTAACAGTACAGAAATATGTGATCCAATACAATTCAGCACTATAAATAAAAATATTATTCACGGATATGCAATATATAATGTAACAATATTGCTTGTTTTACCCTTCAGAGAAGTCTTGTTGACAGTTCTAACTCGATTTCTGAAACGATTTATTGCTACAAATGAGTTCTATCATCTTCTGCTCAGGTACGTCCTGATAAGTACTTCAAATGGTAAGTAATGGCAGGAATTTTGGTGATCTGATTGAACAGAGGAACCTTAATAATAAAGCAGTTATAATCAGGTTTTGTTTTCCTAATAAATTGTGTAGATATTGATAATATGTGCATAATTCTAGATGTAAGATGTAATGAAAAAAATAATTCCAATATAATTTACCTTGTTTAAACTGATGTGTAAGTTTGGCTGCTTGATATGTTGGAGGAGCTTTTATAACTATCAACCAAGCCGCCAGGGAAGGACCAATATGAACATAAGCCACGGTAGCCACAGTCGCGTAGCGGCTGGTGCAACACTATTACAGTTTGGGGCATACTGGAGTTCAGAGTTCAATTCCGGCATCCTTTATAAGGAGCCTGTAGGTCCGTCCCGTCAAGTGTGCGCATTTTCCTCGGGTGCTACAGCTTACTCCCACGGTCCAAAGACATACCAGTTACTAGGTTAATTGGTCATTGTAAATTGTTCCATGATTGGGTTAGGGTTAAATCGGGGTTGTGGGGCAGCACGGCTCGAAGGCCCAGAAGGGCCCACTCCATGCTGAATCTCTAAATATAACAAACCAAAGACGGAATCCACATTGCAGTGTTCCTGTCTAATGCATGGAGGATTAATTCACTCTTCAGCTTCTTCCATTGATGGGTATTGTTCAACATTTGTCGATTACAGGCTTAAACTTAATGAAAAGACTGTCATTACTTTTGAAAACTTCTGTTCGCATTTCAAAGAACAAGAACCAAAGGGTTATCCAGCTTGGATGGATCCTGTGAAAAGACCCAATGAAAGCAAAATGCTGAGTTCAACACAAGCTCATTTGCAGCTGAAGGCAATGGTGATGGAAAGGTACTGTGACAAATACATTATACCACATTATAACATATAACTACAGGAATGTCATTTGTCAAAGCATCACTCCTTGAAGATGTCCTGGATACTACAGAGGACAGTGTCCATGATGGAGAAATTTTTTTGGTTGAAACGTTTAATAAAATGTTTCATTAAGGATGAGCTCCACCTTGCATGTTGCCCACTTTCACATGGGAATGCAACATTTAACTGGAGAGCTTGAGCAACGTTGATACCTTGCAACATAATAGATCCAGAGACTAGATGGGCTGAAGGGTCTGCTTCTGTGCTGCAGTGCATCAGAATCAGTTATGTCCCAGCTTTATAAAACTCTACTTAGACCGCCCCTAGACTATTGCAAGCAGAAGAAAATCTGCAGATGTTGGAATTACAAGCAAAACACACAAAATGCCGGAGGACTTCAGCAGGCCAGGCAGCATCTATGGAAAAGAGTACAGTTGCTATTTTGTACAACTTCTTATATTCTGTTTGGGTAGCCTCCAACCTGATGGCATGAACACTGATTTCTCAAACTTCTGGTAATGCCCCCACCCCAACCCCTCTCCTTCATCATTTCCCATCCTCTTTTCCCTCTCTCACCCGCGTTGCCCACCTATCGCCTCCCTCTGAGGCTCCTCCCCCCTTTTCTTTCTTCTGTGGTCTTCTGTCTCTTTCATCAATCAACTTCCCAGCTCTTTACTTCATCCCCTCCCCCTCCAGGTTTCACCCATCACCTGGGCTTTCTCTCTCCCCTCCCCCACCTCTTAAATCTACTCCTCAGCGTTTTTCTCCAGTCCTGCTGAAGGGTTTCGGCTCGAAACATCGACTGTACACTTTTCCTAGATGCTGCCTGGACTGCTGAATTCCTCCAACATTTTGTATGTGTGTTGCTACAGTTCTGCGTACAGAACTACAATATTGCATACAGTTCTGGTCACCCCATTAGAGGAAGAATATCGAGGCATTGAAGAGTGTTCAGAGAATGTTTAACAGGTGTTGCCTGGTTTAGACAGCATGGTCTATAATGAGAGATTGGTAATTTGCCTATCACCACAATAGGTCTTCAGCAGATGTGATCTCATTGGCTCTTCACACGGCCTTGGATTAGCTGGATGATGTAAGTACCTATGTCTGCATGCTGTTTATTGACTGCAGCTCAGCATTTAACACAATTATTCCAAATTTCTGATCAAAAAGCTCCAGAACGTGGGCTTCTGCATCTCCCTCTGCAGCTGGATCCTCGACTTCCTAACCTGAAGACCACAATCTGTGCGGATTGGAATTAACATCTCCATCTCACTGACAATCAACACTGGCGCGTCTCAGGGACGTGTGCTTAGCCCACCGCTTTACGCTCTCAATACCCGTGACTGTGGGGCAAGGCATGGCTCAAATGCCATCTATAAATTTGATGATGATACAACCATTATTGGCAGAATTTCAGATGGTGACGAGAAGGCATACAGGAGAGAGATATATCAGCTATGATTTTGCAGCAACAACCTTACACTCAACATCAGTAAGACCGAGGAACCGACTGTGGACTTCAGAAAGGGTAAGATGAGGGAACACACACCAGTCCTCATAGAGGGATCAGAAGTGGAGAGAGTGAGCAATTCCAAATTCCTTGGTGCCAATATCTCTGAGGATATATCTTTCATTAGCGGTTTGAGGAGATCTGGTATGTCAACAAAGACCCTCGCAAATTTCCACAAATGTACCATGGAGAGCATTCTAACTGGCTAATCACCACCTGGTATGGGAGGTGGGGTGGGCAACTGCACAGAATCGAAATAAGATGCAGAAAGCTGGAAGCTTCATCAACTCCATCATGGGCACTAGCCGCCATAGTAGCCAGGACACCAGGAGATCTTCAAGCAGCTTTGCATCACAAAGGTGGCATCCATCATTACGGACCCCCATCACCCAGGTCATGCCTGGTTTTCATTGCTACCATCAGGGAGAAGGTACCGGAACCTGAAGGCACACACTCAATCATTCAGTAACAGATTCTTCCCCTCTCTTATCAGATTTCTGAATGGACATTGAACCCATGAACACTACCTCACTACTTTTTCATTTTGATTTTGATGTATATTTAATCTAACTATTTAATATGCATACAGTAGTACAGTAATATACATACTTATTGTAACTCACATTTTTTTCTGTTATTAGGTATTGAGCATTATGTCGGCAATGCTGATTCTGAAACTTTGGCTGTTTTCTCTGGAGTGTTGGAAGCTGAGGGGAGATCTGATTGAGCTGTATAAGATTATAAGAGGCATCGATAATTAAACAGACTGGAGCTGTTTCCCAGGATGGAAATGTCTAATACCAGAGAGCATGTATTTTAGGTGAGGGGGGTAATTTCATAGGAGATGTTGTGAGTAAGTTTTTTACACAGAGAGTGATAGGCACCTGGAATGTGCTGTCTGGAGTGGTGGGAGAGGCAGAAACATTGGAGACTTTTAAAAGACGTTCAGATAGATACATGAATGTGAGGAAAATGGAAGGATATAGGCATTGAGTAGGCAGAGGGATTAGTTTAGATTGTCGTTTGATTACTAATTTAATTATTTTGGCACAACATTGTGGGCCGAAGGTCTTGTTCCTGCACTGTATTATTTTATGTTCTAATATTGAACCCAGATGACGGGAAATCCAGAAGAGCTTGACTTTGAAGCTTGAATTTCCTCTCTTGTTTTCTTTATGCTTTGTTCCTTTGTGTTCCTCTTATGGATATTGGGACTCAAATAATTAGGTAAATTCTATTTTAGGAAGTGACCAGGAGCTTATTGGGAGTAAATAAAAAGGCAGCATCCATCATTAAGGACCCAACTCCAGGACATGCCCTCTTCTCACTGTTACCATCGGGGAGGAGGTACAGGAGCCTGAAGGCACACACTCAGCGATTCAGGAACAGCTTCTTTCCCTCTGCCATTTATGAATGGACATTGAACTCATGAACACTATCTCACCCTCTCTTTTTGCACTACTAATTTAAATTAATTGATTTTTATATACTGTATATATGTATAGTACTGTGCAAAAGTCTTGGGGACGTAGATATAGCTAGGGTGACTAAGGCTTTTGCACAGTACTGTATTTGTCAACCTGGAGCGGAGAGTGAGATTGTAAATCTGTTGGGAACAAAGGATGTTGGGAATGGCAAGGGTGGAGCACTGTGGGAGGCGTGTGGGACAGGCAGCAGAGTAGGAATGCCATAGGCGGGGGGTGGTGGCATGGGAACAGACACACCAGCCCTGAGACACCAGGCAAGGTCATTTGATTCCAAACAATCGGTTTATTGATCATTACAAAATGTTGTTCTGGAGCTTCCCAGCTCCTCCCCTCTCCCTTCCCCTTTTCCTAAACATGATTGCCCTCTCCCTGTCCCCTTCCCACTTTCAGTCCACAATAGAGACCCATATCAGAATCAGGTTTATCATCACTCACATATGTCATGAAATTTGTTTTTTTTTGCAGCAGTACAGTGCAATACATAAAATTACTACAGTACTGTACAAAAGGCTTAGGCACTCTAGCTATATATATTCGCCCAAGACTTTTGCACACCACTGTACATATTGTAATTTATAGTTTTTTAATGATAAATTTGTGGCAGCAGTACATTGCAACACTGCTGCTGCAGAACAAATTTCACAACATATGCCGGTGATATTAAACCTGATTCTGATTCTGATATATTAGACTTTCAAAGGTCACACAAAAGTAACTCTTCTCAGAATTCACTTCACAATCGGTTGAGTCCCAGTCAATAGGACTTATGGAAGCTCAGCATTATTGACATCTATGAAGAGACTCTTAGCTTCACTGCCAATAAGAACAATGACTCATTCAAAGAAGACTCCCTGAAGACCTAGGAATTAATTAATGACAGATATTCTTGAAGTCGAAATGTCACCATATCTCATGGGAAAAGAGACAGCTCCACAGGCACCTGAAGTTTGTGTTGCAGCGGAAAATCTGGGACGAAAGGAATAGAAAATAAATGGAAAGAGCACAGGAGGCCCAGTAGAGCACTGACACTCCTGACACACACAGACGCTTTGGTGCTGACAAGACCATCTGTGGCCCAGACCCCCCTGGATCCCATCCACAAAGAGGCAAGAAACGAGGTGAACTTCACAATACAAAGACAGTCAACACCCACTGGAAGGAAAAGTTTTCTGAGCCACAGCACTGCCCTCGATTCAGTCCCACAGCAGTCTTCTTTTGTCCAGCTTCATCGCGGCTGCTGACGGATAAGCAGTTGGAAAGACCCAATGGCAACTATAGAGCAAGCTTTTGGGAACAGGTGGAATCACAGCTGAAGTTTTAAAGATTGGCTAGCAAGAGAGCTTATACCAGCTGACTGCAGAGATGCCTTTCAGAGTGGGCGTCAACACTTCTCCCTCCATAGGTGCCACCTGATCGGCTGAGTGTTTCCAGCAACTTCTCTTAATTTTTTTGATCTGTGCAAATTTCTGACGTAATTCAAGTTCATCCCTCAGTAGAAATGTTGGCCGACCTTCTGAGTTTCCCTTTCCTTGGTATTTCCAGAAAATACAGTAGGTACTTCAGGGAGTTTCTTCCAAGCATTCTTGTCAAACTGGAGCTGATATGCATAGATCGTTTTGACTACCCTCATCTCTCGTAGCAGTGATTTTGGATGCTGTGCATGCGAATCAGTAGAGTTAGGGATGCCAGCTCATAACATTCCCAAGGGGATGCCAAGAACTTCACGTGGTGTGTACCCTTGGTTGCAAATGAATAACAATTACCATCTTACTTGCATTACATCTGGTATGGTGAGCTGGGGGGGAGGGCTACTGAACAGAATTGAAAGAAGCTACAGAAAGTTCCAAAATTAGTCAGCTGCATCATGGGGTGTTAGTCTTCGAAGTATCCAAGACATCTTCAAGGAGCCGCATCTCAGAAAGATAGTGTTCATCATTAAGGACCCCGTCACTTAGGACATGCCCTCTTCTCATTGTTACAGTCAGGAAAGAGGTACAGAAGCCTGAAGGCACACACTCAGCGATTCAGGAACAGCTCATTCACCTCTGACATCCAATTCCTAAATGTACATTGAACCCATGAACATTACCTCACTTTTTTTTTATTATTTCTGATTTGGCACTATTTTTATTTTAACTATTTAATATGCATATACAGTGCCTGTAAGAAGTATTCAATCCCCTTGGAAGTTTTCATGTTGTATTGTTTTAAATACAACACAATCTTTTTCTATTGATCAGTGTCGAATGAGCCAAATTAAATCCACTGTGATTCAACGTTGTAAAACAATAAACATGAAAACATCCAAGGAGTTTGAATACTTTTTATAGACACTGTATATACTTACTGAAATTTACTGACATATTTTTTCTCTATATTAATATGTATTGCATTGCACTGTTGCCACTAAGTTAACAAATTTCTGGCCATATGCCGGTGATATTAAACCTGATTCTGATTCTGAAGATGACATGACATCACTCAACTACTATATGACAAATAAACTCTTCTCGGGCTTCCAACCGGGTGAAGGTATCGATTATAACTGACATTTCAATGTTAAACTCTTCAGAAGATGGCAGAATTTGTCATTGAAACATCAGTTATAATCGATACCTGTATCTGACTGGAAGCCCGAGAAGCGTGCATTGATCGAAAACGCTGGGAAAGCACTAGATCCTTTTTTACTCAATTACATATATATATTGAGCTTCAACACAAAACCGTTCAAATCTGTATCTCAATTTCCTGTGTGCTTATCTCTTTGCTCCATTTGCACTTTCTTTAAAAATGTGTAAATTTGAATAACTCATCAATTTTTATTAAATGCAGACCTCTGGAAGTGAGAGATCTTTTCACTAAGATGGATAATGGCAGAATGTTTCCAGCCACATTCCAAAATGCCTTGCATCAGCTAGGAATAGAAATGGAACATGAGGAATTCAAAAAACTATTGAAGAGGTATGGAATATTTTTAATGACGATGCTGCTATTATTGAAGTACTTCATAGCAAATGTTTTCATGATTTAATTGTGATTCCACAGAACCTAGTTTCTCCACATCTTTGAAGGAGGAGTCATATTAGTAGGTTTATGATCACCATTCCCTCTAAGCTGCACAGACGCGTGTCCTCACAGGAACTGAAATGCTCCCATGCACATAACCTTTGTGCTGCGCAGCTGGATGCAGCTAGGAAAAGTTTATGAAATGTGAAAGATTTTCTTTGTTGTACTGTAATTCATTATACCAATTAATAAATAAAATCAAAAGTTTGTGATTTTCCACTTTTCATCTTAAATACTCATAGAATGCATAATTACAAAAAAACTTTTAAAATGCTGTGCAATTTTTAGGCTGCGTAAAAATTTCCTGCCCTTTTGGTCTGTGCAGCTGTAAAAAGATCAGAGGGAACATTGTTTATGATATAAAAAACAATTAAGACTGCAGGGCTGAAGAATTTACCGAGATTGCAAAGAAAGGTTATGCATTGATTTGAAATCAA
This sequence comes from Mobula hypostoma, assembly GCF_963921235.1. Lineage (NCBI taxonomy): Eukaryota > Metazoa > Chordata > Chondrichthyes > Myliobatiformes > Myliobatidae > Mobula > Mobula hypostoma. Next base: position 56,519,299 of record NC_086115.1, read on the forward strand.
AGATGATAATTTTAAAGTTAACCAGTTAATTTAACTGTGAGTCAAAGTAGGTCAGTGACAACAGAGACAATGGATGAGCAGTATTTGTTCAGAGGTAGAACAGAGTGCAGATGATTTCGTAATGACTTCCAGGAAATAAAATCTGCTTGGAGCTTAAGCTCCAAGTTATGATCAACTCATTCACTGAAGTTTGCAAAAATAAGACGTTATACAGTGGATTCTGGTTAATTGGGGCAGCTGCTTATTTGGGACAATATGTCGCTTAATTGGGACAGATGAATACTGCCAAACAGTTTCTAACCAGGATCAGAAGTGTGCACTTGTGTGGCCATTAGTGTACACTGTGCTAAGAGCAAACAGTTTTTCTATGGCATAAGTTATGTGTGCTTGTGTTCAAAAAGCAGTGATTTTTTGTCACTGATAGTTAGCAAGAAACAAGCAGTAAGACAATTCAGAACTGTTTTGTTCACTGCTGTTTCAAGCATTCAGGCTTGGAGATGCCAGAAATGGCCGGAAGTGTAAATGAAACAACTTCACTCCTTCTACGAGTTAGGAACTATAAAGATTTAGATGAGTTTATACAATCATCTTGAATGTTACAATGAAAACGAAGATTTGGAGAATGCAATCATTGGAAATTGTATGAAGGCAGTTTATTATCTGCACTCAGTGTCTGTGCTAATTTTGTTCATTTACAGTCAATCAATAGAACACTGCAATGTAAATTGGATGAATTCCTTCGTCAGTGACTATTAGGAACTAATACACATTTTATACATTGGGAGTATTCTAATTTGTTCTATATTTCATTGACATACATAATTTGGTACTCAGTTTGTCTTTTTCATACTATTTTAACTACTTCTGTGAAACTTCAACTAAGTGGGACTCCCGCTTAATCGGGCCAAAATGTACTGGACCCGATGTGTCCCAAATAGCCGGAATCGACTGTAATTAAAATCTACTAAACAAAGCCCAATTCCAACCTGCCTGCAGAATAACAGCACAGTTCCCAGCTCTCTCCATAATATCAGCCTGCAGCAGGGGTTCTCAACTGGGAACCCCATGAACCCTTCGGTCAATGGTAGGGCTCCATGCCATAAAAAATTTGAGAACCCCTGGCCTGCAGACATGTTGACCATTTCCCGTTTTCTGAGAGCAGTTTCTCAATGAAGACAAATATTGACATTGAAAACCATGTGTCTGTGCCAACTTTGGCTTTCTAAGGAAAATTGTTTGAAAATCAAGATTTTAATTGCAGCACAAAATTCCTGGTTTATTAGAGTTACAGAAAACCAGAATAAATTATATTTATTTATTAATCTTATATACATCGAAACATACAGTGAACTACGTCGTTACCAGCACGATCTGAGGATATGCTTGGGGAAGCTTTGCAAGTGTCACTACACATTATGGTGCAGACCTAGCTACCACATGGAAAAGGACCTTTCAACTCACTGAGTCCGTGCCAGTGACCGACCGCCCACTTAGACTAATCCGACATTCACTGTTGCCTCTACGCTGCGTGGGCGCATGGCCGCGCCATAACTGAAATACCCCCACACACATAGTCTTTGTGCCACACGGCTGGAATTTTCTTTATATATATTTATTAAAGCGCCGCGCAATTGTCAGGCGTGTAAAAAATTCCTTGCTCAGATGCAGCTGTAAAAAAAAATTAAAGGGAGAGTTGCCTGCATTACTCATTTTTAAATATCTCCCCATATTCTCATTGTTGTGTATTTAATACTTAAGTAATCTTGAATATATATTATTTGATTAAGCATTCTTGTTCATTTAAATAATTCATTACGGGTTATATGTATAAATATGTGAATTGCGTACATCATCACTCTACCATGTGATACGGGTGTGCTTCACTTAAAGTAAACTCAAAGTTAGACCCAGAGTTCAGACTCCCGTGCCTTCCTTTGAATTAGTTTAATGTTTTGAAGTTACAAGACATAACGCACATCAGCTACCACTAGATTGTATCATTTGCCCACGAGCTGTAGGCAATTTAGATTGGCCAGTTAACATGCCAACCCGCATGTCTTTAGGGTGTGATAGGAAACCATCGCATCTCAAGGAATCCCATGCGGTTACAGGAAGAACAAATTGCACACCAGCATCTTCACCCTAAGCCCAGTTCTCTGGCAACCTGAGGCAGCAGCTCTGCGAGATTTGTCATTGTTTTGCCTAAAGCACTTGCTAACCATGTGGCAATGCATTGGTTGGAAATTGAACCTAATTCTTCTGTGTGTCAGCTGAGCGTTCTACTCTGAACCACAGATGTAACCATAGACAGAAACAATCTTGTTGGGTTCTGAGATATTACTTACATATTTATTGAGAAACAGAACAGAATAAGCCCTTCTAACTCTTTGAGCCACACCGCCCAGCACCTGTGATGTAACCCCAGCCTAATCACGGGAAAATTACAATGACCAATTAATTTGACTTTATTTGGACGAATGACTTTATGTGGAAATGCACGGAGGACTGTGTGTCTCGCAGGATGATCCGGGTATTCCTCAACCGGAAACCTTGGATGAATTATGAGGTCAAGTCCCTTTTGAAAGCTAGAGCTGCGGCTTTTAGGTCCGGAGATACCAGTCGCTACACGGAATCCAGGCATGAACTCCGGAAAGCCACTAAGGGCACCAAGAGGCAATATCGAGCCAAGTTGGAAGCCCAGGCTAACCAGAGGGATGCCAGTAGACTATGGCAGGGTCTAAATGAGATCACTGGGCACAAAGAAAAGGCTGGGAATATCAATAACTGTGGCGCTTCTCTTCCTGACGAACTTAACGTATTCTACGCAAGATTCGAACAGAAGAGGAGCGTCCTGCTCCCTCCGGACCTGGTGGCATCAAGATTCATCGTCACCGAGGAGGACGTTAGAAGGGCCTTCCTGAAGATAAATCTAAGGAAGGCGATGGGCCCAGATGGCATCCTGGGACGGGTTCTCTGGGCCTGTGCAAGAGAGCTAGCTGGAGTGTTTGCTGACATCTTCAACTGCTCCTTGCTTCAGTCTAAGATCCCCTCATATTTTAAGAAAGCAACGATAATCCCGGTGCCGAAGAAGAGCAAGATGGCATGCCTGAATGACTATCGACTTGTGGCTCTGACATCAATTGCTATGAAGTGCTTGGAGCGATTGGTTATGGGACACATCAACCACAGCCTACCGGTCAAACTCGAAGCTTTGCAATTCGCCTACTGGAGCAACAGGTCAATGGCAGGTTTCATCTCTCTGGCCCTACATTCCTCCTTAGAACACCTGGAGAGGAGACTTCCGGTAGCGCTCATGGAGTGAAGTCGCGTTCTTGACTCGCTCCATTACCTCTGAGTTTTTTCTCTCTATGGTCAGCTATACTTTAATTAACTATTAAGGCATCAATTTTTACAATACTTTGAATTAAACTGAATTCTCTGACAATTGGATGATACTGAGATCGGCTATGTCTAAGAACGGGAAAGACGGCAAGGATGGTAAACCTCCGGTTAAACCGAAAGCTACGGATCTCCCTCCGACTGAATCACCGGTGACTTTGGAAGCTATATCGGAGTTAATTCAGAGGGAAATTTCAACCTCTGTTAGGGAGATGATTCGTACAGAAATTATGGGCTTTGTTAAAGACCTGATTCATATGGAAATCTCAACTAAGTTCCAGAAAATTGCCGATTTAATTGATAAGATGCAAACATGTATTGCGGAACATCAGTCGGCTATATCTGGTCTTCAAAAATCCGCGCAACAAAGTGAGCTTAAGATGGGGAAAGTCGAAGAAACAATTAATGTAATGAAGAAGAAACTTGACTTTTTGACTTTTAAAAACTCTGACTTGGAATCTAGAATGCGACGGCAGAATTTACGAATGATTGGCGTCAGGGAAGCCGTGGAAGCTAACAACCCTATGAAATATTTCTCCCAACTTTTAAAAGATGCATTCCCTACTGTATTTCCTGACCAACCACCGCTACTGGATCGTGTTCACAGAATCCCATCATACTCGTCTAGGTCAGATAGACCTAGGCATGTTATCTTACGTTTTCATTACTTTCAAGATAAGGAGAGACTGTTTCGATTCGCTCGATCTAAAGGTTTCATTGATTTTTCGGATCTTAAGTTCCGATTCGTGGAAGATTTCAGTAAACCAATCTGGGACCAACGGGTCCGTTACAGATCCGTGATGTCGGAATTCTATAAGATGGATTTAAGACCAGCGCTGCTGTACCCTGCACGTCTAAGGATTCGCATGTTAGATGGAGCTCTTCGTTTTTTTGATTCTCCATCGGATGCCCAGAGTTATCTGGATCAACTTTCATCTTCAACATCTTAATTGCCTTTTTTTAATTTTCTCCGTTGATCGGAGGCTGTGAATTGGTTGGTTTTAACTTTTCTGTGCCCTATTTGGGCAGAAAAGTTTACTTTCGATTTCTTAATATGGCTGCTAAACTTTCTTTTTAACTGCGTCATTTCTTTCTTTTCCCAGGGGATTCTGGGTGGTTACTTCCCTTTTGTCATCTTACGTATTTCCTGTGCGGCCTTAAATTTTGTAGTTTTTTTTAAATTTTATTCTGTTTTGCTTTTTATAATCATTTTATGTTAATAATCCTATTTTTTTTGTTGCTGTGTCTATTCATGAGTTTGAGGTTTATTGTGGTTTTTTTTAATATATACTTTCCGGCTTTTGTTCTGTTCTGTGTGTATTTTAATTGAGCTAACTTTTTTTTACTTATTTTTTTTACTGTTTTACAATTAGCTGATCCTTTTCATATTTATACCTTTTTTTTAGGGAGCGTATACCGGAAGTCATGGGGGTAGTTTTAGCGCTTGCTTCTTTCTGGCGGGTCTGCTTTAGATTTCGCCTTGGGGTCCTGGGGTGGGGGGCGGTGGGAGGGGCTTCACGTTTTAGTTTGTTTCTCTTTGGGCTATATACATTATTGAAGTATTGGTTACGTCCTTTTCCCCGGTATCTTTTGTATGTTCTGTTTCCTCTCCGGGTCTGTGGGTCGCGCCTATTGTCAATCCTCCTTGTTATGGGTTGACTTTAGGATTTATGGAGTCTATTATTAATTTTGTCTCCTGGAATACTAATGGTCTTAATCATCCTATTAAAAGGAAAAAAGTTTTTAAAGTGTTCCGGAGACTTAAAGCACAAATTTTATTTTTACAAGAGACCCATGTACGGAGGGGGGACAGACTACGTTTTTTCAAATTTTGGAAGGGACAACAATTTCATTCGAACTCCAATGCTAAGATTCGAGGCGTCTCTATTTTTATAGACTCCTCAGTTACTTTTATACAACAGGATATTATCTCTGATCCGAATGGTAGATTTTTATTGGTTAGTGGTTTATTATTTAATAAAAAAGTAGTTTTGGTTAATGTTTATGCTCCTAATATGGATTGTCCGGAATTTTATAAATCATTGTTTGATCAGTTTCCGAATTTGAACGAGTTTTCATTGATTTGGGGCGGAGATCTTAATACCTGTTTATCTCCAGCTTTGGACCGTTCGGCTCCTTTACGGACTTTACCTAATAAATCTGCAAATTTGATTAATTTTTTCCTTTCTGATTCTGGGTCGACGGACATTTGGCGTTTTCTGCATCCTCAGGAAAAAGATTTTTCCTTCTTTTCACATGTTCATCATTCCTATTCAAGAATTGATTATTTTTTCATTGATTCTCGTCTCATTTCTTCAGTGATTAAATGTGATTATGATTCTATAACCATTTCGGATCATGCTCCACTTAAGCTTTCTATTAAAATTATGGCCAATATACCAAACAATAGACAATGGCGTTTTAATTCGCTGTTGCTTCAGGACTCGGACTTTGTTAATTTTATGAATGAACAGATTGAGCTTTTTTTTACAATTAACCATACAGAAGATATTTCGGTTAACACTCTTTGGGACACTTTTAAAGCCTATATTCGGGGTCAGATTATTTCGTATTCCGTTGCTTTGAGGAAGAAACAGAAGCAGGAGGAGATGGTAATTGTGGACAAGATTAAAGAAATTGATAAGAAATATGTTATGGCTCCTTCTGAGGAGCTATACAAACAAAGAACTGAACTTCAAATGGAACACAGTTTACTACTCTCGTCCTCGATTGTAAACCAATTAAAGAAAACAAGAAGTGATTTTTATGTTCACAGTGATAAAATTGGCAAGCTGCTGGCTAATCAATTGAAATCTAATTATGTTAAATCTCAAATCAATCAGATTTATAACCAAAATGATCGATTGATATTGGATCATGTGGGGATTAATCAAACCTTTTGTGATTTTTATTCTTCTTTATACCAATCAGAGTCTCCTCGAGATTCTAAATATATGAATGATTTTTTAGATAAGTTAGACTTCCCTCTGATTTCACAGGATATGTCTTCTTTATTAGATACTTCCATTACAATGGATGAGATTAAGAATGTTATTTTTTCTATGAATCTGGGGAAAGCTCCTGGCCCTGATGGGTTTACCGTTGAATTTTATAAATGTTTTGCTTCTTTATTGATTCCTTGGCTCTATAAGGTTTTTGAGGCTTCTTTGAAACTTGGTAAACTTCCGGAATCTTTTAATAGAGCATCAATTTCTTTAATACTAAAGAAGGATAAAGACCCTGCTCAATGTGCATCTTATAGACCAATATCTTTATTAAATGTTGATTCTAAAGTTTTTTCTAAGTTATTAGCAAATAGACTAGAAAAAGTACTTCCTTCTATTATTTCGGAAGACCAAACGGGTTTTATTAAAGGTCGTTACTCTTTTTATAATATTCGTACATTGTTAAATATCGTTTATACTCCCTCACAAAATGTTCCTGAGTGTGTTATTTCTTTAGATGCCGAGAAAGCTTTTGATAGAGTAGAATGGCCTTATTTATTTAAGGTGCTTGAAATGTTTAATTTTAGCTTGAAATTTATATCCTGGATTAAACTGTTATATTACTCCCCTGTAGCCTCGGTTCGTACTAACTCCTTAAACTCACCTTTTTTTCCTCTCTTTCGTGGTACTCGACAAGGCTGTCCTCTTAGTCCCCTATTATTTGATATTGCATTAGAACCTCTTGCAATTGCTATTCGAGAATCTTTAAATATTACTGGGATAACTCGGGGATTAAAGTCCCATAAATTATCACTCTATGCTGATGATTTACTTTTATATATTTCTAATCCTGAGAGATCCATTCCTGCTGTTTTAGAGTTATTAGCACAATTTGGTCTTTTCTCAGGTTATAAATTAAATCTTAGTAAGAGTGAACTTTTTCCGATTAATAAACATCTTCCCTTATATTATAAATTTCCATTTAAATTGATTAATAATTACTTTTCATATCTTGGGATTAAAATTACTTGTAAACATAAAGATTTATTTAAGACTAACTTTTTACCATTAATAGACCATATTACTCAACTTTCATCTAAATGGTTTCCCTTATATTTAACTTTGATTGGTCGTATTAATGCAGTTAAGATGTTTTTTTTGCCAAAATTTTTATATGTGTTTCAGGCATTACCAATTTTCGTTCCTAAATCTTTTTTTGATAAAGTTGACTCTAAAATTTCTTCATTTATTTGGCAGAACAAGAATCCGAGACTGGGTAAAATACATTTACAGAAAGCTAAGAGAGATGGAGGTTTAGCATTACCTAACTTTAGATTTTATTATTGGGCTATTAATATTCGACATATGAAATTTTGGTTACTTGATCGGGACATACTATTTATTCCTAAATGGGTAGCATTGGAATTACAATCTGTTCAGGGTTATACACTTGGTTCTATTTTAGGTTCCTCTCTTCCTTTTGATTCGAAACGTCTTAAGCAGGTCTCTAACCCGATAGTTAAATATGCTTTGCGCATTTGGTTTCAATTCAGAAAATTTTTTGATCTTAATCAATTCGGGTTAGCGATTCCTATTTTAGGTAACATATTTTTTCCTCCCTCTTTTACGGATCGCGCTTTTCAAACTTGGAAGACTAAGGGTATTTTACGGTTTTTGGATTTATTTTTAGATGGTTCCCTTATGTCTTTTGAACAATTATCTAACAAATATAACTTATCAAGAATACATTTTTTTAGATATTTACAAGTTAGAAATTTCCTAAGTACTATACTTACTTCCTTTCCAATGCTTCCTCCTATATATATTTTAGATTCGATAATTAACCTTAATCCATGTCAGAAAGGTGCATCGGCTATGATTTATAATATTATTATGAAACTTAGGAAAGCTCCATTTGATAAGATTAGGGTAGATTGGGAACAGGAATTGGGGCTTACCATTTCTGTGGATGATTGGGGGCAGATTTTACAATTAGTTAATACTTCCTCTATTTGTGCTAAACATTCCCTAATTCAATTTAAAGTGGTTCATAGAGCACATATGTCCAAAGATAAGTTAGCGCGTTTTTACTCGCATATTAATCCTTTCTGTGATAGATGTTCGGGGCAGATAGCCTCTTTAACTCATATGTTTTGGTCTTGCCCTACTTTGGAAACTTTTTGGAGAGATATTTTCAATATTATTTCTAAGGTATTAAATATAGATATCTCTCCTCACCCTATTACTGCTATCTTTGGACTACCTAAAATTTCTAGTAATCTTTCCCCTTCAGCCCGTAGAATGATTGCATTTCTTACTTTAATGGCGAAAAGATGTATTTTACAACATTGGAAAGAGCTTAATGCTCCAACTACCTTTTTTTGGTTTTCTCAGACGATTTTATGTTTGAATCTGGAGAAAATTAGAAGTAACCTTTATGATTCTTCATTTAAATTTGAACAGATTTGGGGACCTTTTATTCGATATTTTCATTTAATGTAATATTTACCCTTCTTGTTTTCTCTTCACTGTTTTAATGGAGGTCGGGAATTGAGGACGTGATTTTAAGTTTAACTCTGTTTGGTTTCAAGTTAGCCCATTGCTTTGCTTTGCTTTTAGTTAGTTGCACGGTGGGTTTTTTTTTGGGGTTTTTTTTTTCTTTTTTTCCATTGATATATATAAAATCTAGTATACTATTATGTTATCTTGGTTTCTTATGCTTAAATTACATTGTTTGTAGTATTTTCTTTTTGGTATTGTTATCTTTTGGAATTTTATTATACTTTAACATTGTATTAATGTTTATATGGCTTACCTTTTTTGTATACTTACTCAATAAAAAGATTTAAAAAGAAAGAAAGAACACCTGGAGAATAAAGACGCATACATAAGGCTCCTTTTCATTGACTACAGCTCTGCCTTTAATACCATCATTCCAAATAAACTGATTCCTAAGCTCCGGAACCTGGGTCTTAGCACTCAGATCTGCAGCCGGATCTTCAGCTTCCTCACAGACAGGACCCAGGCTGTAAAAATAGGGGACAAGCTCTCCTCTACAATCACTCTGAGCACTGGTGCCCCACAAGGCTGTGTACTTAGCCCCCTGCTGTACTCACTGTACACCCATGATTGTGTAGCCAAGTTTCCATCAAACTCAATATATAAGTTTGCTGATGACAACAATTGTAGTCCGTATCTCAAGTAATGATGAGTTTGAGTACAGAGAGGAAATTAAGAACCTGGTGGCATGGTGCGAAGACAATAACCTATCCCTCAACGTCAGCAAGACAAAGGAATTGGTTGTTGACTTCAGAAGGAGTAGCCGATCGCACGACCCAATTTACATCGGCGGTGCGCAAGTGGAACAGGTGAAAAGCTTTAAGTTCCTCGGGGTCAATATCACAAATGACCTGACTTGGTCCAACCAAGCAGAGTTCACTGCCAAGAAGGCCCACCAGCACCTTTACTTCCTGAGAAAACTAAAGAAATTTGGCCTGTCCCCTAAAGCCCTCACTAATTTTTATAGATGCACCGTAGAAAGCATTCTTCTAGGGTGCATCACAACCTGGTATGGAAGTTGTCCTGTCCAAGACCGGAAGAAGCTGCAGAAGATCATGAACACAGCGCAGCACATCACACAATCCAATCTTCTGTCCTTGGACTCACTTTACACTGCACGCTGTTGGAGCAATGCTGCCAGGATAATCAAGGACATGACCCACCCAGCCAACACACTCTTCATCCTTCTTTCCTCCAGGAGAAGGCTCAGGAGCTTGAAGACTTGTACAGCCAGATTTGGGAACAGCTTCTTTCCAACTGTGATAAGACTGCTGAATGGATCCTGATCTGGATCTGGGCCGTACCCTCCAAATATCCGGACCTGCATCTCAGTTTTTTTGCACTACCTTACTTTCCATTTTTATATTTTCTATTTATGATCTATAATTTAAATTTTTAATATTTACTATCGATTTGTAATCCAGGGAGCGGGAAGCGCAGAATCAAATATCGCTACGATGATTGTACATTCTAGTATCAATTGTTTGGCGACAATAAAGTATAAAGTATAAGTAAAGTACTATCTGGTATGTCTTTGGACTGTGAGAGGAAACCAGAGCACTGGGAGCGAATTCACACATTCCATGGAGAGGACATACAGACTCCTTACAGAAGATG